>NC_142121.1:3151666-3465000 GCF_056152115.1 Neolamprologus brichardi | reverse complement strand
TGCACACTCAGAAATATTTAATGAAAGGGTTTTATTTTTGAAAATGTAGCTAAAGAGACGGAAAATGTAGCTAAAGAGACGCTCCTCTGACCCGACAGAATTACTCACAAGTTATTCCAGAAGATGATCCGACCCTGCTGAACTCGGCCCGGGGTTTAGTGTTGGCTATCCCACCACACTAACAGGATGCTCGTGATTTTTTAAGATCCCAAAGTCATTAAATGTTAAAGAACTGAAGTGTTTATGTGGCTATTTTGGTCTTAAACTACACACCTGATAGGATGTACTGTTACAAGCAGACTGCTGTTTGCTGATCAACAGCAGATGTGTTTTTTAGTCCCAGGTGTCAGACCGGTAAATGTGTGTGGAGCTGTGAGAGGAGACGCTGCTGTAAAACCAGGAGAGCCACAGGCGACTAACTCAGACACCTCTGTGTGACATTAAGTAAAATAAATAAAAATGAGGTGCAGTGCAAACCGCTGGAGAACAGCCAGAACATCACAGGTCTGTCATTAACTGTTAAAGTCTGGAACGGCTTCTGCTTGAAAAACAAATACTGACCGACTGAGTACAAAGTGTAGCTGCATTAGTCAGATAAACAGATTCGATAGCCTGGTCACAGCACAGAGAGAAAGTTTTGGGTTCAAACCATCATAAACAGTCTCAAAGGCTGGCTCCTCTAAATTGGATGGCACAGCAAAGAAGAGCTGAGTGTAACAAAAGGCCTTCATGGGGGTAAAAACTGCAAAATTATAAATGTTATTAACTGTTTATATTGGTGCTGGGACATACACAAGGTCTAATTTCATAACTGGATGTGAATGAGCAGCTTTAATCTCTGATACTAGTGTCCACTAGGGCTGCCACTAACGATTATTTTGATAGTCGACTAATCAGATCATCATCCATTGGACGTAAAACGTACAGCTTATTGCACCAGCAGCATCTGCTCTTATATAACTATCATTAGTTTACAGCTTTAAGTGTTTAAGGTATGTGCTAACTAAAAATAAAGACAAGATGAGAGTTTATTAAATTTTAATGAAATTTGCAGATTGTTTCAGTGAAGTTTAATAAACTCCTTGCTATCTAAAATATAACAGGACACCGGAGTAAATTCTCGAGCATCTCACACTTCTGATAATCAGTTGTCTGCTTGACGTTTATTCAGCTGTGTAAAAACTATAACTTTAATCTCAGCCAAACCGATTTACTCAGGAACAAATAAAATACTGAAAAAAGCCAAACAATAACATTTTTAAGTTATCTAAGTGACTTATATATCATGTTTAACCTGAGTAGCGAAAGACGGCGGTGGGTTTGAAAACGATTTGCCGGGAGTCCGGTGTTCTCGCGGCTCTAGTGAGCCTTGCCCCCGGCTAGCTATCGAGCTAGTGGCTAACAGACGTCTCCGAAAACGTCGGAGCGCTTTTGAAAATATGTGGTGTCTTGATAAACTGAGCAGATATTTGAGGTTTACACAGCTACATTCTCGCCTGAAAATATGTTAAACGTTTATTTTGTGACCCAGAAAGAATAATAAGAGTAATATTAAAACTAACTAGCTGCCGCCATTGTTGGAAACTGAGCTGGGCTGCGCTATGAATTCTGGGACACAGCTTCTTCTTCGGGGTTTAACGGCAGCTGGCATCCTTGTACATGCAGTGCTGCCATCTTCTGTTTCAGTCCGGTATTACACTCTTAAATCCTACTACTTATTCCTGCGTCTTTTGTGATCTTACAAAGCTTCAAACGACGCGTCGACTATTAAATCAGTCGTCGACGTAATCGTGACTAGTCGACTAATCGTGGCAGCCCTACTGTCCACTATAAAACACTGAACAGTGTGCTGAGGAGGGGCTGATATTAACCATTCAGCCGGCATGATGCCGACAGGATACAATCAATAAGCCACAACAGACTGACTTCAGGAGCAGCAAACGCAGAAGAAGGAGGATAATGAAGAAAGTGCAGATGTGCACCTAGAGAGCAGCTGTTGGACCTTCACTGAGGGCCATCTGAAGCTCCGCCCACACACGATGGCATTGATTATTCAAGGCTAACGAGTGTTTTTACCTGGAGACACAAAACATTGTACCACCGAGTTTGAAAGTAGAAGTCTGAGAGGAGTTTGTCTCACAGCTGGACTTCATTAACACAAATGAGCCAGATGTTGACTGATTCAGAACAGCAGCATGAAAACATGACATCACAGCTAACCACAACATAACAAGCATGTTTAGGACTGATTTGCATCCCTGTGCCGAACACATGATAGCAGAGCATAAGAACAACTTGTTCCAAGTGTTTTGTCTTTGTGTTTTCTCTTCTATAAGGATATTGAAATACTTTATATTTTACATCAATCAGATTAATTATCTGGTGTTAAAATGTTAAAAACATGCTCTGGCATTTTAAAGTTGTTAATTCAACTTCCTGAAAGTCAAAAATATAGAAACTGAGCTCGTCTTTGACATCCTGCAGTAAAATAGACGGAGCTGATGCCATGACTTAAATAAAGTATTTATAAGGAGTCACTACTACCTCCTTAAGTAAAGGTTACGCTGACTTGTTGCGCCATCTTGTGGTACAAAGTGGTATTGCATGAAAGCACAGCCCAGCCTTATTGCGCTCTAGTTGATATCTCTTCAGCACAACACACAGATGTTGTGAACATAAAGTCACAGCAGTTTTTGGGACTTTAAATTACCACAAGCATATTCATAATATTTTTCCTGACAGGTGTTTCAGGACCCTGACATCTCACCTGTATGGGTTCCCGTAGCAACCAGATTGTTATCACTCCCCCTTGGTGCCTTTCCCACATTTTTTGCAAGCGTGCGACGTCTCCGCGGCGTGCGTTCCCATGTGGTTCTTTAGCGTCGCGGCGTATTTAAATCGTTCCCCACAGGTGTTGCAGTGGTAAGGCTTCTCACCTGTGTGCGTTCTCATGTGAACAGTTAAGTTGCTACTTCGACTGAAACTTTTGCCACACGTTTCACAGGAGTACCATTTCTCACCTGTGTGCGTTCTCATGTGAACTGTCAGATTCCCGCTCTGAGTGAAACTTTTCCCACAGATTTTACAGGAATACGGTTTCTCACCCGTGTGGATTGCAGCGTGTTTTTTAAATGCGGATAAGTTGGTGAATCTTTTCCCACAGGTGTTGCAAGCGTACGGCTTCTCACCTGTGTGGGTTCTCATGTGAACCAACAGAGTCGCGCTGTGCCTGAAACATTTCCCGCACGTTTCGCAGGAATACGGCTTCTCGCCTGTGTGGATCGATGTATGCCTTTTAAGTGCCGATAGGTCAGTGAATCTTTTCCCACAGGTGATGCACAGGTGCGACTTCTCACCTGTGTGATTTCTTTCGTGATATTTCATGAAATAAATCTGATAGAATCTTTTTCCACAAGTGCTGCAGGCGTACGGCTTCTCGCCTGTGTGGATTCTGTAATGTTTCTTCATTTGGAAATTATACTTGAAGGTTTTTCCACAAACGTCACATTTTACAGACTTTTTCCCCATGTCAGGTTTACGCCGACTCTGTGATGTGACAGCTTTCGTGGTGCTTCTGGTACGCTGATGTAGCTCCTCTGGCTGTGGCTCTGCATTTGTCGTAGATCCAGAGTCCACATACTTGTGCTGAGGTTCACTGAGGTCACTTTCATCATAAGTAAGAGTCACCATAATTGTCTCGCTCTCCTCCTTCAGGATAAGCTGCTCTCCCTCCTGACCGGTGTAGAACTCCTCCTCTTCCTCTTTAATCTGTACCGGTTCTGGTTTCTCCTGGTCCACAGCAGAGGCCTCTTTCTGCTTACAGAGCTCGATGGAAACCTTCTCCTCCTCTTTGCAGTCATCTTCCTGTGGAAGGTCTGCAGAGATAAAAGGGAGAAAGAATTAGTTCATACTGTGATACAAGGTTTGTTGTGATGGACGATGACGTCTCGGATTGATGAGGGTCAAAGTGACGGATGATACCTCAACAATTAGCACAAAATTAGCATGAAAATATCATGTTTATTCTGATATTCATAATAAATGAAATCCTGGCTTCATGTCGCTCCTCCACATGTAACCAACACCTGCAACACAAATGTTTCTGAGTTCACTCCCAGACCTTGGCTCAAGTTGAGTCGTGTGTGGAGTGGCAGGTGACGATCCATCATCATCAATTGAGAGATAACAGGAAGATATTTTTGACAGCTGGACCTTTTTTTATTGTTTTTTTCCCCGAGCATCTTGTGACCACATTTACTCTTTAACTCTTTAACCTAAAATCTGAAAATCTACCTGTCTGATTGTGACCGCTCACATCGTCTTTGATCCCACTGAGTTCTAAAGTTGCAGAAACAGAGAGAGGCATCTGCAGAGTCAACGGCCGAGTGCTCATTTCCTGTTACACGTCTTTGAAGAAGCACTTCCTCTGGATGTCCCTGCCTGCAGCACATGTGCAGCTGATGCACCGTAAGGTTAATTCTCCACAGATGAGTTTGCACAGTGATGAAAAACAGGCATATAAAACCAACCGAGTGTTGTCTTCATTTATTTTATCCCAGATGTTTCCACAGACTAAAGTTTTCTTTTGTTTCAGGAACAAATGAGGTTTGTGTTTTTGTAGTTTAGTGACTGGGAGTCCGTCTCTGCGCTGATCTTCCTTCATCCTTGGGTGCTTTTAAAGACGGAGCTGCCAACTCGGTGAAGGTTAAAGAGTTTAGTATCCTCACAGTGTGAGACCATCAACGATCTGCTGGCTACTTAAACTGGTGCTCACACATCAGCACTTTCAGGTCCTCTGCTCTAAGCAGTACTTTCATACTTTTAGTTAAGTCATTTGTTTGAAACACTAAACTCTTAAACTTGCAGCCACTGTTCATGCAACCCAAGAGTGTACAGGGCTGTGAGCCTGAAAATCATCAGCGTTGGTTCCCTCTACACATTACTACTACTGCATATTCTACTGAAATACTTCTACAACTAGAAGTAAACTGAAGTGATAGTGTTTGGTAATGGCAGAGTTAAACATCGTCAGAGTAAGATCAAGCTAAACCTCATTCATCTGTAAATGTCTTTAAAGCCCGAACAAAAGGAAACGAGCAGAGATGAGACGCTTACACAGTCTCAGCGTCTCTGTCACCATCCAGGGGAAGAAACCTTTTGCACTTGTGCAGTTTCTGGCTGTATTTCTCTCTCAGCGCACTGAGACAGAGCGCAGGGTCACGACTTGTCCAGTGTTAATGAATTACCCAGGATGACCCGAGCGCAGTGACAGCATCAGCCGTTTGCCTCTCTGCCAGAAAGGGCTCGGTTTCTATTAGAACAGATACTGTTACTCAGCAGTGCTTTTATTGTTTTGATACTTTGTCTAAAATAATAAAATGAAAGTTGTGTTATTTGTAACATAAAATGAAGGAATCATCAATAACTGCACATAAAAATGTTAGGGCAATATTTCTGTTTCATGTGTTTGAAAGAAAATAAATTCTAATCAGACTTTGAAAAATCCAATAATATCAGTAATAATATTGTAGTACTGACTGAGTGTCACATTAGGTGACAGTGATCTCTGCAGTAAAATCTGTTAAAGTTTGTCCAGATCTTTGAAACTCTGGTTATTTACACATGAGTTACTGTCACTGGTTTCTGGTGTTTTCCAATAAAACCAGAGTGAATTCATACCGGACGGTCTCTGGCATCTTCCTGCGGCTGCTGGCTGGCTTTTACGTGTGCACCGAACCACAAATGTCAGATTTAAAATATATTTTCATTTTAAATTGGAGGAACTAGTCAAAGTCACCACATTCCCGCTTCAGCGGCTCCTCCGCGCTCTCCGCCCCGGGCTGGACTCACTCTGAGACGGCTAAGCTAACAGCGTCCGCCCGGCCTGAGAGCGCAGCGCTGGTCCTCCTCCTCCCGGGCCTGCTGCCCCACGTACCTGCGGAGTCTGCAGTCCAGCTCAGGGCCCCGTGCTGCTGCTGGAGCTGCTCCTCGTACTGCAGGACGGTTTTCTCAAACTCCCTGAAGATTTCCTCCGCTGCGGCGCTCAGACGCTCCTTCACGAACAGCCTCAGGTGCTGAAGAGCGGACATGGTTCCTCCAGCAGCTCCGCCGAGCCTCAGCGATACAAAACAACCTCCAGCTCCCAGCTTCCGACGTCCACACAGCCGTGAAGTTTCAGTCCACTTCCGCCGGAAGCTGCTTTTCCTCTAAAAAATAAAACGCGCTCTACGGAAGCTTAATGCATTCACTGGCCAAGAAATACAAATTAAATTTATAAACATTTATAACAGAGTTTTTATGAAAGTGCTTTTGTCTTCTTATCCTATCCTCGCATCCTCCTCTGAGCTCCTCCTCTGAGCTCCTCCTTTCCTCCTCTCCTCTTCCATCCATCTCCGGGATGCTTTGGTCCTTCCAAACCATCTCAGCCTCGCCTCTAACTTCATCTTCAAACTGCTCCACCTGAGCTCCCCTCTGATATACTCATTTCTGACCACAGGTATTTAAACTCATCCACCTTCAATGCCTCTGCTCCTCGGATCTTTAAAATAACACAATGTTTCTCAAGGATCAGGATATGAACCAATCACTCAAGAGACAAGGACACCAACATCTGCCAATATAAAGTGGTATTCACCTTAGTGAGGGCTCATTATTGCTTACTAAAATCCCCAGATGCTCTTTGGGATTTTAAGATATGTTATTAATTTGGAAAAAAGGGACACGATTCTTTTTTTAAATCAAGTGAACGGATCACTTCTGTCTGGTGAAATCAGGAAACTTTCTAAAAAATAAAATAAAACAACAAAAAAAGTGCTTGAAAATGTTTCATCTATAGTGACTTTAATAAGCACAGGCCTACAGTATGTGGTGGAGGCACTGACGCTTAAAAGTAGAAGAAAGCAGCGCTCACACATCCTGTGGATGGTTTGTGAAGTTGTCTCTGTTCATCTGGACGTTTTCAGTGGGAGAAACGTTTCGTCATCATCCAGGTGACGTCTTCAGTCTCTGACTGCAGGTTTCCCCAAATCTTATAAACAGGACATTTGCACAATGACTGAAACCAGCTCACTGAAGGAACAAAGGGCTGTGAGGTCAGTTCATCATGATTATGCATCATGGCCATTGATCAGTGGTTGTTGATCATGAGTCCCATTCACAGAGAGTTGGGGAATGGCTGCAATCACAGGATTGTATGATGGCGAAAGATGTACCCTTAGGCCCCCTCCTCGATTCAGAGATGGTCTTTCCTTTTTCACATAAACAGCCTCCTTGACTCCCACTGAAAACGCTACGTCCAGATGAGCAGAATCAACTTTTGGAGATTTACTTACCTGGATGTTTGATCATGCATCGAGACGTTTGTGAAGTTGTGTTTGTCCTGTGGACCAGCGGTCTCCAACCTTTTTTGCGCCACGGACCGGTTTATGCCCGACAATATTTTCACGGACCGGCCTTTAAGGTGTCGCGGATAAATACAACAAAATAAAACTAGTACCGGCACCGAAAAAAAGAAGATTTATTCATAACACACGTGAAAAGACCCAGGAAAACCGAGTAAACGATAAAAACAATAACAAAATAACGCTGAAAACTGATAAAAAGCCTGAAAACTATACATTTCACACCTGAGCCTCAACTCTCGCAGCCCGGCACCAAACGACTCACGGACCGGTACCGGTCCGAGGCCCGGGGGGTTGGGGACCGCTGCTGTGGACCAAACCACTGAGAGCTACATGAGGGGAGTTTACGTTTCCCCTCTATAATTAAATCAACAGCTTTCACTGCATGCACACTGATGCACTGAGGAGGACGCCTTCCTTATCCCGCTTTCATTTCCACCATGCACAGTTGCATTATTAAATGCACATTATAGGTTACAGATGTTCTATAAAAGCCTTCAAATGTGGAGCTTTTGGAACTAAACAACTTTAATTTATTCAGATCTAGAAATACTTTCACTCTTCGTGTTCCCTCCTGTTAGTGTCTCCTCAGCTGGAGATATTAATGATGTCAGTGTGATTTTTCAACACTTTCCAAATGTATCCAGAGGTGTGATTGGACCGTTTCATTGGCTGAATCTGGCCGTGTGTCTGACATCCCAGACAGTGAGCTTTGAGTGACTGAAAGAAATGTTAAAGGTGTTCTCATCAAAATCACAAAAGTTTAATTAAAAAAGACATAAAAGAGATAACATGATCTTTAGCATCTTTGAGGCTCTTGCTAGCTCTACAAACTGTTTTATGTTGACTGGACAACAGAGAAAAATGATTTCTGCACCATAAACAAACCTTTTTTTAAACAGACAAACAGATAAGTGTGTGAGTGACGACAAAATACGGAAACATGTGAAGGAAGTGATTTTATTGTCGGGGTTGGAAATTTATCACACATGCAAACAGCGATGTCGAAGCCGTGTATCATCAATATTTTATTAGCAAACCAGAGAGAAGTTAACAAAAGAAATCATTACTGCAGGAACTGAACATGTGTTTCTGTACAGATCCAAATATACTACAATATATACTATTATACAGGTGGATTACAATTCATGTCATTAGTACAGCAGTCGCAAAGAAAAACTTCAAGTCTGTTACAGCAGTGTCGTCTGATCTGAGCAAACTCGCCTCCTGATTCGTGCTGCCGACCTGCTTCCTCTCTGACTGATGATGATGATGATGATTCGGCTAATATGGGCATGCTATGCTAACATTCCCTGTTTTCCTCAAAGTGCTAAAGATTCCTCTGAACGGCAAAAACAGAAGGACCGTGATTCTGAAACAGACTTTTTTTGCTAAACCAGAAAACAAAAAGGCCAAAAAAGTGAAAATACAAAGACTCCAGTTCAAATTAAAAACAGTGGAGATAAAAGACGCAGGCTGAAGCAGAAGTGTAAAACATTTTACGCACAGTTTAAGGCCTGATGATTCAGTAACATGGAGAGGTGGAGCAACATCTGTGTTGGCGGAAACTGCCATGTTTGTGATGGAGCAGAGATCGGCGCCACTCGCAGGTGTCCTGTTTTACATTTCACACGGATTTAACAAACGCGACACAGCGTCAGTGAGATTTAGAGCTCAGAGTCATTTCCTTTGTTAATGCTAAACTAACCAGCTGCTGCAGAACACAATGAAAAACATCTGCACATTTCTACACAAGCGTCAAATCAGAGGACTGTGAGCATCAATGACCCAGTTTGTTCCTGTAACAATCAGATGGATGTTTGAGACTCTGGTTTGATGAGTCATGAAAAGAAACTGCTGTTTTTCTCAAGAAGTCCCTGAAAAATCAACATGCAAAATAAAAGTACACAAACACACCAGTGTACATCTCCTGTTAGAAAACACAGGAAACTCTAAACTGCTGCTGATGCAACAGTTTAGAGTTCACACTGAACGTGGACGTCGCGTCAAACAGTGAAGACGAACCTGCTGAAAACTGAGACATCAGAGAGGATTTCAGGCAGCGCCTCTGAATAAAAGTCCAAATTTTTAAACAAATCTTCAGCCAATCACGTCACGTTTTTACAAATAATTCAGTACTACTACTAACCAAGAAAAGACTGAACCTCTGATGAAGGTCAAAGCTGTACAAAGGTTATGAAAACACCTCGAGTGTGTGGCCCAGAAATGATCTTGAACTTCTTGTTTTGGTGCCGAGCTGCACAGCTAACCTTGTTAGTTAGCTCTGTTAGCTAGCTGCATGACTAGCTTTGTTACTATAACGACGCCAGCAAAAAACAACAACAACAAAGCAAAACCCACCTCTGAAGAAACACACACACGTGAAGCCTCCCTTATAGAGCCTGTCCACATGTGACAGTGGCAGCGTTTGCATTAACGTGCTCCTCTGGGGCCTGCCAGATGCTGAAGAGTGAGCTCTAACATCTGGATCTGTTTCCTCTGCAGCAGGAAGAGCAGACACTGACTGAACGTAAAAACCAGAAGCCTGGGGGCCAACTTAGAGTTGTAAAACCCTTTCTGCAGTGTGTGGTGAACAGCTCTGAACGAGCTCCTCATGAACTAAAACTAAGATCTGCATGTATAGTTGACAATAGCTGCTAGTAATTCACAACTAAGACGTCCATCTTCAGTGAAACCAAGCACTCTGTGTGAACTGTGAAAACATTTAAAAATGTCCAAAATCATCTTCATCAGAAACCTGTGACTCTGCTTCTGTGAGCTTATTCAACAGCTGCATAGGCTCAATGAGATTATGCTTTAATAGAATAGACGTGGCCAGAAAACAAGGAACAGGTCAGCGATGATGATACTTTTGGACATCTCGTGATGGGCTGAACGTCTCTGATTTGTCTTCAAACACACATTTACTTTCAGGTAATTGTGACAAAAACAGCAGCTTCTTTATGATTCATACAGAACGAGCAGACATGTGGACAACAGTGTGAAGGACACGTGCTGCGACTCTAACCTGCCTGATGATCCAGACGTAGAAAACACCACAAAAGCTGATTTGACGCATCTAAAGATGCCTTTTCTTCCTGCAGCGTTACAGGAATAAAGGAGCGCTTAAAGCCTCGGGGAAATAAAAATAATAAACTCTTGTTCTCTAATCTGGTGTCGCCACACTGAGGGAAGATTTCATTAAATCTCTCAGTTCCTGTTTGTGGAACGAGAGATGCTCTGATTTCCTGCATGAACATAAAAACCAGCTGATGATCGATCGATGGTCACTTTGTGTCCCATCGATTCTCAATTTGTACAAGTGAATTCTTTCTCATTCAGAGAGTGAAAAACTGTAATATATGTTATGTTTTTAAAAACAATATTTTACTTTTTAAATGATTTCCACAATCAGTGCATCTCTATGAGACGCCTTCACTGACAGCAGGGCCACCTGGTGGTGAGTCTGGGAGGTTCAGCTGAAACGTGTAGGTGGTGTTTAGACCTGGAAGTTCAGTTCAGATGTTTGCATAGGACAGAAGCACAGAGGCCCAGCGAGGACTTCCTCCGACCAAAACTTAGATCAATCACGAGAATTTAAACTCTTTGGCTGTGTTCTGCTTTTGAAAAGAGAAAAAATGAAGCGTGGACCAAACCTTAAAAGTTAGGAAGGAGCAGAAGGTTCATCTTCAGAGCGAAGAAGAAGAAGAAAGCCTCCCGAGGCCACGCCAAAGCACCACTGAGACATGAATCCCACCTGAATGGAGCTTTAGGCTTTACTTTGATATTTGGGCCTTTTATGAAGTAACCTGATCAGCTGACGAGCACATGTTTAACTTTTGAGATATGAACTTGTTCACAAAGTATTTTCAGAGTATCTCCACAAGGAGGAGTCGTTCGCTTTAACCTGCACAAACCTTCGCAGCTCATTAAGCTCATTTTGGATTTTCTATAAATTCTACAAGCTGAACGCTTTTTGATTTCGCCGACATCGACTCCCACAAAACTTTAACTGTGCTCCTGTGGCTAAGACTCATGGGAAAGGTAGTTGTTGAGCATAAGATAACAGTCCAGTGCAGAGTTATTTTACAGTGTTTTCAGGTAAACCGAGGAGAAGCTTCGACCTCCAGGAAGTTCATAACTGCTGCACATTCAACACAGCGCCACCTGCAGGCAATAAATACAATTTCTCTTCGTTGCACTGCACTCAAGTTCATATTCATGCTCACATCTCAAGGCATGTCATCTCTTACTTCCTGTTTATGTCCCTCTAAACCTCACACACAAGTCTTTTCAGCTACTGATTTTAAGAGTTTTAATAACAAACACAAAATAGTGGATTGTAACATTTATGTTCAAACGCGTCGTGTCGCGGTCGTCTTGGGAATTTTATAGTAAAAAAAATCATAAGTGACTCTTGTTGACTAAATGTGCATCTCTAACACATCTTTGGCATTTTATTGCTACATTGACACAGATTCATGAATCTGCAGTGTTTGGAGATCAGACGAAACTTAAATTTAGGTGCTAAAAATTTAAAATATTTAACCTGGGATACATAAGGGGAATAAAAATATGTGATAAATAAATAAATTCTTGTTTTTAACACGTAGCACTTTTTGTCAAACCCACATTTCCACACGAGGTGTCCACTGGCAGTGAAGTGGGATACACAGGAACCCAAATTAAGATCTTTTAAGAAGCCCAACCAACCAGAAACATCCATTAATGAAGCTAATGGCCACTCGAGCTTAGCCTTTGCAGACCCGCAAGTAAAAAGATTAAAAATTTGATGAACTGTAAACAATGTTAATCGTATTTAACTTATTCATTTGGACACTGATAAGGCTTAAAGTTTGCATTAATGGGGGCGTGGCCCTGACAGGTGGGTGGTGACACGGGCAGGTGTAGCTGTTAGGCTTCAGCTAATCAGAGTCACTGAACTCGACCTCTCGACTGTGTTTGTGCTGTTGGAGAATTTTTAATGATGTTTAAAATTGTGACGAGCGACCCATCAGCTAAGAGACCGTTCCAGCATTTTATTCGTCTGTTGATTAGCATTAATTATCAGACATCTGTGCCTGTGTGCAGCTTATGGATGCAGCTCAAACCAGCTACTGTTAGGTGGTAACCGAGCAATAAAACTTCTCATTTAAATATGGTTACAGTCACCTGATGCTCAAAAAGCCATAAAAAGAGCACAAATACAACAAGGCCGTCTTTTCCATACAATCAACCTAAAAAGCAAATCAAATGTCGAGTAAACAACAAACAAAACAGAAGAAAAAATTAAAAGTGCAAAACACAACGGTCCAAATGGGACGCGGACCACCAACAAACCAGCTTATGTGGACTTTGTAGGTCTCGCACAGTACATGTTCAATACCGCTACAGGCACAGATATCAACAGACGCCTTATTACTGATGCTGCGGCGCAGGTGGCATCACACAAAACTGCAATAGGTCACACGTGGAGATGAGAGCGTGCGGTTAAATTTTAGACACAACAAATAGAAACTGCAGTTAGTTCTCTGCCTGGAGGTTGTGACGGGCTCTGATCTTTCTAGAATATAAACCATTAAACTGGGGATGGTTAGAGGGGCAAAAAGGTCAAGTAAAAATATAATGTCATCAAGGAGGATTCAGACAATCAAGCAAACACAGATCAGAGCTGTCCCTGCAGAGCTCAGACAAACGGATGGTGGAAAGCAGAATCTGAAGGCGTTGATGCGCACGGAGGCCGGTGCACGTCTCAGAGCGTGCACTTTGACGGAAGCGTGTTTGCAGGACGCGACGCTGGCCAGCAACTCTCCTTCCTGGTGGCAGATTAAGACTTCTTCTATCTACAGGAATGCGTCTCACCGGATTTTCCTCCTCGGAGATCCGTAAGTGTTCACAGCGAGAGGATTAGACGTGTGCAGGCGGGAACCGCAGGCCTAACGACAGAATCCCGCCACCTTATGGACGCCTCTGCGATATACTGTGAGACGGTTGCTCACGATACATCATCAACTTAAGAGAGAAACTTATTTTGAATCAATGTGGGGATCACATTGTTGTATTTATTCATTACTGTGTTAAATTTTCAGAGCGGTGCTGACAGACGAGCTACAGTGGATACAGTGTAAACACGCATGGCGACGGCTTCTGCAGCAGACCTGTGAGATGGTGAATCGATGACCTATCGCAGACGGCGCGTCACAATATATCGCTTCATCGACGGCTGTCCCATCCGGAGTTCGCGGCGGCGAGGACAGTCGGCCCGCTCTTAGTCATGCAGTAAAGACAACGCAACACGATGAAGACCAAAGCTTGAGGATCCGACCTGAGGTGTTATGACCCACAGATGCCGGTCAGGCGGGTGCGGGGGTGGGGCGGTGCTGGGGCTCAGGCGTGATCAGGAGTGATCCATGGGTTCGGTGGCGTTACTCTGCCCGGCGTCCTGGCTGTCCATCTCCTCCGGTTCCTCCACCTTCTGCTCAGGTTTGACGGCTGCCGTTGTCGACGCTGCAGCTGGCGGTTTGTGGTCGGCCGCGGACACTGACTGGTCCTCGCCCGCCTGGCTTCCGGCCGTCGGCTCCTGGGCGGCCCTTCCCCCGGAGGCGGTGCTCTGCTGCTCTTTCAGGTGCCGCTCCATGGAGGCCTGGATGGAGGACACCATTTCCTGCAGCTTCCTTCGCTGCTGCTCCATCAGGCTGGGGTCGAGTCCACGGCCGTCCTTCATGGTGACGAAGCCCGGAGCCATGCGGACCAGCTCCCTGGTGGTGTCCTCGGGGATGTCCGACAGGTCCGGGGGTCCTCGGGACACGCTGGCACTCAGGTCCACGCCACTGCTGTGCTGTCGTGTGATAGGGCGGTGTTCCGGCGGGGAGGAGCCTCCAGCGCTGCCCAGAGAGTGGCCTTTTCCCTGAAAGGCTGTGACACTCTGCAGCTGCTCCTTTTTACGAACAACGCCACCGCTGCCCAGCCGCAGCACGCCGTGAGAGGGACTACCCTCTCTACTGCCCCTCCCAGATGCCTCAGAGCGTAGCTGCACCAGGGCCTCCTTCACCAGTTCCTCTACATCAGGCCCAACGGGGAAGTGACCGGCAGCGTCCACGCAGAGCTCTAAACGCTCCTCTGCTGCATTATAAACAAAGGTTTTCCCCGTGAGGTGAGGCAGCGTGCAGTGCTTCCCGTCCATCAGGCCTGAACGAGAGAGAGAGAGAGAGAGAGAGAGAGAGAGATCATTCCCAGCTTGACATGATTCAGCCTAAAATAATCCTCATTAATCTCATCCTGGTCTGAAACAAGCCTTCAGCTCTGCCAACTCTGATTGGCTGCCCCTCACAAGAAAAGGTTTAAATCAGGAGGCAAGAAACTTTTATTCTCACATTCAGACACAATTTATATAGAAGAAAAATCTGAACAGCAATTCATGGGAGACTTGTCAAATACTACAGATGGCCAGTGTCCTCTGGCTTCCCCCAAAGAGCCAATCAAGTTGAAACAGGAAACATATTAGTGTTATTGCATTGATGCCTGTGTATAAGCTCGCAAACATTTCAGCAGCTGTAACATTGTGAAACTGTGTGCAGTGCAGTGTAGAGCTGTGCGATATGACCACAATCTCATATCCCGATATAAAACATCCATCGTCCGATAACGATATAAATCACAAACATTTAACATTTTCTGTAAACTCTGTGAATCTCGGGCAGCTGAAGTGTTTCCAGCTGCGCGTCGTGTGTTTTACCGATGCATGAAACTACACATTTTTAGACGTAAGTTGTAACGGCCGCCGTTTTCTTTGCGGCGTGCTGCGGGGAAAAGCCTGTTCTAACGTTTGAGTCTAAGGTTTATTTTTTAGCACCTGACGCCTCTTTTTTGCTTCTCATCCGTAAATAATCTGCTCTTTCACGTGATTCAGTTTATTTTGAAAAGTCTCAACAGGATCTTGAGCTTTATTGTGAAAGGTTTATGTGGAACATAAACAAGCGGACACGTGATGGTTGTACCATCGTTGTTGCTAACAACAACGCATAAAAACAGGCGCTTGTCCGTCCGTAGTGTGGTTATATTACATATAAGAGAAAGAGAGAACTTTATTAATATAGCCACTACAGTGACATCAAAACCATGAATGTTGCTGTAAACAGTTTATTTTGCGACACCACGAAACAAACGACAGCGTAAAATGAAACGATAGACGTTTTTATATCGTCATCGATATATATGTTATATCGAACAGCCCTAGTGCAGTGGGAGTAGAGCATGTGAGGGTTGTCAAACTTTATTGTTTTAGATTTAACTTGTAATTTTGTTTCTCTTTAAGCTCTCTTATGATCAAACTCAGCTCATGCTTTGAGTTACGTGCTCTGAAACACCTGCAAAGATTCAAATGACCATATTAGCGATATCCCCTCTTAGCGCCGTCACACAGATCCAAGAGTAGAAAAAGTCGGAGCGTTTGGCTCACAGCGAGTTCGCCGCTGACTTGACCATCCACCATTGTAACAATATATCTATGACAGGTAAACAAATAAACGCACAACAGGTCAACTTTAATAACACAGCTGTTCTCCCTCCCTCAGGTGGGATGCACCATTTGCTTTCATTTATGCTCCGGTTAGCTCAGAGCATCAGATAGAAACACAGCAACAGTCTGACAATCTGATAACAGGAAATAAGAAGTCGCCATAAAGGATCCTGTGTTATTAGTTTTTGGGTTTGCAATAACTTACAATAAAGAATATGATAGATGAAAACAAACTGATCCTTTAATCGCACCGATCTGCTTTCAGACATGTCTGAAAAGTCACGTGCATGTGACAAGAATCGATATATTTCAATCAAACTTCATCTGACTGTAGAATCTGACATATATTCCTCTGTGCTGCAGAGGACCAGAGCTCAGCACGCATCAGTGAGCCACTCCACGTTCCTTTATTTACCAGAAATCTGGGCACTATCATCTAATCCACATGTTTACAACAGACCCCGTTTTCTTCTCTGGGAAGGAGTTCCTGTAAGGTGCCACTGGGAGAGCGCAGTGATCATCAGGTCTGGGAAGAAACATTTCATTTCCTGCAGCCTCGTGGATTTTATTCACTGAACTTTTCTGCTCTCAGGCGTCACCTGATCAGTCGCACGTGTTTCTGCACATGTTTAAAACCTGTCTAATAATTAGTTAGCAAAGAAGCCTTTAAAAAAAGTAGCTCAACACAGAGCCTGCTTACCCATGTCTTTCTTAACGATGTTGTAGAAGACGCCGCCCTGCTGGAATAAGTGTGGCAGCTTCTTTGCGTACGACCAAACATCCTCACCTGAAAGAAAGACAAACATTTTAAAAGGATCCAACGAACGAGACGAGGTTCTAAACACAACACGAGGTTAAAACGTGTCTGTGTGAGCAGGACGCTACACAGGACAGCACAATGTAGGACCACAGACGTCCTGGGTGTCAGAGGCCACAGCGTTGGCAGGAACGTGAGCGGTCAGAGCAGCACAAAAATAAACAGAGAGACAGAAACATTTGAATGTAAGACACAAGAGTGGAAATACAGTTGATACTCTGACCTCTCCACTGTTTGGCTTACAGTGAAGCCGCTGATATTTAAAACTGAAAGCAGTGGTGGACAAACCTACCACTGCTACAAGCAGCAGCTATCGTCAGTCATTCACAGAAGCCTCTGTGGTTCCAGTATGTTTGCTTTTACAGTGAAGCTCACACCAGATACAACTTCACAACATCTACAGCTTTGATGCTGATGGTAAAGCCAGGCCAGCGATTCCCCCTCGTTTTAACCTCGCACTGCTACTCATGCTGCTGCTACTTTGTAACATTTTTATATTCTACATTTCATCTACATTTACCGTCTCTTGTTTAGAGGTCCTCTAATAAATGCCATTGTCCTTCAGCTGCTTCATATTTAGTCTCAACAACCTCGACAGAAAATATCAATCCCCTTGTACTCTCCTGTTGAGATTAAAATGATCCATCTAATCTGAGATATAAACCCTTTTTTTTTTTATTGCAATAACAGTCATCTAAGCCAATAAATAAATGTCCAGTCTGTCACTGATCATTGTCTGCATTAATTCCCGAATCTAAAACTTAAAGTGGAATGTGTCTGTGTGGGTTTTTCTGCTGAGAAAACCTAAAAGGGTTCATTAATGATTCAGTTTCAGGCAAAGTTATTATAGTGAACCAAGAATAAATTGGCTACAGTAAAAATAAAAACTAGACTTTGCAATAAAGCTGCTGTAAACAAGATTTTTTTACTTTATTTTTCAACACAACCAGCCTGAGGAACATCTGGTGCATCTGTTTAATGAGTCTGGGACTTGAATGTGTATGAAGTGTGTTAACTTTTACAATTTTGCACCTGACAAAACCTCCAAATATATAAGAACAAAACTAAAACGACCACCAAAACCAAACTGAAACTCATCATTTCCAGACAATGAAAATTGAAAGTGAAATGAGCAAACTCAACAACTTAAGCCTAAAATGAAATAAAATCTGGTTTAAGGTTAAATTTTATTTGGTCTACAAAACGCACCACTGTCAATAAACAAAGGTGATAAAACCATATTCAGGTGTTTATTTAGCTTCAAATATCCTGTCAGTAAAACTCCCTGATGTCCATTTTAAAGTGCGTGACGGTGCACTTCCTTTTGTTTGTGTGTTTACATGTAATGCAGTCGCACATGTTCAGCTACAGGTCTGCTACACTCAGCTGTGTGAACTCTGAGCTCTGGCTTGGAGACACTGTCTGGTGAGCGGATGCTTTGTTTCATCCTGGCCGGGGCCGGGCGGGCGGATTATTGAACACGAGCTCGGAGCTGACAGGAAGTGCAGCGTCAGGCCTGCGGAGCGCTCGGAGCGCAGCCGAAACCTTCCTGAATATCGACAGACGCTCTGTGTGTGTCACACGGCACGATCTGTTTATCCTAACGCAGTTGTGACCTTTGACCTGATTGGCAGGTGAGACGGGGAGGCAGCGAGTTGCCCGAGTCAGCAGATTCTCACGCTCACGCTCACAAAACAAGTCTCTTGTTTGCTCGCGGCAGCTGATCAGAAACCTGGCAGTTTTTTGATCACCTGCCTGCACCAGCCAATCAGAAACCAGCAGGCATGTGCGCTGCACACCTGGAGCTGTTCTCTTTATTCACACACAGACACACACAAACACAGCTTACTGTGCAGTCTTAAGCAAGCAGCAGCATCACTGCAAGAAGACAATAAATTAAACACGACGATGATCCATCATCATCATCATCATCACATTCAATAATATGAGTGAACACAGAAAACAAAGACATCCCCATGCTGGAGAAACTGGAACAGGAGATGTTTACTGTACAAATCGTTATCATTCTGACTGATTATTAATCAATAAAATAAAGTGCTGTATGATATGAACCTGACAGTGCTCTCTATAAACACACCGTCAGCCCCAGCACAGTAGTTTTGTATCGTCAGGAGCTCAACCTGTGAACAAACACTGAATATAGAGATGCTAATTATAATGAAGAGGTCAAATTAATGAAAGGGCAGACAGCAGAACGAGTTCAATCGTTATCTTTGAACGATTAATGATCAAAAGTTGAACTTCAAAGCAAACTGAAGCACCAGCACATCTGAAATGTTTGAGGAAACCAGGGTTTTCTCTGCATGTACTAAAAACACATTTGACACCAACCAAAGGAAAATCACTGCGACAGAAGATATTAAAACATACGTCGGGTTTAATTTTACTCAAGGTTGGAGGCATCTTTGCTAATAAAATAGCCAAAAAGACTTAAAGTCAGTCGACACATTCTTTGCCTCAACTACAGTCGTGGATATTTGCATTTTCACCCCCAGAAGCCAGGACCTACTTTTATTAAGTCTAATTGAACCTTTGTGCTTCTTTGTATATTTACCTGTAAATAACTCACAGGTAAGTCACAGATTAACTCTGTACAGTAACAGCTGACCCAAGAGCCGGACTGAATGACTGATTCGAGTTATTATAACTGAAATACACGTTTCCTTATGCAAGCATAGGAAAAAGAGGACTGTTTTCCTTTAGCTTTATTGTAGATAGGGATGTTTCTAAAATCAAACTAAGAAGTTAATTATTAAAATAAGAAAGTAGCAGCAGTCACTTGGCTCTGTTAAACCTGACGAGCGGGTTTTAGCTCCTCAACTGCAGAACAATAATAGTACAAAAATAGTTTTCTCCTGGCAGCCTTCAATCAGACCAACAAGCTTCTATATCTTAGATCAAATGTGACAAAATCAAAGCCTGAGGATCAAATCTGGCCCTTTGCAAAATTTAATCCAGCGTGGATTTCATTTAATAAGGCAGACGATTTCAAGACAGGCCCGCTATCTGCTGAAAACGGAGACGATCACGGATTTCAAAGAACGTAATCAGCGTCTCGGCTGTGATATTCGAATCCACACATCAGTAAAGAATTCAGGGTTCACAGCATCTTTAAAGTGAAAAGAAGCTGCAGCTACAGCACAATAACTTTCCTCTAGTGACATCTCAAAGTGACACAGCTTGTTTTTATGTGCAGCCAGTTTGGCTTCAGAAGGCCGTACGGTACGGGTAAGCTGTGCGACCAAAGATCTTTTGCTCTGCTTTATATCAGGAAGGATCTTATTCTCTGAAACATCCTAAACGTCTACTTCCTGTCACATTCAGGTTGCTGTGATAATACATTACTTTGCTTCACTCACTAACTTACTTGGTACCCTACATGTAACCTTACCCATCAACGTTGCTAGGAGACACAGGGAGGACATCTCAAGGTCGATGCTGTCCTGGAGTTCCCGGCTGCTCATTCTTCCGGGCGTCACGGCGTCCTCGCTCTTCACTGAATGCAGGGCGGAGTGCGAGCTGGAGGCTCGGGGAATGGAGGCCGCAGGGCTCTTGTCCTCTGGGCCTTTAAGGATCTCCACAGTCACCCTGTCACCGTGCTGCAGCGCCACTGGCTCGTTTTCCTCACCATCTTTTGGTGGGACCAACTCCTTAGGTGGGAAACCGTAGCGGATGCATTGCTGCGCCGGCGGCACGCTGAACTGGTTGCTGATGCTCCTCTGCAGCTCAGAGAAGGTCGTGTGGGCCTGCAGAGTCAGCATGGCCTGTCTGCCGTCGCTCGTAGTCACACGAATCTTTTTCTCCTTACTGGACGAAGACGGGGAGGAGGACTTGGTGGGTGTGGCTGGAGCTGAAGAGGAGGAGGTTTCTGGAGAGCCTCCGGGTGAAGAAGTCCGGCCCTGGCCTTTCTGCTCCTGCTTCAGTTTGTCAGTCCGGCGCTTCTGGGTGACGAAGGCCTGCTCGCTGATGCTCTGTTGGATGCTGCGCTCTGCTCGGCTCATCGTTAGCTCCTCCTTGTGCAACGTCTTCGCTTTCTGCCCCGTCAGGATGATCTTTGTGGGCGGCTGGGGGTCCGCCGGCGGCTGAGACTCGGGGGCATCAGTGAGGCGCTGGACATGAGCCCCGTCGATGGACACGGGGTTGTATTCGTCCGGGTTCTTCTTGGCCGTGTGATGGAGGATAGTGTTGACCACTTTCTGCACCAGGATCTCGCTGCCAAACTCGCCCGGGAAGTGCTTTGTGACGAGCTTCATGGCCACGTCGTACACGTTGCTGTTCAACGAAGGGTCAGTCTCATACTGGAACCAGTACACTGTCTCTCGCACCACCCGACCCCCCCACTCCAACGTGATGGGGAAGGCCTCGGGGAGGTTGTCATACTCCTTCCCCTCCCAGTAGTGTTTGAAGCCACACCCACACTTCCCTCCCTGGGAGCGGGTGTTGGTTCTGTCCCCATCCAGATAAACCACCGAGCCGTTTCCACGGATATGGCGGACTGACGTGCCGTGACACCAGTTGCAGGTGTTGAGGGAGCTCAGTTTGTAGTCTGGGAGGAGAACATCCCTTTGGGGGTCGTAAGAGCAGACCACATTGTTGAGGGGGAAACTGTAGTTCTTATCCGGCCGCAGCTGGCCGTGTGTGGATTTGGCTAAGTTGTAGAGCTTACCGCCGGGAATCAGCCACTCCGGTGGGATGTGCAGCTCAGAAAGGGCGCCACAGATCAGGCAGCGATGCAGCCGATTTTCCATCACTGACTTCTTTGCCGCCTCTGTGACCTCCTCTGGATGGATGCCAATCACGCCAGTCCTCCTGTAGACGTACTGGTGCACGTCAGCCACCAGCGACGGGTGGATGCTGTGCTTCTCCATAAATACCTCCTCCATGGCGTTAACTAGCCTCATCAGATATTTATCCTGCAGGCTGCGATCTCCACCAATCACGCAGCTCCCATCCGCTTCTAACTTGATGTACTTCTTGATGAGCTCCTGAGGGACGCCCCAGGCCTTTGGCAGCAGACGGGGTGGCAGCTTTGGCAGCACCGTGTTCTTGATTCCCACCAGAGGGATGTAGTGGTTCCTGCTGGAGCTGCTCCAGGCGATACAGATGGGTTTGTTCAGCTTCCCATCTTTCCCCTTGCACTGCTCCTCCGGCACCAGTCCAGGCAGGAAGGTGGCAGAATAGTCCCCGGAGCTCCTCATCCCACTCAGGGAGTCCAGGAGAATTATGGGTCGGTGGAGGACGTTGGCTAAGCCAAATATGTGGATGTTGCGTAGTCCAAGGGGTACGCCTTCTGGTGGGATGAAAAGAGGGTCGCACTCGTTGATGATGTCCTCCCACTCTGCTGCATCTATAAAGTCCTGAAAAAGTGCTTTGTAGCGTTCCAGATTCTGCTTGAAGTTCTGTTTGAGGTTTTCACGGAGGGCATGCCAGAACAGTTCTCTCCCCACCAGAGCTCTGGACACAGCGTGGACCAGGCAGTGCCCGTCTCCGTCCACATGCACCGGGATGAGACACTCTCTGTTGCCGTTGGCTTTCTTCACCTCCTCCAGAGTGTCGTGGAGGTATATAAGGCTGCCTGACCTATCTTTGCCATAGCCTATGGTGGAAACATGGTCCGGCTCAATGAGAAAAGCTCTGTCTCCCAGGATGGAACAGTCAAACATCTCCCCTTGGTTCATCTCCCTCAGAAGCTTGGCTTTGCCGGTTTGTTTGTCCATGCCATACCTGGTGAGCACGGGCGACAACAGCTTGCAGTGGTAGTTAGAGAGCCCCATCACTTTCACCAGCTCGGTCCCCTTCTTCGGGGCCCCGGTGACGCCGAGCAGGGCGTTTCTGAGCAGATTGTGAAGCACGACATCGGGGTCGGTGACTTCCTCAACGTTCTGCAGGTTCTTCTGTTCGTGGCGCTGACCACACTCGGTACACTCGATGCTAACGGAGCCGTAAGCAGGAAAGAAAAGCCTCGCCTGACATTTCGGGTCTGGGCAGGTACCAGACAAAATACGCTTGTCTTTTTTCTTTGAGCTCTGCAGCAGCGACATTTTGGCTGAAAAAAGGCTGACGCTGTGTGTCAGCTTCACAAAACCATGATATTCACACTCCGGCGAGGCTGTCAGGCGAGCTTTGACTCCGCTAACGACAGTTATTTCACAAAATAACACAAGAACAACACGGAAGCGGCTGTTTTTTCCTTTAGCTGTTCGCCGTTGCTAGACGTACATACGTAATGACGTCAGTTACTGGGATTTGTAGTTTTTTTCTCTTTAACTATGTTTAAACAATTACGCACCAGCATCAAAATGACTGCGTTTTTATCTTTTCCCTGTTCGAACATTAGCTGGAAACGCGAGAAACTCAAACAGTAAAACGCGTATGTCTGGTTAAGTCATGTACATTAACAACCTTAAACCTAGGTTAACTGCATTTACCAGAATGCAACGCGTCACGGTGACGTGTGTTGTGTAAGGAAGTCAATTCGGCAGAATCATGTCAATTTGGACTGACTGGGTTTGCTTTTCTTCTTCTAACGTATAGTTTTGGTCCCCCAAAATCCAGTGAAATACAGTTTTCACTTACGTTGTTTATAGACTTTTATCGTGCCCTGTTGTTTGCACGATCTGGGGTACAAAACCAACAGAGTTTGGATTAAAGACACTGACAACACGAGTTTACCGGTTAGCTTAGCCGTTAGCCATCTGGGGTAATTAGCAGGGTGCCGAGCAGGGCTCGCATTGAATATTTATCATTCCATTTAAATGTCGTTGCTGTAACCAGCGGTAACTGGATCTGGGACGTTTAGAGAAACCAACCGTCGCCGAACTCCATTTAGAAATATGTGGATTTAAGTTTCCTTGTGCGCCGGTCAATACACTGAATTCACAGAGCTATATTAAAAGCTTTGTACACATTTTAAGCTAGTTGTGATCAATGCGTCTTAAATGCGATGCATCAAAATGCACTTTATTTTAGGGCGAACCAACACAGGCTTGATGCTGCCGCCTGGTGCGACTCCCTGGCAGGTGACTCGGGGAACAATGACATAATGGTTTTGGAGCAGTGACCAAGCAAAACAGGACCCTCTGAACACTGAAAGGACACAAACACAGTTCACCTTCTGAATGCTAACTGTAATGTTTAATAAGACTTAAATAAGATTGTCTCAGTGTCACGTTAAGCACAAATGATTAAAATGATCGTATATGTTTACAAAATCACCAGTAGAGATGATGCATTACGGTGTAGCCCTGCAAGGTAAGGAGCTTTGCATTGTAAATGAGTTGTAAAGTATTTTTAACTCAATATCACTCTATATCAGAGTCTAGCTCAACCCCCTAAATAAAAAACAATGTTGAGCTTTGGAGCTCTGAGATGCCTGTTTTCTAAATAAGGTTGCATGAACTCCTGCACTCCTCTAAACGAATCTATTAAACCAAAGAGTGACTGTGAGATTGGACCCAGGGACATGGCTAGAAGGGACTGGGAACGGCTTTGGAGGTGAACCACAGTTGGACAAATTGCTGTCACTGAAGGGAAGCAAATACTAATATAGCGTACTAATAAAGAAAAATTCCATATGTCCAATTTGAAGGCACATCTCAAGGTGGCTTATGAAAAACAGACCTGTGATCCCGTTTAAGCCAGTGTGACATATTTTTATTTGTCTTTCCTGTGTGCGTTTTGTTGGTCTTTTCCTTACAACACAAAGCACCTTCAAATTCAAACTTTATTTGTCACATACACAGTCATTCACAGTACGATATGCAGTGAAATGCTTACACAACTGCTCGTGACCTAAAGAAAAAAGAAAAGGCTATGAATAAGATAGGAAATAAATATGAAAATTAAAAAGGGTAAATGTAACTAGGAAGGAATAAAATAAAATATAAAAATTAAAGTTAAAAATAAAATAACTGTACAACACAAATTAGAATGAATGACCTTCATGACCTTGAGGCGACTGTTGGTGTCAGTTGGTGCTATATTAATAAAACTGAATTGAATTGTGCTGTATCAATGTGACCTGCCCAGGGGCTTCTAATGTAAATAGCAGTTTACTTCATTTTTTATATTGAGGTCCAGTAGGTACCGTTCTTCTTAAATAAACAACCAGAATCAGTGCAAACACTCGTCCACCCTTTGTAAAGCAAATAAAACAGAAGCTTTGCAATTTGTTGTAGTACCTGCGATACTATTTGTAGTATTACTATATTCGTATTACTACTCTCTCCCACAATCTTGCACAGTCTAATTTTTTCACTCTTCTTTAGCACAGAGTATGATGAAAGATCTCTGAGTGGGTGCCGTGTACACATTCAGAGAAGTCTGAATGCTTTTGTGTGACATCAGGAGAAAATATCCAGTGTGAAACTTGGCTCGAACAGGTTCATCTGTTTTCAGCTCACAGTAGATTGTGGGCCATGTAAGAGCTTCTGCAGCAAAAAGTGAGAGAAAGGTCCTTTTGACTTATACTAATTTTTATAAAGTGTGATTTTGGTGCTAAAGAGAAGGCGTCTCTTTGTGATCATCTGCACACCAAAAACCTCTGAAATACAATTTTCACACCATCTTTTGGCAGTAAATTATTCTTTGCTTTAAAAATGCTGCAGAAACAGTTTTATTTTTGTGAATTCGCAGAGGCACTGCCCCTGGGACTGCATCAGGATGAGCGCCCAATTCTGTGGTGACCCCTTGTGGCAAGAGCTGAGAGTAGCTTCTTTTTTATTGCATGGTTGAATACGGTTTTGTTTTTCTGCTTTTACTGTCGACGTAACAGAAACCTGACACCATTTTCTGTGCTGCTGCTGTCCGGCCTGCTTTGGATCTGGATTTCAGACTGCTAAATGCATTTTTCTGAGAAGTGTCAGTATTTATTTATTTATCTCATTCAGTAACAAACAAACAAAAACACAGATATGTTTGAAATTCTGTGAGATCCTCTACATGCCAAATAACTTTGTCAAATGAGAAGTGTTGATAATAAATGTTATATATGAGTAAAGATAAATAAGTTCTCTACGTACAAAGAAACAGAATCAAATCTTTTTTCTTTGGTTTCAACAGTTCTGACCACAGACGACTGAATCTTTTTAAAATGCTATAAATCCAGCTTTGGCAAAGAAATGTCACCTTACTAATTACTGTAAACTACTCCCCCCCCCCCCAAAAAGACCAACATAGAGCACCATTACATGATTATATAATTCACCTTTGTTCTTCATAGGAATGCCCTTTGATTTTGAACTACTTAGTTCTTTTGAGTAACCACATGATGGCGGTCTTTCCTTTTCGTTTTTAATCTCAGCGCGAGCAGCAAACTCAAATCCACAAAACTTGTCATCATATGTTTGTTTCAAACGAACCTCAGAGACCTTATTGAAACTTTTATTTACTGTGGTAAGAAAGAAGGGAAACAAACTGCCAGACGAATGTGGAAATCCAGCATCACCTTCAGAGACGTTAAGTTTAAAGCAAAAAAGGAGACACTGAGGTTTTTAAATCTTTAGTTGTTAATATTTTCACAAGCTAAAAAGTCACGGAGACACTTTGCAAATGTAACATAATTGTGAAATTGACCAAACTATTAATTAAAACATTAAAATATTAACAAAGTTATCAGTAAGCTTTAAATGAGCCCATAACCTGCTGTGTTTATGTTTTGAATTAACAAAACTAAAAGGGACCAATAAAAATATTGTTTTAGATGATGAAAGCTTTTACCAAAGGAAATGAATAAACCAAACGATTCAGACTGCACAACAAGATTTTAAGATTGTTTTATTAAAAATAAAATAGTCTGATCTGTTTAAGAGTAAATTTACGTATAAACACAAGATACACTGAATTATAATGAAAAACTGATTATTAAAGGCCTTTATAAAAACATTATACACTGTTTTCACTGTTTACTTGAACACACAGTATAGAGCCTTTGTTAATTTTATTAGTACCAACAGTCAGGATTAATACAAGATGCATACACAGCATTTCCACTCACAGGTAAATATTTGTATGCAGACTGACTGACCAGAAGTACACACTGTGTGAGTGTTACGAGTTTAACAACACCGCGTCTACTCACCTGTGGTCCATTTGAAGCCCATTTGAAATGGTGCTTATAATTAGCAAATACACTAAAGTGTGCTCAAGTGCACAATTACCTCTCTGGCTTTGCAACAACATCACTGATCTCTTTATAACTTTTATTTTATTTTGGAAGCACAGTGTGGATGTGCAAAAGATCGGCTGCTTTGGCTTCAAAATAAAAGTAATAAATCAAATTGTACATGGACTGTAAGGGCTGTTGGGAACTTTAAGGATATGTTTGAAATCACGTGGCCCTCAAAATATACAACACTGTGCAGTCATTTTTAGGATTTTCATGGGTTTACAGCTTAGCACCTTTACACGTGTTAACAGAAGAACTTTCAGGTCAAACATTTAACAGAAAGACTGAAGTGTTTCAAAATCCTCTAGCTGGGTTTGAAAAAACAAAAAACAGACAACTGATCAAAATATTGCAGCAAAAATAATAAAACAACATAATAAATGAAATTGTACGAAAGGCTTTTTAAATGTGTCTAATGTGGCCACTGCAGGGGCTGATGGGAGCTTTGAGGACCTGTTAGAAACCACGTGGCCCTCGTCTGATCTCGCAGCTCGTCCTTGTTTGGCCTCAGCTGCATCAGAGCGCCACTTCTCCCCAGGTTCACCAGAGGAAACACCACTGCACAAAATGCTTTTCCTCCCAGCTGCTGCTCTGTGCTGTCTGTGTTCAGGTGAGTGTTTCCAGCCAATCAGGAGCCAACAAAGTCAACCTGTAACAAACACTGTCACACTAACCTTCATCTATCTGTCTGTGTCTCTACAGCACTGGTTACCATGGCAGCAGAACAGCTGATTCAGGAGCAGTTATCACAGACTGGGAGAGCTGGTGAAACAGTTGCCATAAGCTGTAAAAGCACTGACCAGTGTGAGAAAAACCAGATTTACTGGTACCAGCACACAAAAGAAGATCCTCTTAAAGTGATTCTGCGCATTGATCTGGCTGATGGGGCAGTTAATTCTCGCTACAATCATCCCCAGAAACAAGATTTCAGTGCTTTAAGAAAACCAGGTGGCTGTGAATTGGTCATCAAAGATATTAAACCCCAACATTCAGCCACTTACTACTGTGTTTGTTGGAAAGGTTCCCACAGCGAGAAATGATCCCTGCAGCCTGAACAAAAACCAACAGATGAACAGATGTCAGACAGCGTGACAGGAAGAGAGCAGTAAACCACAGCCAGCCTCTATTTGATCAATAAAAAAGAAGAAATTTTCAAAAGTTTCAAAGAAAATCGTCTTCAGGTACTCTGTTCTCCTCTTACAAACAGCACAAAGTTGTGGTTAAATTGATTTTCTTTCCCTCCTAATGTGATATTATTATTATTTTTTCTTCGAAAATCAAGTTAAATGAAGAGCAAAACACAAACCAACATACTATATATACAAAGACAATAAGATAGTTTGGTCTCAGTATCTGTATTTGTAAATAAATCTAAAGATGGACTAGAAAGGACGCTGAGTTGTTGCTACATTTTAAACTAAACTAAAGAGTTTATATGTTCACGTGAGGACGTCCTGTTTTGTTGAAAATGTAACATAAACTTTTTTTTATTGATGGAGGACGTTAAAGGGATCTTATCTAAAAGTTTATAATACTAAAAAGATTCTGCAGCATTGCTCCTGAATCCATGTGCTGATCTCTGCTGATGACTGTTTCATATATACATGGAAAGACAGGACGGCGTACTCGAAAACCTAAAACTAAGTGCTGATGAGAACTTGTTTGAAGTGAGTCGGGGGGAGATCAAATTAACAGACAAAGAAATGCAAATTAATTTTCTACATGTTACATTTACAAATATCACCTTTATTATTTCATTTTATTTAAATTGCAGAGAAAATGATGGATATCACAGTGTTGGCTGAAAAATGACCATTAGTTGACTCAATCACTCAGATAGCTGATGTAGCTGTGGCAAAGCTTTAGTTTCCATTTTATAGCAGATTTACAGCTGAGCAAGTCTTAGTTGACGACGTTGTTTTCATGCAATGACATATAAAACATAGAAGATATGGGTGTTAAAGCCATAAATCAATAAAAACAGAAAGAACAGCTCAAAAGACCAAAAAGAAAGAAACATAAAAAATTAAAAGCAACTCTCGTACTGTATAAAAAGTGCCAGTGTTGGGGCAGACTGCATGTAGTTCAACTGTAGAAGCAGGCAAAGACACAAAGGCGCAATAGTTTCCTTTAAATGTGTCTAATGTGGCCACTGCAGGGGCTGATGGGAGCTTTGAGGACCTGTTAGAAACCACGTGGCCCTCGTCTGATCTCGCAGCTCGTCCTTGTTTGGCCTCAGCTGCATCAGAGCGCCACTTCTCCCCAGGTTCACCAGAGGAAACACCACTGCACAAAATGCTTTTCCTCCCAGCTGCTGCTCTGTGCTGTCTGTGTTCAGGTGAGTGTTTCCAGCCAATCAGGAGCCAACAAAGTCAACCTGTAACAAACACTGTCACACTAACCTTCATCTATGTCTGTGTCTCTACAGCACTGGTTACCATGGCAGCAGAACAGCTGATTCAGGAGCAGAAATCAAAGACCAGGAGAGCTGATGAAACAGTGTCCTTAGCGTGTACAGGCATTAACCAGTGTGACACCAATTTTGTGTACTGGTACATGAGAAAAGATGAGGGAACATTAGTAGCGATTCTACGTTTTGATCGTAGTGGTGAAAAAAAGCCCACAGCTTTCAGTCATCCTCTAAAAGACACGTTTTCAGCTCTGAGGAAAGAAAATGGCGGTGAGCTGGTGATCAGCAGATGTACGTTTGATCATTCAGCCACTTACTACTGTGCCTGTTATAAAGGAGGTGCCCACAGTGAGAAATGATCCCTGCAGCCTGAACAAAAACCATCAGAAGAGCAGATGTCAGGCAGTAAACCACAGCCCAGCTTCACCTCCATCACAGGCGGAGTAATAACGATGAAGAAATAAGAAAGTCGAGGTTTACTCACAGAGCAAGTCAGACTAATATTATCACATAACTTATAATATTAATCATTTGTAATAATAATGGATTGCATTGATAGAGCGCTTTTCTAGACACTCGAAGCGCTTTACAACTCCACTATTCATTCACACACTGGTGGAGGCAGCTACAGTTGTAGCCACAGCTGCCCTGGGGCAGACTGACAGAAGCGAGGCTGCCATATCACGCCATCGGCCCCTCTGGCCAACACCAGCAGGCGGTAGGTGAAGAGTCTTGCCCAAGGAGACAACGACCAAGAGTCAGAGTCTGAACCGGCAACCTTCTGGTTACAAGACGAGCTTCCTAAACCCCTGAACCACGGTGTAAGACTGCTGCTGCATAAATGTGATATTCTACGCTGGTTACCATTTATTATATACATATACAAATCAGCAGGGCATGTCACTCGAAAACCTAAAGCAAATTACAGAAAAAACGCAGTTTGAAATACTGTTTACAGGAGATGCTGTGATAAGGTTTCATTTTTGTATTCACATTATTTCATTTTATTGTACTGAAAAACAGAATAGTGGCTGCATACTTACATTTATTCACTTGGCTATGTGGCAAATTGAATCACATGGACGCTCAGCTGTTATTTGGAATCCAACCTAAAACTGATCATGAATGACTGAAGATTGTTGTAAAGTTTGAATGATATGTGTGAGTTTTGTTTGGCTGGAGCAAACACCAAACGATGCCATTACAAGTTCGATAAACTAAACGTGACTGTTACACTGAGCATTAAAACATTGGGAACCGTGTAAGTACACACGCCAATACATATATGACAATAAATAAGATGTTTTTAGATTTGTTAACTGGACATGTCGTATATTATACTTTTAAAAGTATCTCCTGCGTTGGCAGGTGAAGGTTTGGAACAAAACGGGTTCAGGGCTGATAATAATTTTGCATTTTCCTGTTATCAGCCACAGACTCAGTTTCTGTACATCCACAGAAACGGCAAAATAAGGTCATTTAAGAATAAAAATGAAAATAACTGCTCAAAGGACAAGAAGGAAATACAATAATAAAAACAACAAATCTATAGCTTTAAAAAAAAGTGACTCTTTTACTGAGTTTAAAACCACGTTATAACAAAAAGTGTCCATATCAGTGCAGACTGTATGAAGTTCAACTGTAGAAGCAGGCAAAGACACAAAGGCGCAGTAGGTTTCTTTAAATGTGTCTAATGTGGCCACTGCAGGGGCTGATGGGAGCTTTGAGGACCTGTTAGAAACCACGTGGCCCTCGTCTGATCTCGCAGCTCGTCCTTGTTTGGCCTCAGCTGCATCAGAGCGCCACTTCTCCCCAGGTTCACCAGAGGAAACACCACTGCACAAAATGCTTTTCCTCCCAGCTGCTGCTCTGTGCTGTCTGTGTTCAGGTGAGTGTTTCCAGCCAATCAGGAGCCAACAAAGTCAACCTGTAACAAACACTGTCACACTAACCTTCATCTATCTGTCTGTGTCTCTACAGCACTGGTTACCATGGCAGCACAGCTGATTCAGGAGGATTTGACATCTACAAAGAAAGCTGGTGAAGCAGCGTCCCTAAAGTGCACAGGGTTCGACCTGTGTGACAATAGTTATATGTACTGGTACATGAAAAAAGATCCAGGAGCGTTCACGGTGATTGTGCGTTTTGACCGCATTGAAAAAAAAATCTCAAAGTTCACTCATCATCTAAAAGAGTCATTTTCAGCTATGAGTGAGAAGGAGGATATTGTACTGATGATCAACAAATGCAGTCTGGATCATTCAGCCACCTACTACTGTGTCTGTCACAAAGAAGTTCCCACAGTGAGAAACGATCCCTGCAGCCTGAACAAAAACCAACAGATGAGTCTGTGACAGGAAGAGAGCAGCAAACCACAGAAACATCCTAAACCATTCATACGTGCTGCAAATGTTATCTCTGTTATACATTTATTTCTTCATTGTCTTCTACATTATTGCAAAATACACTTTGTAACAAACGCTTGTTTTTCTAATCAAAGATATTTAAGGTATTATCTTTCGTCATCTTCTGCAATCATTCGCCGATGAGCCTGATATCAGTGCAAAATTACAAATAAAATAACAATCCGACATGAAATATGTAAGCCAGACATTTTTGCCTGTCATCTCAAAAAACCTGATTGGATTTTTACTACTTGTTTGAGATCTCAGAGAAACTATACTTATTTATATATTAACTTATACAACACTAAAAATCTTCTCCCAATCATGTCAAGTTTCTCTGAGCTCTTCTGAAATATGAGTCTTGCACAAAGCTTTTAACCTTTGAAAAGTCAAAAGAAGGAAAAGAGAAGATTCTCAATATATATATATATATATATATATATATATATATATATATATATTTAGCAATTTATAACCAGACATTACAAGTTTTTGTAAAATCAGATTTAAAACGTTTTTCTTATACATTCAAAAACTATTTTTCTGCATCTTTAAATGGGTCTGGAGGCTGTTTGGGCTTTATTAAGAGAAATGTTCACTGTCATGCAATTATTTTCTGTAAGCAACAAACAACAAAACATGTTTCAAGCATAGAGCTGTAATATTTAACACAATGAAAAAGTTAAATATATATATATATTATAAAATGTTAAAATGACCTCAGTGGAATGAATATTTCTAGATCTGCAGTAACAACACAAATTCAAATTTGACTTTTCATTGAAAACAAATTCCAACAGTTGTTGTTTTTATGCTGCATTCACTTGAGATGGGAACTTCTGCAACTATAGCTCTTTAGATGTTATATAAGACATAAGACAACAAGACATGTTTAGATCTGTAAATTCATGTTTTCAGATCGTGTTCATTGATGCTACAGCAGTTGTTGTAGCAGCAGTTGTTGTCATTCTGTGTACCCTGAATGGTGACCTGGATGATTCTCCATCCTATGATTCAACAGAAGTAGAGCTGCTTTAGCTGAACGATGTAGAAACTTTTTCCTGCTGTGCTGACACGTCTTCATATTCAACAGAAATTCATTTGTGTTAATACATAAAAAACTGTTGCTGGGTTGAATTTAATTTTAAAGCTGTCCCACTGTGAAGAAATATTTCTTTTTTGATCATACTGTTTTTTAAGATATTCAACAATGTCCACACACCCTATTTAAAATCTAATGTTACTAATCTACGCACTGCAGGGGCTGATGGGAGCTTTGAGGACCTGTTAGAAACCACGTGGCCCTCGTCTGATCTCGCAGCTCGTCCTTGTTTGGCCTCAGCTGCATCAGAGCGCCACTTCTCCCCAGGTTCACCAGAGGAAACACCACTGCACAAAATGCTTTTCCTCCCAGCTGCTGCTCTGTGCTGTCTGTGTTCAGGTGAGTGTTTCCAGCCAATCAGGAGCCAACAAAGTCAACCTGTAACAAACACTGTCACACTAACCTTCATCTATCTGTCTGTGTCTCTACAGCACTGGTTACCATGGCAGCAGAACAGCTGATTCAGGAGCAGTTATCGCAGACCAGGAGAGCTGGTGAATCAGTCTCCATCAGCTGTGCAGGAACTGAGTTGTGTAGCAAAAATACTGTGTACTGGTACCAGAAGAAAGAGGGAGAAAAGCTCACAGTGATCCTGACTGTTAACAGGAATAATGGTTATGTTTATTCAGATTTCAACCATCCACAGAAAAATGATTTCTCAGCTGTAAGAAAACAGAATGGCTGTGAGTTGGTGGTTGCAGGAATTCGCTCTGCTCATTCAGCCACCTACTATTGCTCCTGTTTGAAGTCGGGTACCCACAGTGAATAATGATCTCTGCAGTCTGAACAAAAACCAACTGACTAGCAGAAATCAGACAATGAGCACTTTCCTCATTTCTTTAGAAATTCATCTTTCATCTTTTCACTGTAAACAAATACAAGTTTGTGCCAGCTTAATCCTTATTTTCCTTAATTATCCTTATTATTTTATTTAAACATCTTTTTTTATTATGTCATTAATAAATATTGTATACATGTATATTTGCTGTATATACATTTTGCTCTTTATTACCGTGTGCTCTTTCCCTTACTGCATGAAGTGCCTTGAGGTGAAAGTTGTAGTGATTCAGAAGTGTACAGATATAATTTAACTGAATAATATAAATATTTTTGCATTTTTGCTGATATTGCAAAATAAAACTAAACTTTATATAATCACCCTTTTCCAACAAAAAACATTTATTAGTAATCCTATCTTATTATTAAAAATTTTGTTTAAATGTATTTAAATGTAAATGCAAATGTCAGAGCACTGTTGAGCCAACCATTCCTTTAACATTAAGTAGTCTAAGGAGCTTGCAAAGAAAAGCGTCTGGACTTCTTTGAGTTGCTTGAAGACGTTTCACCTTCATCCGAGAGGCTTCTTCAGTTCTAAGGTCAAATGGTGGAGAGTCCCAGATATAAACCTGGTGGGAGTTTCCCCCCAAAGAGGGACAAAATGACCCCCTGATGATCCTCTAATCGCCTGAGCCAAGGTGTGAAACTGGGTGTGGGTCCCAATCAGCCAGAGTTTCAGGTGAGTTCATTGTGAAACCTGACCCCACCTTATCATGTGATTTCCTGAGGTCAGATGGCCCAGGATGTGAGTGGGCGTTAAGGCGTCTGGGGAAGGAACTCAAAACTGGATTATAGATGGCAGAGAGTTGGTGTCGTAAACCACCGCCTCTGTTCAAAGATGGTCGCTCACAGTGGACATATATGGCTTCTTTCACTCCTCTTTCAAACCATCTGTCCTCTCTGTCCAAAATGTGAACAATTGGCATCCTCGAAAGAGTGACCTTTGACCTTTAGATGCAGATGGACAGCTGAATCTTGTCCTGTGGAGGTGGCTCTTCTGTGTTGTGCCATGCGCTTGTGAAGTGGCTGTTTGGTCTCTCCAATGTAGAGGTCTGGGCATTCCTCGCTGCTGTACAGCAAACACCACATTGTTAAGTCTGTGTTTTGGCGTTTTGTCTTTCGGGTGAACCAGTTTTTGTCTGAGTGTGTTGCTGGGTCTGAAGTAAACTGGGATGTCGTGCTTGGAGAAAACCCTCCTGAGTTTTTCCGATACACCGGCTACATAGGGGATGACAATGTTGTTGCGTCTGTCCTTCTTATCCTCCCTCGCTGGTGTCTGATCTTCTTTTCTCCTCCTCCAGTCTATCAACATGTCTTTTAGACCCCATTCCTACAAAACTGCTCAAAGAAGTCCTGCCATTAATTAATGCTTCAATCTTAAATATGATCAACCTATCTCTAATAATCAGCTATGTACCACAGGCCTTCAAGCTGGCTGCAGTTAAACCTTTACTCAAAAAGCCATCTCTAGACCCAGCAGTCTTAGCTAATTATAGGCCAATCTCCAACCTTCCTTTCATATCAAACATCCTTGAAAGAGTAGTTGTCAAACAGCTAACAGATCATCTGCAGAGGGATGGTTTATTTGAAGAGTTTCAGTCAGGTTTCAGAGTTCATCGCAGCACAGAAACAGCTTTAGTGAAGGTTACAAATGATCTTCTTATGGCCTCTGACAGTGGACTCATCTCTGTGCTTGTCCTGCTAGACCTCAGTGCAGCGTTTGATACTGTCGACCATCATGTTCTATTTGTCACGGCTGGCGTGGCGAGCCATGTATAAATTATTGAAGGACCCAAGATGCAGGCACCACTGATGTGAGTGGGCTTTTACTGAGGAGGACGATGTACAACAAAAGGCAAAGGATGGCAAGAACAGAACTGACAAAAGCTAACTGGACAAACTAAGAATAAAACAAACCTGAAACCTAGAGACACAAACGGAGACAGGTGCAGGGGAACCACACAGGACGACAGAGGACGATAACGCAGACGAACCAGCAACAGGCAGGAGAACACACAGGGCTTAAATACTCACAGCAGTAATCAAGGGATGGGAGACAGGAGGAACACACCTGGGAGAAATCAGATCTGACGAGACACGGAAAACGTAAACTAAACACACTCACATGAGACAGAGACTTTCAGAATAAAACAGGAAACTCACAGACACAGAGAACCAGGCGAGACACTGAACTTCACAGACAGATTCACGAGCAGACACCATGGACAGACAGAGGGAACACAGAAGTGGCACCAGGCAGATGACAAACAACTTGTTCACACCTGCATTTGTCACAAGTTAGACAGTCTGTTTGTGTTGGTCACTCACAGCATGCTGATGACAAGGTGTTTAAAATCAGAACTGCAGACACTCCACCGCCTGCTGGTGATGGCCAGAGGGGCCGATGGTGCGATATGGCAGCCTCGCTTCTGTCAGTCTGCCCCAGGGCAGCTGTGGCTACAACTGTAGCTGCCTCCACCAGTGTGTGAATGTGAGAGTGAATGAATAGTGGCATTGTAAAGCGCTTTGAGGGTCACGAAAAGCGCTATATAAATGAAATCCATTATTATTATTATTATTATTATTATTATTAGTGCTTCCACTTAAAGCTGCTAAGCTATCGGTGCAGTCAGAATAGTGTTCGCCTCACCATCTCCACACTTTAACATGCTGACACTCTGAATCTTTCCTGTTCTGATGCTCAAGTTCATCTTGTCTTGACCAAACCAAGTGATTGATTGACTGATTACAAATTGTGTCACGGTCTGGCAGGCAGACCGTGGGGATATGGGGAATGAGGACCCAAAACGCAGACTCTGCGATGCAAACAGTGCTCTTTATTTACAGTGAGAAGCTGTAAACACAATAACTCCCCGTTGTTTCCTTGAATCCCGTGTGTGCTTCCCTCCGACGTCTGTGCTCCCCGCTGTTGTGTTTCCGCACACCCCGTGCGTGCTGCCTTTCTGGACCACTCTTCCTCCTGCAGAAAAACCATAGAAGCAGCCGTCAACACTAACTCTGGCGGGCATACACGAACAGCACTGACATATGCTGAGACACACTAACTTGGTAGGATACTCAATGAACCCGCGCCGGTGGGAGCTCCAACACTCTCCTAAGTAGCTCCCCCGACGAGCCCTGATCGCCAACAGGTGTGTGGCAGGAACTTCAGGTGTGGCCAGTCCTTCTGCCGGGCCACACCCATTAGGCCCACATGTGGCTGTTCTCCATCCTCCAGCCACACATGTACACACCCACACCCTGCCTCTACATATAATGAGTGGAACACAGAACACAGCACAGTGCAGAAAGACACACATCCCTAAATAACAACAACGACAATACTAATAATACCAATAATACTAATAATGGTCCATCCTGCTCACGGACCCCCGAGTCCACCAGAGCCGGGTCCGTGACAAATTGTTGTTAACGAGCAGCTGACCAGTTTTATGTAATAACATGGCAGATAAACACACACACACACACACACACACACATGAAGGACATATCTAAAACCTGCAGGATACAGGCCCTCGAGACCTGGAGTTCGACACCTGTGCCCCTTAAAGATTAATGCCTAACCCTAAACCTAAACCTACCAATAACTTATTTGCAACCCTGACAATGAAACCACATTCTGAGCCTCAAAAATGCCTTCAAATGTGTGAGGACCGGCATGTGTGTCCTCAAAAGTGACTGTGACCTCACAAAGATAGGTAGACAGGAACACACACACACACACACACACACACACACACATATATTTAGTGATTTTCCAAAAAATGAAATCCCAGAGATCATCCATATTGTTATTTTTCAGGGTTTGAGGAAATTGGTGATGATAAATAATAATAAGCCACTAATCTGTAATTAAAAAAAAAACGTTTATGGTTCAGAAAAAGGTAAAGAAACAAAATATAAAAAGTTACTTGTAGTTTATCCAAGAGAAGCACAGTTTCAAGGCAGTTAGCAGCCAAAACGATAAACTCCATGTGACCTTTCCTGGAAGTGAAATATGATACTTTCCGCTCGTTCACCTCAGCTGACAAACTCAACGGCAGAAAGGTTTTTGTATCAGTGTGTTTCAGTGTGGGAGGATCCGCTAATGAGTCCAACAGCTATCTCATCTTTGGCTCTGGAACAAAGCTCTATGTAACAGGTAAGGCTTAAAATGTACTTCACCTACTTGATTTTACTGTTTTTGTTTTTACTTAAAAGTTTATCATCTGTGCCTTTAAATGTTTTAAATGTTTGTAAAATAGTTTTAAGAAAGCGGTGCGCTTAGTCTACCTTTAAAACTACAATCTAAAAGGTGTCAGAAATGTATTTAAGCTTTTTTATGTAGTGTGCATCTTAAAACCCTGCAGACATTTAAAGAAATGTAAGAAATAATTGAGTAACTTGTTCTCTGGTCTCAGCTCCGCTCTAATGAGACGTAACACTCTGCTTTCTCTGTCTTTCTCTTGGCAAAAGAAAATTAGATTCATAAGGACTGTGGGAGAGTTTCTTTAAATGAAATGAAATGAAATTAAATTATGACAGATTAGAAGCATATCTGATCACAAATCTGTGTTTCTTAATTGTTATTTGTCTCTGTGTTGTGTATCTATCTATATATTTATCTATATATTATTGAGTAGTTCAATTGTTACATCTAAACTTGAAAGTTATGCACCGCAAAATACAAATGGGCTTTTAAAAATGTTTCTATTTTTTATCATTTTGCATTTAAAAGTTTTGCCGATGGATCGATGAGCCACATTTAAGCAGCTTGTTAAAAATAATCAAACAGTGAAGAATCGTGTGATTAGAAGGTGGTGTAGTATAATCTGTAAAATGATGTGGCACAAACATATAATTACATTTTGGTTCATGGTGTTAATATATTTCTTCAATTTTATATGTTTAACATGACCAAATAAAATAACTGTATGAAGGATGGAAGAGCCTGCTGCCGGTACCGTACCTCAGCCTTCATTAGAGAAGGTTTAAATGATTTCTTACTAAATATTAGACTTAACAGTTAAAGTGAGTTAAGTGCTAGAAAAGATCTCTTGGTAGTTGTTGTCTATTGTTTCAATGATTTTTCATCAAAACAGCACAAATGTGAAATTTGCTGTTTAGAATGAGAGGAAGTTATCTTTGAATATATTTGATAAGTGATTGTGCAACCATGACAAACGTGAAGCAAATGTATCCAAAGAGAGCAGAGACAGCTGGTTTGCTGAACAGTTGTTTTAAAAAAGTAGATAAAGAAATAAAAAGAATTAATAGTGAGCTGGTGAGCAGTGAAACATACACATGAGCAGAAATTACTTTGCACTTCTAAAGGTGCAGCAGAGCAAGTCAAACATCGTCTTGTGGATTTAAGAGACGTTTATCTTTAACGACAAGACTTCATGACCTCACCTGTAGGGGATTCAGATAAAACCACAAACTAGTCTAATCTGGAAAAAACAGGCCAGTGATTTCCCAGGATACACATATAAACTAATATGTATCTTTATGTCATTGTAGACTAGTAATGCATTTATCATATACTTAGTATTGTGGGTTCTTTAGCCATAATTCATAGTAATATTTCACTGTAGCTATTATACCAACATAATCTGTATATTTCCATTTATTCACAGGGAAGTTTGGATAATATTTATTATGAATGACATAATTTTAATTTTCTGTATAAATAGATAAAAATTAAATTCTGTTATTAAGATGCACATATAAAACTGCAGACGATTTGTGATAAATCATGGTACATATGTGCAGTACATACTGTGTATGTGTATATGAGTGGTTAATGCTTATGGTCCATGTAGTTTCCAGGATTGGGCTGAAAGCCGTGCTGGAAGCTGCTGCTGACGGTGTGAATGTGTCTGTGCTGCTTGCTGTTAAACTTTAGATAAGCCAACAGTGAAGCCCGAGGTGACCGCTTACAACGCAGCAAACAGCACCAGCCTCGGGGGGAGGAGCGCCCTGGTGTGTCAGGCCTCAGGAATGATTCCTCCTCTGGTCCAGTTCTCCTGGAAAAGAGAGAAGAACGGCCGGCTGGAGGATCTGCCCCCTGCTGAGGTGGAGCAGCTGGAAATCAAAGAGCCGGGACGCATCACTTCCATCACGGTGCTCGATCAGGGTGATATCTACTCATATAAATACCTCTGTGAAGTCAACCATGAGAAAGGCAAAGTGACCGGCCAAAACAAAATAGGTAATGAACACTTCATGACTGAGTGATTCAACAGTCAGAGAATATTCAGAGAGCAGAGGAGAAGGTCACTGACATGACTTTGTCAATTCTTTCCTTTTCTTTTACAGAGATTAGAGGACCTTCTCCTCCCCCACCGCCTCCCCCACGCTGGTTTAAAGAGAGGCTGCTGTGTCTGATGTACACAGTGCTGATAGCGAAGAGTCTGGCGTACTTCTGTGGACTCTCTCTGCTCGGGATCACGAGAAAGAAGGGACGTTCAACCAACAGCGCACCTGCTAACTGACTGTCTTTAAACAGCTTTTATGTCTCAATTACATCTGTTAAAACTATATATACATGATGAATTTATGCTGCTGACAGACTTGAAATGTTCACTGTCAGCAATACTTTGCATTTGAGTGACATATTCCTTCAAAATGAATGTGATTTATTGTAGATAATTAGTTTTGTACACAGTTGTCCTCACGAGAAACTTCCTGTCATCTATCGCACACATGAAACAGAAGCTGTTGTTAATTTGTAAAAACAAAAACACTTTGCTTGTGTTCGCAGTTCAACAGCTTGTTGTGTTTTATAGACGGCAACAAACTGTGCCAAGGAAAACACATCGGTACAAAATGATTGTTCGATACATACATGAAGCTTTTGGAAAAGAGCACAAAATCATAATGTCAAAATAAAAGAGAACCCCGTCTCACGCAGAGATAACACCTGTTATATCACCATTTTTTAAGAAATGTTTTTTAAAGCCTAAAATGTATATAATTTATCAAAAACATGATTTGGGAGAACAGTTCTCACAAAAGAAGCTTTTGGTAATTTTATGTCTTTCATATTTTAAATATTGTTTTATTAATAATACTTTTTTGTTACTGTAAGAAAAAACATCTGCTTTTTTATTCTTTTCAGCTTTTAGCTGTTACAGATTCACTTTTATGAGTGTCTGTTTGACTTTTATAGTGTCAAATTTTAATAAATCTATTTCTGCACCAGACTTTCTTCAAGAAGAAATTATTTGAAATATCGTTTTTCATTTTTTATGTCTTCTGTAGCAAAGTAAGCTTGCAAAAATAATTATTGTGGAGTAATTCCCTATGAAAAATATATGAAAAGCTTTATAGTTTGTTGTAAACACCAGTAAAATATTTCTTTAGAATCAGATTTTGATACTTTTGACTTAACCGAATATAATAACTGATTCATAGAGAAATAAAATGGCCAGAAATAAACAGGAAGCTCAAATTTTTTTTATTTTTTTAATTTTTTGCCTGTCCCGTTTGGTTCTTTTTCATCAGAATTATTGTCTAAAGGCGAAGAAAGATGCCCAACGGACTTACTTTACCAAATGGACCATCCCAGCCTTGCCGTAATGGTCTATTTGATTCACCTTTTATCATTTATTTTATTTATTATTTTTTATTTTCACTTGCTAGATACGGGACAGACTTGAATGAGGAAAAGAAAAGGGAGAAAGGAAGAGGGAAAAAAATTTGAGTCTGTAATACTTGTTAATAAAGTTTTTCATATACAGTTTATTTATGATTCCTATGCAGTTTCTCTGAGTTTGCTTTAATGTGGCAGAAACATTACAACATTTAAAACATCAGTAACAGTGAACAGAAAATTATTAACCCACATCTAACAAAAACAGATCTTTAAGTACAAAAATATTTTATTTACTGTAAAAAGCAAATTGAGAACTCACTTAAGTTTTTTCAATTAGATTAACCTTTAGACCAAGGGGGTCAAACATGAGGCCCGGGGGCCAGAATTGGACTTATTTAGACTAACCAGAAAAACATTTTTTATTTTTCTTCTAAAATTTAAATTTACAATTTTAAGTTAAGAAATAACACTTTCAAGTAGTGAAAATATTATACAGAAAATAAACCGTCCAAATCTGTAATCTGGTTCAAATAATAAATAATGAATCTTCAAGCATCAATTCATAAACAGATTTTACAGACTTAATCTGAACTGTTCAAATAACTCGAGTTTATTTATGTAACGCCGTTTCACAGCAGTGATCTCGAGACAAAAGGCTGCTGGAGGGAGAAGTCATGACCGAGCACAACACATCCTGAGTCAACAAACCATAAATATGACAGATATCTTAATTTATTTCATGATAATTTAACTTCTAGGTAATTCATATTCTCAGTATTCGACTATATTCAGATCATAGCCCTCTAGTATGTACGGTGGGTTTGTTGGTTTCGTATCACTTGGTCAAAAACAACTGAAAGTGGGTCATTAATATTGTTTGTTTGAGTGTAACTCTGAGTGGGTGGAGGGGGCTCAGTGGAAAAAGGAGCTCTTACATGTGAATCTGTTGTCAGTGCATCAGCACTTCCTTCCTCGTGCAGCAGATGGGCTGTGTGGGTTTCGACGCTGCAGCCGCCACACCGTTAGCTGCGGTTTTTCACTTTAATGACATGTTGACAGTTACACGCACTGGTTAAAGAACGATTCCAGGAAGTCGGTCTGATTTCAGCTGCGCCTGCAATGATCAGTGTTTTTAATCTGTGAGAGAAACAACTCACAGATGAGTTCAAAACAACTGTGATGAAATAAAAGAAGAGGTGAAAAACCCACTCACGAGTTTGTTGGTGACCATTTACAATGAAAAAAAGTGACACATTAAAAAAAACTTGCACAATAATAACCATTGTGCACATATACAGCTACGTATAACAATCAACACATGTCACAATTTATGCAAAATATCACATTTGTCCAACCTTTGTTTTTTAAACTAGTGCAGTCGTTTGTGTTCTTGTTCATTTAATTTAATTAATTAATAGATTTTTGTGTTATTATCTTCATATGGGAGGGTTTACAAAAAGGCCTCCTGTACATCTGTTCCTGTTATCAGATCAACAGAACATGAAACCCCCGATACAGAAGCACAAAAGTCCCGTTGTTGCCTCATTCTTAGAAAAACAAAGACTTCTTCAAACTGAAGAAAACATTTGTGCTTTTTCACCAACAGTCTCTTTGTTTCCGCTCATAAATATTTAAAAACCTCTTTTGCACCTTATTTACTGAAACATATTTACTTCTTCTAACATGAAGTGTTGTTAATATGACACATGCAGACAGATACAGATATTATTATTATTAGTGTTAAGGACATTGTGTTTTTGGTAGCACTAGTGTGTGTGTGTGTGTGTGTGTGTCATTCTGTCCCTAAAAGAAAAAGCTTAACAATTTTTGATTAAAATCTGATAAAACTTATTTTTCAGCTTTGTAGAGTAAAGTCATGTTCAAGGTCGGCTTAATGATTTATAAAATACATAAATAAATAAATAAAAATATTTACATAAAACCTCATAACCTACAAGAAACACAAGTGCCGTGTCAGCTTAGAGAAAGTAAAGTGTAAAGGTTTAAAATATCATATTTGACCTCTGACCTTCAAAGTCAATAGATTGATCTGAAGGTCAAAGTTATGATTATGGTATGTAAAGTTATTTAAAACTATGCCTCTTAATGCCATTTTTTGCACTGACAGCATATAGAGAATATATATATATATACATACAGTGGGGCAAAAAAGTATTTAGTCAGCCACCGATTGTGCAAGTTCCCCCACTTAATATGATGACAGAGGTCAGTAATTTGCACCAGAGGTACACTTCAACTGTGAGAGACAGAATGTGAAAAAAAAATCCATGAATTCACATGGTAGGATTTGTAAAGAATTTATTCGTAAATCAGGGTGGAAAATAAGTATTTGGTCACCTCAAACAAGGAAAATCCCTGGCTCTCACAGACCTGTAACGTCTTCTGTAAGAAGCTTTTCTGTCCCCCACTCATTACCTGTATGAATGGCACCTGTTTGACCTCATCATCTGTATAAAAGACACCTGTCCACAGCCTCAACCAGTCAGACTCCAAACTCCGCCATGGCCAAGACCAAAGAGCTTTCGAAGGACACCAGGAAAAGAATTGTAGACCTGCACCAGACTGGGAAGAGTGAATCTACAATAGGCAAGCAGCTTGGTGTGAAAAAATCAACTGTGGGAGCAATCATCAGAAAATGGAAGACATACAAGACCACTGATAATCTCCCTCGATCTGGGGCTCCACGCAAGATCTCATCCCGTGGGGTCAAAATGATCATGAGAACGGTGAGCAAAGATCCCAGAACCACACGGGGGGACCTGGTGAATGACCTGCAGAGAGCTGGGACCAAAGTAACAAAGGTCACCATCAGTAACACACTACAACGGCAGGGAATCAAATCCCGCAGTGCCAGACGTGTTCCGCTGCTGAAGCCAGTGCATGTCCAGGCCCGTCTGAAGTTTGCCAGAGAGCACATGGATGATACAGCAGAGGATTGGGAGAATGTCATGTGGTCAGATGAAACCAAAGTAGAACTTTTTGGTATAAACTCAACTCGTCGTGTTTGGAGGAAGAAGAATACTGAGTTGCATCCCAAGAACACCATACCTACTGTGAAGCATGGGGGTGGAAACATCATGCTATGGGGCTGTTTTTCTGCCAAGGGGACAGGACGACTGATCCGTGTTAAGGACAGAATGAATGGGGCCAAGTATCGTGAGATTTTGAGCCAAAACCTCCTTCCATCAGTGAGAACTTTGAAGATGAAATGAGGCTGGGTCTTCCAACATGACAATGATCCAAAACACACCGCCCGGGCAACAAAGGAGTGGCTCCGTAAGAAGCATTTGAAAGTCCTGGAGTGGCCTAGCCAGTCTCCAGACCTCAACCCCATAGAAAATCTGTGGCGGGAGTTGAAAGTCCGTGTTGCTCGGCGACAGCCCCAAAACATCACTGCTCTTGAGAAGATCTGCATGGAGGAATGGGCCAAAATACCAGCTACTGTGTGTGCAAACCTGGTAAAGACCTATAGTAAACGTTTGACCTCTGTTATTGCCAACAAAGGTTATGTTACAAAGTATTGAGTTGTATTTTTGTTATTGACCAAATACTTATTTTCCACCCTGATTTACGAATAAATTCTTTACAAATCCTACCATGTGAATTCATGGATTTTTTTTTCACATTCTGTCTCTCACAGTTGAAGTGTACCTCTGGTGCAAATTACTGACCTTTGTCATCATTTTAAGTGGGGGAACTTGCACAATCGGTGGCTGACTAAATACTTTTTTGCCCCACTGTATATATATATAGTAGGGATGCACCGATACCCGATACTGGTATCGGGTATCGGGGCCGATACTGTAAAATGTGTGTGTACTCATACTCGTAAAAGTTAACCGATACCATGAACCGATACTAACTTATTTCATTAATCAGAGGGTGGCTTGTCATTTCTGTTGTAGTTTTTTAGATTGGCCACTAGGGGGACATCCCGCGCTAAACAGGCTCAGGGTTAGAAGAGTGAGACTGGCAGCTCCAGATAAAAAAGAGAAACTGGAGGCTGCTGTAGCTAGGCTAAACAAAATGTCAGCACTGTGGACCAGCCAACTTTAACTCAGGTTTTGGAAAAGCAAAGAAAAATGTCAAGAGAATCCACAGGCAGTTAAAATAACAGAGGCTCGACTCATTTTATTGCTCTGGATGACCAGCCAATGCCGGTCGTGGAAAACATAGGATTGCATCGTCTTCTCAGCATACTCCAGCTGTGATATGAAATATAATAAATAAACAGAAGTGTTTATTTATTATTCTGAAAGCTCGGGACAGTGCCAATAGTTCAGTGATATTTTGTTAAATTACAATGTGGAGACTCTGCATTTAACAGAAGTGCTTATTTTTCACTTGAAATTTTTTTGTGGTCATTTTTATTAAGATTTTATTTTTTATCGGCAGAGAATAAAATAAAACCTGTCTTCCAATTCATTGCATTTGTGTGTGTGTGTGTGTGTGTGTAGTAGAAGTATCAGTTTTTGTACTCTGTATCGGCAAGTACTCAGATCCAAGTATTGGTATCATATCGGTTTGAAAAAATTGGTATCATTGCTTCCCTAATATATATATATATATATATATATATATATATATATATATATGGAGATGCTGAATTTGACATTACTTTATTCCTCTGAGCTCTTCTTCAAGGTCAAATAATGTCAAACTTTCATAAAATGTCTTTCAGCTCTAGGATTAAAGCTGAAAATGCTGCTGTCTTTGTGCGTATTGGCAACACTTAGGAAGTAATACGAGGATTCTGCACCTCACATGTGGCCTGCATCCAAATGTATGTCACATTTGACCTCTGACCTCACATTTACACATCACATCTGCCAGTTATGTCAACCATTTTAATATATACCAACAGCACTAAAAACCTCTTAAAGTACTTTTAAAAAGAGCAAATAAAACCAAATGAATATCTGCTGAATACCATACTTTTACCTCAAAAGTAAATGTTGAGTGTGAGGTGTTGTGATCATAATTATTTCATCATTGTTTTAAAATATTTTCAAAATTGTATATTGAAAAAGGTATCACTAAGTATTAATGAAGCACAGGTCTGATGTTCTCTGACATACAAAACAACTCCAGGTGTCGCTGTTGACAAACTTTTCATCCACAGAACGTAAAAACCTATTCAGTCACAGTTCAGATGATTTAGGTTAAAAGTTGTGTTTAAATATTTTACATGTTTTAGTACATTTGGATCATTCATTTGACTTTTGTCTTCTTCAGATGCAGGAGTTCTGTTTGGAAATGGATATAATTTAAAACTAAAGATGTAAATGTGACAAACAAGTGTTAACATGGTTTCATAAATTACTGATTTTTTGAATGCATGAAAAAACTCACTCTGGACAATAATGTAACTATAACAATGATAAAATATGAAGCTTTATTTTTTTGTTTTAGAATACATGACCAAATTAAAAATCAAAATAAACTAAACAATACAAATCATTTATTTTGATCAGTGATCAGTTTATAATAGGAATTTCCATTTGATCCATAACTGTCCATATATATACTACTTTAGAATAGAGTGTGCATAAAAATGCAATATAAAAACAGAATAGAAGAAGAATGAACTACATCATGAACACAACACTGATCAAAGTGATGAATGAGATGAATTGATGAGATCTGATGGTGAGAAAAGGCGAGCAGGAAACAGTCAGTCAGCATGTGTGCAGTTGGTGGACGCTCCCTTGTTTGTGAGCATCATCAGCAGAGAGAGTCCACAGCAGTACACCAGACTCTTCACTATCAGCACTGTGTACAGCAGGCAGAGCAGCTTCACCCTGCACTGAGACTGGAAGGACACTGAAGGACAGACAGACACAAAGAGACAGACAGACAGTCGGGTTATTCCTCTCAGATCAAGGAGAAAAAGTCCAAATAGAAACAGTCACAGCTTCTTCTTCAAGTGGATGAATTGATGTAGTGTTTGTGTCCACTTGGGGGCAGAAGAACTCCACAAGCAGCTAACAAACTGATCTCTGACATATTATGGTCTGTCTGCTGTTTGGTGCTGAGCAGCTAGTGTACAGTGGCTTTATCAGAGCTTGTTGGATGAAGATTTGATCAATTAGTGCAACTTTAAGACCCTAAACTTGTTCCAGCTCCCTCATTGGACATTGGAGCTGTCCATGCAGAGAGGCAGCAGGTGATCTTACAGTCAGCTGGCTGCAGAGCTGGCAGGTCTGCTGGCTCTCTCTCTGGAGGACAGGAGGCTGCTGGAGCTGGAAGCTCTGAAACAGAAAAGGAGTCAAATGTTTGGAGCTGCAGTGAGAAATGTCAGTCCTCTGCTGCTCTGCTCTCTTTGACAGCATCTCCACATGAAGCTGAATCACTGCTCAACACAGTCACCAAGCCTTCATTACCTTGTTGTGTTTGGGCCTCCACTCTGCTGTTGCTGACATTTTTGATGTAGCAGTTACATTTATATGTGCTGTTCTCTTGTTCATGGATCAGCTCCAGCTGCTCTCCCTCAGCAGGGGGCAGCTCCAGTTCTCCTCTGTTCTTCTTCTGTCTTTTACATGACAGCTGGACCAGAGGAGGAAACATGGCTGGGGGCACACACAGCAGGGAGCTGCTCCCCTCCACATGGACTCTGGGTCCTGCTGGTTGAACAACGCAGAGATTACCTCCAGTTGTTTTCTTTTATTAGTTTTAAAAGAAATAACTGAAATACATATTGCTATTAAATCATCACTTGCTAACTAAAGATTATGTATGTTAATTATTTTTATTATAAGTCTTTAACAGTGTCCGTTTTAACAAAGATATTTATATATTCTTAACAAAGCGGCTTTCTGAACGAACACATTTGGTCAAGGTCAAGCGTATTTAGAAAGCACATTTCCAAACAGTCCATGCTGCACAAAGGGTTTAACAATGTAATGTCTCATTTCTCAATTTTGTTATGTAAATTTAACCAAAGCTCAGATTTCTTTGTACATTTCAATACCACAATTATCAATTTGAACATCGTTACCCTTTTAATTCAATGTACATTTTAGGGTCATATGATAAATGGGAAAAATACATATCTGAGTTTAACAAAGTCATTTTTTCCTACATTTTTTTTTTACATCAAATTGCTTCTGAATTTTCTAATCAGTATCTCATTTAAAAATTTTGTTTACTAAAAGATACTTTTTGAAGTAGACACATAAATATTTGACAATTAAAAATAAGTTTTCTTCATCAACGTAAAGTTAAAATCTCCTAACAATACATTTATAAATCAATATTACTTTATTTTTAACATCAAATATGATCTTGTGTTAAAAACCAGCAGAATCACTGAGAGGATCAAATCCTAAATATTTGTAACATCACTAATATTTGCAGAAATAAAGAAGAACTTTAGTTGTTCAGTGAGATTTCAACATGTTTTCAGAGATTATTGAGCTTTTCTTCTGTAACAATGGCTGCAGATGAATTCTCTACTAATGATGAAAAACTAACATGTAAAGCCTGAAGCAGCAGAAACTGACTTTAAACACATTTTCAGCTTCTACAATAAAACAACTGAAGGAAAATAAATGTTTGTTCTTACCTGTTACAGACAGTTTAGTTCCAGAGCCAAAGATGTAGTACCACCGTCCTTTTCCTCTCACAGTGAGAAAGACTGGTACAAAAACCTGTCTGCTGTTGAACGTGTCAGCTGAGGTGAATGAGTCCAAATGAGGAAGCAGGATCATATTTCAGCTCCATGATGTGTTTCTCTAATGTTCATATCAACATGACTGTCTCTTCTTCTCTTTTCTTTTAGCCACACTAGCAGCACGGCTCTGATGTTAATGTCAGTCTGTTGGTCAGTCCACTACTTTAGTCCACATGAAAATAGAAAATCACTATATAAGCACCAGTCCATTTATCCCATCAATGATGCCACCACTACAATGAAACATCTGCTGATAGTATCATGGTTTGGCCCATCTGGCTCACCATCATTAATCACACAATCAATTTTGAATTATAGCAGCAAATTCTGAAGAAAACTATCAGAACATGTGTCTGTGAACTGAATCTCAGGAGAAAGTGGGCCATGCAGCACCACAATGACACAAACCAGTCAAGTTTGTTTTCTTTGTTCCAAATAATGTTGAGAGAAAAATAATCCAGTGAATCCAGCGAGTGATGTGATGAGTCTCTGATGTCTTTCTGATGTGGTTTTGTTGCGTCCTTCAAACCACACCTGGTGTATTTTAGAAGAGAAACATGTTGGTCTGCACAGGCTCTTCTATTTTCAACACTGACAGGATTTCCTTTGCTGTTTCTTCTGTTTTGCACATTTTCCTCTGTTTTCTGCAGCTTGATGGAGCTTCTGTAAAAAATAGATCCAGAGTTATTTTTAGTGGTGCGGAGCAAAGAGATGCTTCAAGGATGCTTCTGAAATGTGCTGTGGCATGTCTGCTGGAATCATCAGTGTTGTACTGAGTGGCCTCAATCAGCTCCAGCAGCCTCGTAGGAACACAAAGTGTCCATGCCTGCTGTTAAAAATAGAGCTTTGCAACAACCGAGTCCAACAGAGTCCAACAAAGATGGTGTGAAAGAGCTGGAAGCGAGCAGTTCATGTGAGAAAATCCAACATGTCAGAATTAAAGCTGCTCTGTGTCAAAAATGGAGTCAAATTCTTCCAAACTGATGTGCTGGACTGATTATCAGTTACTGCAGGTGCTCCAGCCGAGGAGGAGCAGGAACCAGCAGAACTGCCAAACATCACACACACCACAAATGCCACACTCACAGAGAGACAAAGATAGAAAGCAGAGGGAGGAAAGATAGATGGTGGGTAGGCAGCAGAGGATCAGGGGACCATAACACCATCTTACACAGTTATTAACTAATGAGCTCATCGACTAATCTGAAACATCACTTTGATTTTTCTAACAGCTTCATTGGAATTTCAGCTCACAGTGGATCTGCAACATGAGCAGCTGAAGACCTTCAAGAGACGAACTTGAAGTTTAAACACACAGTTGTACAGAAACTTTGGCAAAATGGTTTAAAGGAAACAATATGAAGTTATCAGAGTGACCATCACAAATCTGATCTCAGCTCAATAAAACAACAAAAAGTTTCTGATGGAAGAAGTGAGACAGAGAGGCTGAAGTCTCCTTCACTTTCCCCTGTCATCACATCTTTGAGCGGGTAAAAGGATTTAACATCCAGCCTCATGTGTTAGACCCAGATTTGTGGCATCACTGTAAGAAAGGAGCTTTTTCCCTATGTCCTCGTAGTAAATCATCTTTATTTTTAATCAAATTTATAATCAAAATATGATCCTGATCAATATGTTAAATAACGAATGTAATTTCAGTCAAGAAAATAAAATAACTGCTGATCTTCTGTAAACACAGTGATTGGTGACGACCTGCCAGAGGGAGGAGAGGTGGGGTGAGTGAACACTTGTCAGAACATAAATTGGAGCCTCAGAGATGTTCAGGTTCTGTTTCCAGCAGTTCTGTGTGATGAGCAGTTCAGATGATCGGATACCAGAAATTCACCTTTGGAAATTCTGGCAGAGACACCAGAGGGATCAAGCAGCTGCCCAGACAATGGACTTACAAATTCAACATGGATTTGGCTCCATCTCTTCTCATCATCATCATCATCATCTTTGCTCTGTTGGATTATAATTCTAACGGTTTGGATTCCCATCATTTTCCTGGTGGATTGCAGCTTCTCGCAACACTGAGAAGATCTGGGGTCTCACTGTATTCCTAAAGTATCGAATATTCAAGGATTTCTGCTTTCCTGTTGGATTGTTTCCATTAGCACAAAACACTGAGATGAAACAAAATTCAGCACAAGATCTGCTCATTCTCTCCTCCAACCTCTCTCATCCTTTAAAATCATCATTAGCTCAGAGTAGGTTAATGAGATAATTATGATTGATGTGATTTGCTTATAATTTTGTGACTGTTATTATCTTTTAATTCTGCTTCTGCTTCTCTCCTGCCAAATATAGTAAAATATCCTGTAACAGTCTAAATTGTGGACATACTGTTACAAGATCAATATATATTGTTAGTGGTTATTTTCTTATTATATTGTTTTATGTATTTTAATATTAAAGGCTTGTAAAGCAAGGCCACTTTTGACTCATAAACCAAGTGCTCAGCCAGACTGAAAAACAGGAAGTTTAGTGTAGAGCTGCAGAGGTATATTAATAGAATACAGGAAACCAGACAGAAAAGCGGAACCAGTAACATACAAGGAGTAGGTACCTACCAGCAGCCATTGTCGGCCCAGGGAAACCCAACTCCTGCAGCATGCTCTGTAAGCGCTAGGAAGCCCAGGGTTTCCACGCTTCAGTCTGCTCCTGAGGCCTGGAGCCCTGGGGATCTCAGGTCCCATCTGAAGGCTTTTTGCAGACATAACCCCCACATGCAGGGGAAACTGGGAGGTCATGTCCCCTCCCTCATGACTTTTCCACAGAATAGGCCACCAGTCCCCTCCCCTGTGTGTGGACAGAGCGGGGCAGCTAGTCAGCTCTGGGGACGGACCTTCGGTCATGTTCCCAGCTTTACCTCCCACTTCCAGCTGGTTACGCCTCCAGCCCCCCTCCCCTGTCTGTGGAAACTGTGGGGCGGCCAGTTGGCTCTGGGGATGGATCCTTGGTCACATCATGACAGCCTTCGTCTCCACGGTCGGCTTAGCGTCTTGGTGGCCGATCATAGTGACCTGTTCCTTAAAAATGTTTTGTATGTAAAAGATTTTAAGGAATGGTTCAGTATTAGTACAAATGTTCCCAATGTAACTGAAACAATTTAGAAGATTTTAATGATCACAAAAATCAGATGTTGGTGGTGGCATGATAATAAAGAGAGCAACACTTAACACTCACCTTTCTCTGTGGATGTCCAACCAGGGTAACACACGGCAATCCCAGCATGTGGGAACATCATCTGTGGGATGTTCTCCTTAAAAATCGTTGATGAGCTGAATAATGTGGACACTTGATTTGAGAGAGAAGCTCAACACAACAGTCAGTCGTCATTGTCAGGTATGGAGGACGGAAGGCAGCAGAAGTCTTGGCAGAAGAGAATAGCCATGCTAATGGACATTATCCCAGTGGGCCCTGGTGTTGTTAACAGAAAATACAAACTTACTGTCACATAAAATATAAGTTTAGAGAAAGTTCAGAGAATAAGATCCACACCTCTTCTAGTGTAACAGTTACACACCCTCATCTTTCAGAACAAGAAATCAGCCTTCAAGGTGGATTTGAAACAGTTGCATTTAATAACACAGATCATATTTAAAATACACATACAGGTAAATTTATAATAAAAAGTTTAACCTCCACAAAAAAGTTCAAAATAAATGACCAAGACTGTGACAAATAAATCAGCCGAATTAGACAATACATCCGGGCCTGCAGCCTATGCACTGGTCCTCCACCGTCAGCATCGGAAGGGAATAAGCGTCGAAGGCGTTGAGTGTATGTCTGCATGTGTATATATGTCTGTGTGCGTTCCACAGCAGATGTCTTTAGTTCACAGGAGGAAAAATACAGGTGTGATAATGACGGCTGCATTCCAGTTAGCAGAGGTCCTGCTTTGTGGATCAGAGTCAGTTTCAGCCTGCTGTGTTACAGTGGACAGCTACAAATAACAGGTGTAGCCTGAAAGGTCGATCACATTAAGGTTATTGGATTGAATCCATGTTCAGAGGTTGGTATCTATCTCTCTGAGATTACTTTTTTTCCATAAAGTTGTTCTGAGACAAACTGCTGCTGCCTCCAGCTGACTGGTTCCAGGTGTTGCAGGTATAAATCCTCCTGATGGTTCAGTCTGAGAAGAACTTAAGTCAGAACAGTTTTTAAAGTTTGCTGGCACAAAAACACAACCTGACATCCAAGGTAAAATTCTGTGATTTAGAAGTGGAATTACAGAGAGGAGTGGTGATATCACGGTCACTGAACTGTGATTAAATAAATGTTTTAAAGAACAAACAGTGTGCTCTGTAGAGCTGTTTGATAGCCAGAATACACAGAAGTCCTGCTCTCACACTGACAGCAGTGATGGACACGTACAGCTTCATGATGGCTGCCAAACACACAAAGAACACGACAGGATCAACAACCTTTTAAACAGTTTTTATACAAAATGTCATCTCTGTCATTCTAACTGTAAGCGATCATTAGCTAGATTAGCCACACTGTATCAGAGGGTTGTTGCTAGTTAGCGATGCTGCACACCTGTTACTCCCGTAGTCTTTATGCTTCAATGATTCCACAGGTCTCATTTTTTCTTATCCTGTTTTAGACAGAGATGACATCAGCAGCAGACTCCACAGAGACCCAGAGTTACTGTTAGTATCTGAATTATATGGATTTAAACAGTTTTAGATTCAGTTCACACAGAGCGCTCTACAGCCTGGTAACATGGAAAGTTAAATGAAATAAGGCACATTGACAAAAGTCTCCAAAAGTTGATTCTGTTCCTCGGGATGTAGCGTTTTCAGTGGGAGAAACGTTTCGTCCTCTCCGTGAATTGCTACCTTATCGTGGTGGAGGGGTTTGTGTGTCCCAGGGATCCCAGGGGCTATGTTGTCTGGGGGCTTTTGCCCCCTGGTAGGGTCTCCCATGGCAAATTGGCCCTGGGTGAGGGACCAGACAAAGAGCGATTCAGAAGACCCTTATGAAGAGAACATCGAGGGAACAGTTTACCCTGCCTGGGATAGGGTTACCGGGGCCCCGCCCTGGAGCCAGGCCCGGGGAGGGTGCCCGAGGGCGAGCGCCTGGTGGCCGGGCCTTAGTCCATGGGGCCCGGCCGGGCACAGCCCGAAGAGGAGACATGGGCCCATCCTTCCCCAGGCCCACCACCCGCAGGAGGCGGCATAGGGGTCGGGTGCATGGTGTGCCGGGTGGGCTGGAGTTGCCCCTGGAGACTCTGTTGTCCTACTGGGAGACTTCAATGCTCACGTGGGTAACGACAGCGAGACCTGGAGGGGCGTGATTGGGAGGAACGGCCTCCCTGATCTGAACCCGAGCGGTGCTTTGTTATTGGACTTCTGTGCAAATCACAGTTTGGCCATAACGAACACCTTGTTCGAACATAAGATTGTCCATAAGTGCACGTGGCACCAGGATGCTCTAGGCCATAGGTCGATGATCGATTTTGTAATCGTATCACCAGACCTGCAACCATATGTTCTGGACACTCTGGTAAAGAGAGGGGCTGAGCTGTCAACTGATCACCACCTGGTGGTGAATTGGATCAGGTAGCGGGGGAGGACGCTGGGCAGACCCGGTGCACCTAAATGTGTAGTGAGGGTGTGCTGGGAACGTCTAGCAGAGGCCCCAGTCTGTGGGATCTTCAACGCACACCTCCGGCAGAGCTTCAACAGCATTCCGAGGGAGACTGGGGACATTGAGTCCGAATGGACCATGTTCAGCGTCTCCATTGCCGAAGCTGCTGCATTGAGCTGCGGCCGCAAGTTGGTTGGTGCCTGCCGTGGTGGTAATTCCCAAACCAAATGGTGGACACCAGAGGTTAAGGGAGCCACCAGGCTGAAGAAGGAGTCCTATCGGGCTTGGTTAGCCTGTGGGACTCCGGAGGCAGCCGACAGGTAGCGACAGGCCAAGCGGAATGCAGCCCAGGCAGTGGCTGAAGCAAAAACTCGGGTGTGGGAGGAGTTCGGAGAGGCCATGGAAAAAGACTTTCGGACTGCCTCGAAGAGATTCTGGCAAACCGTCAGGTGTCTCAGGAGGGGAAAGCGGTGCTCTACCTGCACTGCGTATAGTGCTGGCGGAGCGCTGCTGACGTCGACTGAGAAAATTGTCAGGCGGTGGAAGGAATACTTCGAGGACCTCCTTAATCCCCCTGACACGTCTTCCGAGGAGGAAGCAGAGTCTCGGGATGAGGGGAATGACCCGCCAATTTCCAGGGGCGAGGTCACTGAGGCAGTTAAACAACTCCTTGGTGGCAGAGCCCCTGGTGTTGATGAGGTCCGCCCCGAGTTCCTGAAGGCTCTGGACGTTGTAGGGCTGTCTGGTTGACACGCCTCTACAATGTTGCGTGGAGATCAGGGGCAGTACCCCTGGATTGGCAGACCGGGGGTACTGAGGGTGTGTTCCAACTACAGGGGGATCACACTCCTCAGCCTCCCTGGGAAAGTCTATGCCAGGGTGCTGGAAAGGAGAGTTCATCCGCTAGTCGAACCTCGGATACAGGAGGAACAATGCGGTTTTCGTCCTGGTCGTGGAACACTGGACCAGCTCTTTATCCTCTCAAGGATACTTGAGGGTGCATGGGAGTTTGCCCAACCAGTCTACATGTGTTTTGTGGACTTGGAGAAGGCATTTGACCGTGTCCCTCGGGGTGTCCTGTGGGAGATGCTACGGGAGTATGGGGTGTCTGGCCCATTGCTACAGGCCATTCGATCCCTGTACAACCGTTGCAAGAGCTTGGTTCGCATTGCCGGCAATAAGTCGGACTCGTTCCCGGTGGGTGATGGGCTCCGCCAGGGCTGCCCTTTGTCACCGGTTCTGTTCATAATTTTTATGGACAGGATTTCTAGGCGCAGCCAAGTGGTGGAGGGCTTTCACTTTGGTGGCCTCAGAATCTCATCTCTGCTTTTTCCTTACCCTCACCTATGGCCACGAGCTGTGGGTAGTGACCGAAAGAACGAGATCGCGGATACAAGCGGCGGAAATAAGCTTCCTCCGAAGGGTGGCTGGCCTCTCCCTTAGAGATAGGGTGAGAAGTTTGGCCATCGGGGAGGGGCTCAGAGTAGAGCCCCTGCTGCTCCACATCGAAAGCAGCCAGCTGAGGTGGTTCGGGCATCTGACAAGGATGCCTCCTGGGCGCCTCCTGGGTGGGGTGTTCCGGGCATGTCCCACCGGGAGGAGGCCCCGGGGCAGACCCAGGACATGCTGGAGAGATTATATCTCTCGGCTGGCCTGGAAACGCCTTGGTGTTCCCCCGGATAAGTTGGAGGAGGTGGCTGGGGAGAGGGAGGTCTGGGCCTCTGTGTTTAGGCTGCTGCCCCCGCGACCCGGCCTCGGATAGAGCGAATGAAGATGGATGGATGGAGAAACGTTTCATCACTCATCCAAGTGAATTCTTCAGTCACTTGGATGAGTGACGAAACGTTTCTCCCACTGAAAACGCTACATCCAGAGGAACAGAATCAACTTTTGGAGATTTACTTTCCTGGATGATTGAGAATGCATCAAGACAATGACAAAAGGTTTCATAGACGTAATTTGTTCTTTTCATTTAATAACAGGGTCCAAAGTCCACATTATTATCAACAGCTACATTCACCCTGGGGAACAACAAGTGAAGGTGACCATGAGGACCAAGCTGGGTTTCCTGGGTCCAAAGGTTTGAGAAATGTCCTCCCTTTCATTTATCACAGCTTCTGTTGACCCACGGAGGAAGACTCCTGATGTGTCATTTCAGAAACATCAGGAACTGAAGGTCACCACAGGGATCAAGCAGAACTCGCAATCTTCACCAGCAGCTTCCTCAGAGGGAAGTCTTCAGACCTCCACTAGACGCCCAAAATAGAAGATGGACAAATCTGGCATTTCATGAGCAGTGTGATAGAGACCTTTACTTTGTGTGATGCTAGAAGTTTTCACATCATCCTCAGATGAAGCACAGAGACTCTGTTATAGTTATATATTTAAAATATATATTATCCTTTCTGGTTACTCTGGTATGAAGGACTCTGAATGACTTGATGGTAAAAAACACAATATTGGCAAAACACAGTATGTGTGAATTCCAGATTAAAGTTTTTAGTTCAACATACAAGTGACGAACTTTGACCTTCATCAGGTTTTATTTAATTGTATCAGAGAAAATCTCACTTTATGCAGCTGACTACATTCAGTGTTTAAAACAGAAGCTGTGCAGGTCTGAGATCAGCAACATTCTGAAACACCAAACTGAGTTAATATTTATGCTCCTATATAGTGACACAGTTACATGGATCAAATCAAAAATCAAAATTTGTTTATATAGCACATATTAAAGCAACAGTGTTGACCATAGTGCTTCACAGTGTTATGTGAAGGCTGTGTGCACGCAGGGGTGGTGACATGAAGGACCCAAAATGCAGACTCACGGAAATCAAAGGTGAACTTAAATACAGCTTTAATGTTAAACTCTAAAGAACAACAAAACTGAGTATCCAAAAATAACTTACACGAACAGACTGACAGAACACACAGCTAGGTAAACGGTAGATCGCGACAATGACAAACTGAAACACAGGGCTTAAATACATAGAGGGAGCAATCAGGGAATGGACAACAGGAGGGAAACACAGCTGGGGGAAATCAGAACTGACGAGACAAGGAAGCATAAACTGAACACACTGAGATAAGACAGAGACCTTCAAAGTAAAACAGGAAACACATAACACAGACTGAACAAAAGACACAGACTCACATGCAGGCACTGCAACAGAGGGAACAGAGATGTGGGACCAGGGCAGACACAGACACTGACTGGACATGGGGGTATAGCAGACAGGGGAGACAGCAACTAAGGATTACACAGAGACAAACCATAAGACATGACTCTAACGAAAACCCAAAGACTAGAAATTATAAATAATATAATAAACTCAAAAACCCTGGGTCAACAACCCAGGCATCCTAACACACAGTCAGTAAAAGCATGAGACAGTTAAAACAAACAATGAAAGAGGACAACAAACAATAGGTAACAACACAACAAGCTGGACCAGCCAACTAGACAGAATCAAAAGCCAAAGTAAAAAAGTTTTAAGACGTGATTTAAAAGACTGGATCGACTCGGCAGTACGAATATGAACAGGGAGGTTATTCCAGAGTCTGGGTGCCACGGATGCAAAGGCCCGGTCACCTCTCGACTTCATTCGAGACCTAGGTTGTGCTAGGAGCATGTGAATTGACGATCTAAGTGCTCTGTTGGGATTGTATAAGTGGAGTAGTTCAGAGAGATAGGTGGGCGCTAAATTATTCAGAATATTAAAAGTGAACAAAAGAATTTTAAAATCTATGCGATATTTAACAGGGAGCCAATGTGATTTGGCTAAAATTGGAGTTATGTGTTCATGGATTCTCGTACCTGTTAAAAGACGCGCAGCTGCATTTTGAATTAACTGAAGCTGGCAAAGAGAAGAGTGTTGGAGGCCCGAGTAGAGGGAGTTACAGTAGTCCAATCTGGATGTAATAAATGCGTGGATAAGCTTTTCAAGGTCCTTTAAAGGAGGAACGGCTTTGCTTTGGAAATCTGACGCAACTGGTAAAAGCCGTTTTTTACCACAGTGGACACCTGTTTCTCAATGTGGTGTCGCGATGAGGAATAACCGGGGACGGTAACTAAGATGTGACAACGCCACCTGGGGGAGGGAGTTACACCCCAGGAAAGATTTCTCTAGCCAAAGTAAGTATTACACTGGCTACCAAAGCCCACAGACTCGTTATTAACGGCAGAGGTGAGACAGATGAATTTTACAAATCAAAGCTTATTAAGAACTACTACTAAAAACATAGAATTATAAAATCAAAAAGGCACCTAAGGTAGCAGGGTTGAGACGGCAAAATAGATAATTAAAACATTTTATTAACAAAACGACCAGACTCCCTACCACGATGCTACCCTAAAAACAATCACAACATGTTAAAAGAATAACTAAACAAAATGGTGGAGACCAGCCACTTGAGGAGGCAACCTACAGGGAGGAGTGCCCAAGGGTGCCACCAATTACTCACCCGTGTGATTTCACTGCAGACCTCACTCACACTAAACTCTAAATGGTGCAATCTACCTATGCCCGGTGTGTACACTCGCATGCATCGGGGAGGGGATTCCACCTCACGTGCCTCGCCCCTCAACAAGCGGCCACACCTCCACTAAAACAATAAAAGAAAGCATAAAACGTTAGACAAATTAGTAAAAGATCTACATAAAACAAATACACCCCAAATTACTGTTCATTATAAAAGCATCGCATAACAACAAAACAGCATGACAAGACAGCAGCAGTATAGTGCAAACCTGCAACAAAGGAGGGAAACAGTTGTCAAAGTCCACCCTACTATATGCCACGTTATGATGAACACAAGAGTCCCACTTACCACTCTAAAGGGCAATACTAAACTCAGTAGCTTTCCTTGAGAGATCTGCAGTGCTTAGCTGCCTAATGCTCTCAGCCACCTTGGATGGACAAGACTGCCAAATGCCTCCTTCTGGTAGTGAAGCGCAGCTGTTCCTTATAAGCCTGCTAATTATCAACTGGGAAGGTGTGGATGTTAGTGGTGCGTTTGTGGACATCATGTAAAATCCTACCCCAGAATCTACTTCACTACAATCTACCCCCGAGATTTGAATCGTCGTCCCGACGATTGACACTCACTGCCAAGGTCTAAACAGGGTAACTGTATTAGGCACAAGTGCCTGGGAGTGCCAAGGCCCTATTGCTCTACTTCCCGCTGCCTGGGGCAAATGATGCAGATTTGAGTGCGTCCCAGCATTACCACAGGTAGTCCTACGTAGAGGGGCTATATTGTTATGAACACGAGCCATAACTGGCAGCTGATCAGTGCAAGCCAACACCATGGGGGACGTTGAGGGTTCTAGCTCGTCTGGTTTACAAGGGCTAGGATTCTCTGGTCTTGGTTGGCAACTGTTTGGGGCTGGAGTAGGTTCAGAGACCAATAAAAACCACTCGCCACCTTGCATCGGTTCTTCTACAGGGGCAGTTTCTAATGTTTGGATCGGAGCACAGGGAGGGTAGGTAGTCACACCTTCCACCTTATTCTTTAGTAGTGAACGGTGGACATGTTTCACATGACTCAGGTTATCTACTGGAGCAATAGTGTCACGGCTGGCGGGGTGAGCCGTGTGGTGTGGAGGAAAAGGAGGACCCAAAATGCAGGCAGCCGACTGATGATATGAGTGAGGGTTTATTTACAGGTGACAGTGGCAGAACAGACAACGAAGCATGAGAAAACAACTGAAGAAACCTAAACTGGGAGAACTAAATGACAAACCTGAGAGCATACAAAAGAGGGTGGGGCAGAGAGACGCAGAGACAGGAACGGAACACCATAGAACGCAGACGAGCCGACAACGAACACAGACCGACACCCACTATATATACACACACAAGGTAATCGGGTAATCGCACACAGGAGGGAAGAACAGCTGATCTGAATACACATGATGACTGGAGGACACAAGCTGACCACAATGACAACAGACACAGACCTTCAGAATAGAACAGGAAATCCAGAACACGAGCCTTCAAAGTAAAGCAGGGAACACACAGACTGATTTACAACACAACACGGGGACATGAACAGAGCACCAAGGACAGACACAGGTAGGGCTGAATATACACCAAACTTCAGGTTCAACCCTAAACTAGTACAAAATCAGAATAAACACAAGGCACAAAAAATGAACTTCAAGGAAACACAAAACGCTGGGTCAAAATGACCCAGGACCATGACAAATAGTGTACACGGACCCTTTTTGGTCAGGGGCCTTAAGCACTTTATACACCACCGAACTCCAAACATCCTGAATTTTATGACGGCCTCTAAACCCAACCTCCTTAAGGTAAACCAACTGACCTTCTTGCAGGGGAGCATCCCTCACATGCTGGTCATGACGTATCTTGCGCCAATTAGCTGCAGCCCCCCAAGCGTTTATTAGCATGTTCAAATGCATGATGTAGTCGAGTCTGGTGCTCTACAACCCAGTCATGGGTGCTACCAGCCACAGGCTCCTGAATCCTACCAGACAAAAAGTCAATGGGTAACTGGGGATCTTGGCCAAACATCAGAGCAAATGGTGACTCACCTGTAGACTGATGTACTGTGGTGTTATATGCAAAGATCACTTGTGGCAAATAACAAGCCCAGTCCCTTTTCCGAGAGGTAGGGAGGGTGCGCAGCAAACTGTGTAAAGTGCGATTAAACCGCTCACATTGACCATTACCGGCTGGATGGTAAGGGGTAGTCAATACCAATACCATACATTTGGCAATGCTGCTCAACCAGATTACTCTCAAAGTTTCTACCTTGATCGGAATGGATACGCCATGGCACGCCAAATCTGCAGAACCACTCCTTCACCAACACTTCTGCCACTGTCGATGCCCGTTGATCATGGGTTGGGATGGCCTGGGTATATTTTGAGAACACATCTGTCATAACAAGAACATTTTCAACCCCATTACGTGATGGCTCCAATACAGTAAAGTCAACTGCAAGGATCTGATTTGGTTGGGATGCAAGCAAATGGCCCATGTAAGCGTTAGGATAGATTTGAACATCTTTAGTTAGTTGGCATTGCTCACACTCCTGGCACCACTGTTGGATGCCATGGTACACCCCCGGCCAGTAACACCGCTGAGAAACCAGGTCTACGGTTCTCTTTACACCCTGGTGTCCGTGCTCCTGGTGCAACGGACAGAATCTAGATTCTACTTCACTACATAAAGTTTAAAAGAGCCATCCAGGAACACTCCAAGGTTTCTTACAGTGGGCGAGAGATGGCTAGCGAGAGGGCCAAGGGCATCAGCTAACTGGTCTAGTGGAGTGTGACTACCAAAGACTATGGTTTCGGTCTTATTCTCGTTCAATGTAAGAAAATTATGTGTTAACCAAATTTTAACTTCATGCAGTTCAGGAGAAATGGGTTAAGAACTTTTCAGACAGGAATCTCACTGAACCTGAAAAGAGAGTATTAGCCAAAGGTCTCAATTTTGCCATTTCTCCACAACAGTTGCCCATAGTGGACCTCATCACAGCCACAGAATCCGCCATACGGATTAATAAATTATCACAGACAGAAGCAGAGCAAATCAGGATGAAAGTCTCAGCCACCCTCTCCAGTGCCAAAGTCCCTCCGTCCAACCTCACAATACAGGAAAAGAAGGCCGTCGCTTCCCTGAGCAAAGACCACAACATCACTGTTTTACCAGCGGATAAGGGAAGATGCACCGTGGTCCTAAACACTACAGATTACCATACAAAGATCACTACTCTCCTCAGTGACAACAATACCTACGAAGTCTTAAAGCGAGACCCCACAAGCAGCTACAAAAAGAAAGTTATAGCTTGCCTTCAAGACTTGGAAAAGGACAAAATCATTGACCGCCTTACATATCACCGCCTTTACCCAGGGGATGCCATACCCTGCATTTACGGACTTCCAAAAATCCACAAGGAAGCTGTCCCACTCAGACCCATAGTCAGTAGCATAAACTCAGCCACTTATAACATTGCAAAACACCTTGCTACCATCCTTGCTCCTCTCGTGGGGAACACCCCACACCACATCAAGAACTCCACCGATTTCACTGACAAGGTCCAGAAACTTACCCTGGATCCAGATGAAACCATAGTGTCCTTTGATGTAGTCTCTCTCTTCACTTGCATACCCACCACGGAGGCAGTGGAGACTGTCAGAAAACGACTACAAGAAGACAACTCCTTGGAGGACAGGACCAACTTCACACCCGATCAGATTTGCACACTGTTAGACCTCTGCCTCACCACCACATATTTCAAATACAACGAAGGCTATTACAGACAAAAACATGGCTGTGCCATGGGCTCCCCCGTGTCACCTATTGTAGCCAACCTTTACATGGAGGAAGTGGAAAGCAAGGCTCTTGGCTCTTTCAAAGGAAGAGTACCCAGCCACTGGTACAGATATGTAGACGACACCTGGGTCAAAATCAAGACACAAGAAGTGGAATCCTTCACTGCGCACATCAACTCTGTGGATAAAAACATCAAGTTCACCAGGGAAGACACGAAGGATGACTGTTTGCCTTTCCTGGACTGCGCTGTGCACATTGAAGAGAATGGCAACCTCAACATCGAAGTTTACCGGAAGCCCACACACACGGACCAGTACCTCCTGTTTGACTCCCATCACCCTCTGGAACACAAACTTGGAGTAATTAGGACCCTACACCACCGGGCAGAACATGTTCCCTCTAAGCCTGAAGGGAAAAAGAAGGAACACACACATGTAAAGGAAGCACTCAAAACGTGCGGCTATCCTAAATGGGCGTTTTTAAAGTCAGCAAAGAGGCACAGAAAAGAAGATCAGACACCAGCGAGGGAGGATAAGAAGGACAGGCGCAACAACATTGTCATCCCCTATGTAGCCGGTGTATCAGAGAAACTCAGGAGGGTTTTCTCCAAGCATGACATCCCGGTGTACTTCAGACCCAGCAACACACTCAGACAAAAACTGGTTCACCCGAAAGACAAAACGCCAAAACACAGACTTAACAATGTGGTGTATGCCGTACAGTGCAGCGAGGAATGCCCAGACCTCTACATTGGAGAGACCAAACAGCCACTTCACAAGCACATGGCACAACACAGAAGAGCCACCTCCACAGGACAAGATTCAGCTGTCCATCTGCATCTTAAGGATAAAGGACACTCTTTCGAGGATGCCAATGTTCACATTTTGGACAGAGAGGACAGATGGTTTGAAAGAGGAGTGAAAGAAGCATCTATGTCCACTGTGAGCGACCATCTTTGAACAGAGGCGGTGGTTTACGACACCAACTCTCTGCCATCTATAATCCAGTTTTGAGATCCCTTCCCAGACGCCTTAACGCCCACTCACATCCTGGGCCATCTGACCTCAGGAATTCGCATGATAAGGTGGGGCCAGGTTTCACAATGAACTCACCCAAAATTCTGGCTGATTGGGACCCACACCCAGTTCCACACCTTGGCTCAAGCGATTAGAGGATCATCAGGGGGTCCTTTTGTCCCTCTGTGGGGGGACACTCCCACCAGGTTTATATCTGGGACTCTCCACCATTTGACCTTAGAACTGAAGAAGCCTCTCGGATGAGAGGTGAAACGTCTTCAAGTAACTTAAAGAAGTCCAGACGCTTTTCTTTGCAAGCTCCTTTGACTACGATGACCTGGATGACTGAGAACCTTCACAGACATCAGCATAACAGTGAAAGGAGATGTTGTATTTTCTAAAAATTAATCCCAACTTTAACATGTACAAAGAGAAGAGAGCAGGACCAAGCACAGACCCTTGAGGCACACCACAGTAAATAGGGGCAGAGGCCGAGGAGTGTTGCCCCATAGCAACAGAGAACGACCTCTCTGAGAGGTAGGATTTAAACCAAGTTAAAACCGTACCTTTGAGACCAACAACATGTTCCAATCTTGATAGAAGAATGTTGTGGTTAACCATGTCAAAAGCAGCAGTCAAGTCAAGTAAAACTATAACCACGGAATAGCCAGAGTCAACGGTTAAAAGAAGATCATTAAAAACTCTAAGTAAGGCTGTCTCTGTGCTGGGGCGAGGTTTAAAACCAGACTGAAACTTTTCATTAATACCATTTGCATCGAAAAAGGCCTGAAGTTGTTTAGAACTACCTTTTCCAATATTTTGGAAATAAAAGGGAGTTTGGAGATCGGCCTGTAGTTAGTGAGACCATTAGGGTCAAGATTTTTCTTTTTCATAATAGGTTGCACAACAGCATGCTTAAAGACACACGGTACACAACCTGATGACAATGATGCATTCAGCAGAGATAAGACACAAGGACCAATAACATGTAAAACTTCCTTAGAGAAACGAGAAGGAAGAATATCGTGCGGGGAACCAGAGATTTTGAGATGATCAATTATATCTTTTAAAGCAGAATTAGACACTGGCTCAAACTGTTGAAAGACAGTCAAGCAGGCTGGAACTGGATGTTTAATCCCTTTGACTTTTTGTCTTTAACTTTATCAATAAAACAGCTGCAGCTTCCACTGACAAAGAGTGAACATGTAGGATGATGTGTGTGATGTCACTGGGTGGTGCTGAGGGCAGCTCCTAAAATCACAAAGAGAACAGAATCATCACAAACTGTGAAAGTTTATCCATCCAACCTGAAGTAAAGCTGACTCTTGTCTGTCCTCACACACTTCAGGATCTGAAGTTCTACAGTTCTGCTGACAGCTGATAGATGAGCTGTTTGTTAAAAAAGACAAAGTCTTATATACTAACACATTATCCAGTATAATATTTACCTTTGAGTCATTGGTGCTTTTTAAATGGAGACCTCAAAGATGAGATGATGAGCAAGTTTCCAGTCCTGGTTCAGTCTGCTGAGTATTGGACAAAGTATATTATTTTTCTCTAAGGATGGAAGATGTACAGAGTACTGCACATGTAACTTTGTGAACAAGACTCATTAAGAATAAATCAGACTGATTTTTAACCTGAATATTTCAAACAAATTCAGTAGAGAAAAATCTATAAATAAATAAACAGTCTGGAACAAAATCCCAGAAACTTCCTGTGATTAAATGACTAAGATTCAATTTGAGGAAATGTGAAGTTATGTGAGTTAAAACTTGTGAACGAGAGTGTTTTACATGGAATCACTTTTTCTGCTGTTAAATCTGTGTGTTTGATCCAGTCAGACTCTGATTCTTCTTCAGCAGCGATGCTGCAAATGAAATTAAGCAGCCAAAGCTGCTCAAATGTGATTGGTCAGGAAACAAAAGGAGAAAGCAGAAATCTTGTCCTTTTATTCCAGATTTGACATATTCAGATACAAAATCTGTTTTTTTCTATCAGAGAGAAAAGACGGTGACAGAAAGATGAGGCACCGTGACTGATTCATCCTCTATAAACATCCACAGGAAACTGATGGAAATCTGTCCAACAACATCAGCGTCCTAATGAGCCGCTGCTAGAAGGACAAAATCCTGACCTGACATCAGTCCAAGTGTCTGGTTAAATGTACTGAAAGGTGTTAAACAACAAGTGCTGCTGGAAGAGTTTTCATGAAGAGAACATTAACACTGTGAATGAGGGATGGACTTTGATTCAGTTTGACACAATCTGTTTTTCTTTCACTTTGAATAAATGTTTTTGTGGGACTGAGGATACATTTGTTTCCATTTGGAAGTTTGATGTCATCTGTTCCTCTTGTTTCTGTCTTAAAACAGGATGAAAAATCTGTTCAAAACAGAAATAAATAGAATTGAATTTCTGACAGCAGTAAATAAAAATCGTCCCTGAGCTCAGTATGTTTGTGACTCTGAGATGGAGGTGAAACATGTGAAGCTGGGCTGTGGTTTACTGCTCTCTTCCTGTCACAGACACTGTTTGACATCTGTTCATCTGTTGGTTTTTGTTCAGGCTGCAGGGATCATTTCTCACTGTGGGGAGCAGACTTAAAACAGATACAGTAGTAGGTGGCTGAATGATCGAGTTTAATATTGTTAATCTCTAACTCCCAGCCTTTATTTGTATTTACAGAAGAGAAATCACTGATCTGAGGATGACCATAACCTGAGTAAACAGAACCACTCTTATCAATATAAAGAATCACTCTGAATGTTTCTTTTTCCTTCTTCTGGTACCAGAGTACAACACCGCTCCAACACTGTTCAGTCCCTCCACAGCTGAAGGAGACACTTTCTCCAACTCTCCTGGTCAAAGTTAAATCCTCCTGAATCAGCTGTTCTGCTGCCATGGTAACCAGTGCTGTAGAGACACAGACAGATAGATGAAGGTTAGTGTGACAGTGTTTGTTACAGGTTGACTTTGTTGGCTCCTGATTGGCTGGAAACACTCACCTGAACACAGACAGCACAGAGCAGCAGCTGGGAGGAAAAGCATTTTGTGCAGTGGTGTTTCCTCTGGTGAACCTGGGGAGAAGTGGCGCTCTGATGCAGCTGAGGCCAAACAAGGACGAGCTGCGAGATCAGACGAGGGCCACGTGGTTTCTAACAGGTCCTCAAAGCTCCCATCAGCCCCTGCGGCCCACAGATAAGACTGCTGCTGCTGATTGACAGCTCAGCTGAAGCTGCTGTGGTTTCATCGTCTTCATTTCAATCTGACAGCAGATCCAAAAATCTGGGTCACATGATGCACAAACACTCAGAAACATTCATGTTGCTGTGAATTTAGTAACACACACTGTTATCTGCTGTTTAACAGCTGTGATGAAAACACTAAATATACAAACTAAATATAACTAAACTATAAATAAATAGAAAAATAAAAATAATAATATGGTTCAATATTTTAAAAGTTCATAAATTGCACACAAAGTAGTTAAAAAAACAAAATCATATATAACAACATTTAGAGTAAAAATCTTCTTTGAAACAAACACATGTGGTTCTGTTGTGTGTTTAAAATATGTGCACACTGTGCTTCTTTCCCACATCTTCTAATGTGTTTTGTTCCAAGTTGGTTTCAGACTGAAGGATTCATTAAAGCCTTTTTAAGAATCATTCAAATGATGATCATCAATTCTAATATCTATAAACAGTAATAAAAACAGGGCTGTGTTTCACGTCAGCTTCATTTATTTGTAGCCATGGTTAGATTTCATTTGCAGTAGGCAGTCATCCACCTTTACACACACATTTACACAACAGTACAAAAGTACTTTTTGATTCATGAAAGAGAAATAAGACAAATGTTGCCTTTGTATCATCTCTGATATGGAAGGTCTCATTTGAAGATGTGAGTGAAGGACACAAATCTTTTGATCTGGTGTTGTTCTACATTTTAGGACTAAAAGACAGAAGGAAGAAAGTGAAAGTGACTGTGCGAGGGGTTGAAGTCATGAAGTCAAGTGGAGGCCGCTGACTGCTGTTACTTTCTGCTGTACAGCTTAAACAGGGACTCACAGTCAGCCTGCTAGAACATTTGGATGAAGAGAAAAAGGAGGAAAAAGACTTTGAGGGAAAAATCCAATAAGATCAGCATGTTTTTAATGTGGGAATACAACAGTTTCCTCCACCATGACACACACTGGAGCCTCTTTTTGCTCACAGCTTCACTGTTTGTCTCAAAGTTCAGTTTGGAGGCCAAAATTGTTGCAACACATTTGTAAGTTTGCACTAATTTGACTGTGTGACCCTTAATGGATGTAATCAAAGAATCAGTCAGTGAAATATGAAGCTGTGCTGTAAGTTTGGAGGAGAAAAGTGTCTCAGTGACTTTAATGAGGTGAACACATGAATACAGAGCACTGACTGACACGTACAGACTCCTTTAATGAGTCGCACACATTTTTGTGACTTCATTAAATGTCAAAAATGACACAACAACCTGCGAGCACATTATTGTCTGTTTGCTGTTTGTGTGCTTTGTTTCCTGTTATGATAGCAGGCATACAGCCATGTTCTCAATGTCTCAGCTATCATTGATTATTTCTGCTTTTCCTCTTCTATTAGGCACTTCAACTCAATGAATGACACACAGAAAGATTTCATGACTGTGTTCTTCAAAATAAGGACAATATGTTATCTGCATCTGAATGACTCATGTTGCCTTGTTTCTACTTTGTTTGCATATTTCTGCTTGTTGGAAACGATTTTCTGAATCATTCAGTAGTTTTTGTAATAATAAGGACATTTAGCAACACTTCAAAATGATTCTCCAACATTTGCTGTTCAGACTTGATCTGTTCTTACGTGTGTGATATCCAGAATGAAAAACTCAGCTCAGCTAATAAAATGGGAGCTGAGCAGACTGCAGGGGCTTCATGGTCTCTCCTTTGAGTCCATGAAAGTTCATTTGTCAGCTCTGAGTTGAGGATTTGAGCTGTTTCTCTCACAGGTGAAGAACACAGATGCTTCCTGGAATCATTCTTGAAGCAGAGTTCATGCTTGTAACTGTCATTGTGTTATTAAAGTGAAAAGCCACAGCTAACGGTGTGGAGGCTGCAGAGCAGAAAGCCACACAGCCCGTCTGCTGCAGGAAGTTTGGATACAGTCAGTTTGTGCTTCACTCACACGGCTTGTTGTTCATCACACAATGAAAGTCGAATCAAACTCTTCATCTTGAAATCTTTATTATTCACAAAAACACAACTACACTGTTTGACATTTGAAAATCAAACAAAAACAAATCAAACTGAAAACTTGTGATAAAAATATTCCTGATGATTTTTGTTACTACAATAAAAGTCACAATAAGTACAAAAAGAATTCTAACTCAGAGCAACAATACATGTAAAGATGGATTTATTTCAGATGATCTTCTAACTGTTGAAGAAAAAGGCAAAATAAGCACAACACATCATAACTAACATTTGTGAACACTGATCAAAGTGATGAATGAGATGAATTGATGAGATCTGATGGTGAGAAAAGGCGAGCAGGAAACAGTCAGTCAGCATGTGTGCAGTTGGTGGACGCTCCCTTGTTTGTGAGCATCATCAGCAGAGAGAGTCCACAGCAGTACACCAGACTCTTCACTATCAGCACTGTGTACAGCAGGCAGAGCAGCTTCACCCTGCACTGAGACTGGAAGGACACTGAAGGACAGACAGACACAAAGAGACAGACAGACAGTCGGGTTATTCCTCTCAGATCAAGGAGAAAAAGTCCAAATAGAAACAGTCACAGCTTCTTCTTCAAGTGGATGAATTGATGTAGTGTTTGTGTCCACTTGGGGGCAGAAGAACTCCACAAGCAGCTAACAAACTGATCTCTGACATATTATGGTCTGTCTGCTGTTTGGTGCTGAGCAGCTAGTGTACAGTGGCTTTATCAGAGCTTGTTGGATGAAGATTTGATCAATTAGTGCAACTTTAAGACCCTAAACTTGTTCCAGCTCCCTCATTGGACATTGGAGCTGTCCATGCAGAGAGGCAGCAGGTGATCTTACAGTCAGCTGGCTGCAGAGCTGGCAGGTCTGCTGGCTCTCTCTCTGGAGGACAGGAGGCTGCTGGAGCTGGAAGCTCTGAAACAGAAAAGGAGTCAAATGTTTGGAGCTGCAGTGAGAAATGTCAGTCCTCTGCTGCTCTGCTCTCTTTGACAGCATCTCCACATGAAGCTGAATCACTGATCAACACAGTCACCAAGCCTTCATTACCTTGTTGTGTTTGGGCCTCCACTGTGCCCCCCTCGTGCTTCACCCAGCAGCTGTATTTATATGTGTCAGAATCGCTCCCATCAACCATCCTGATGGCAATGGTGCGTCCCGACTCTCTGAGCTCCAGCTGCTCTCCCTCAGCAGGGGGCAGCTCCTCCGCTTCTCCGCCGTTCTTCTTCTGTCTTTTCCAGGAGAACTGGACCAGAGGAGGAAACATGGCTGAGGCCACACACAGCAGGGAGCTGTTCCCCTCCAGGTGGGCTCTGGATGCTGCTGGGTACACGCTCACCACGGGCTTCACTACCTGCTCATCTGAAGTTTGACAGCAGCAACAAGCAGCACATATACAAATATAATATATATATATATATATATATATATATATATATATATATATATATATATATATATATATATATATATATATATATATATATATGTATATATGTATATACATATATACATATATATATATATATACATATATATATATATGTATATATATATATATATGTATATATATATATATATATACATATATATATATATATATATATTGGCCTTTATACAATTAAAATGATATTTTCAAATAAATAACATACTTCTTTTACAGACTTTTACAGACTTCATAATTCTGAAATATGATATTGCAATAATTAGAAGAGCATGTTATTTGATTTTACTAGTTTTATGTGAAAATATCTTTGCACACATTTAATTGCAATTAATCCCAAATTTCTTATGGAGTAAATGAATGAATTCACCAGTCTTTATGATATAAAATATAAAGAATGTGAAAAATTATATACACTTTTAAATACTTTAAAAAATGTTTTTTTTTTGTCATTTGTTATTAAGAGTCACAGTTAAGAAATACAAGCATAACTGTAACAATATCATATTTTATCCTAATTTTTTTAAATCACATCTTTTACATGAATTAATATATTATATAATAATTAATATATTCAAGACTATTTCAACCAAAAAAATGTATGTTTGACAATTACTGAAAAACGCCTACATTTTCAGTTCAGGAATATTTATATTTACAAATTTACTACTACAACATTAATTTTAACATCAAATATGATCTTATGTTAAAAACCAGCAGAATCACTGAGAGGATCAAATCCTAAATATTTGTAACATCACTAATATTTGCAGAAATAAAGAAGAACTTTAGTTGTTCAGTGAGATTTCAACATGTTTTCAGAGATTATTGAGCTTTTCTTCTGTAACAATGGCTGCAGATGAATTCTCTACTAATGATGAAAAACTAACATGTAAAGCCTGAAGCAGCAGAAACTGACTTTAAACACATTTTCAGCTTCTACAATAAAACAACTGAAGGAAAATAAATGTTTGTTCTTACCTGTTACAGACAGTTTAGTTCCAGAGCCAAAGATGAAGCTCACAGTGAGAAAGACTGCTACAAAAACCTGTCTGCTGTTGAACGTGTCAGCTGAGGTGAATGAGTCCAAATGAGGAAGCAGGATCATATTTCAGCTCCATGATGTGTTTCTCTAATGTTCATATCAACATGACTGTCTCTTCTTCTCTTTTCTTAGATCCAGAGTTATTTTTAGTGGTGCGGAGCAAAGAGATGCTTCAAGGATGCTTCTGAAATGTGCTGTGACATGTCTGCTGGAATCATCAGTGTTGTACTGAGTGGCCTCAATCAGCTCCAGCAGCCTCGTAGGAACACAAAGTGTCCATGCCTGCTGTTAAAAATAGAGCTTTGCAACAACCAAGTCCAACAGAGTCCAACAAAGATGGTGTGAAAGAGCTGGAAGCGAGCAGTTCATGTGAGAAAATCCAACATGTCAGAATTAAAGCTGCTCTGTGTCAAAAATGGAGTCAAATTCTTCCAAACTGATGTGCTGGACTGATTATCAGTTACTGCAGGTGCTCCAGCCGAGGAGGAGCAGGAACCAGCAGAACTGCCAAACATCACACACACCACAAATGCCACACTCACAGAGAGACAAAGATAGAAAGCAGAGGGAGGAAAGATAGATGGTGGGTAGGCAGCAGAGGATCAGGGGACCATAACACCATCTTACACAGTTATTAACTAATGAGCTCATTGACTAATCTGAAACATCACTTTGATTTTTCTAACAGCTTCATTGGAATTTCAGCTCACAGTGGATCTGCAACATGAGCAGCTGAAGACCTTCAAGAGACGAACTTGAGGTTTAAACACACAGTTGTACAGAAACTGTGGCAAAATGGTTTAAAGGAAACAATATGAAGTTATCAGAGTGACCATCACAAATCTGATCTCAGCTCAATAAAAAAACAAAAAGTTTCTGATGGAAGAAGTGAGACAGAGAGGCTGAAGTCTCCTTCACTTTCCCCTGTCATCACATCTTCTAGCGGGTAAAAGGATTTAACATCCAGCCTCATGTGTTAGACCCAGATTTGTGGCATCACTGTAAGAAAGGAGCTTTTTCCTATGTCCTCGTAGTAAATCATCTTTATTTTTAATCAAAGTTATAATCAAAGTATGATCCTGATCAATATGTTAAATAATAAATGTAGTTTCAGAAATGAAAATAAAATAACTGCTGATCTTCTGTAAACACAGTGATTGGTGACGACCTGCCAGAGGGAGGAGAGGTGGGGTGAGTGAGCACTTGTCAGAGCATAAATTGGAGCCTCAGAGATGTTCAGGTTCTGTTTCCAGCAGTTCAGATGATCGGATACCAGAAATTCACCATTGGAAATTCTAGCAGAGACACCAGAGGGATCAAGCAGCTGCCCAAACAATGGACTTACAAATTCAACATGGATTTGGCTCCATGTCTTCTCATCATCATCATCATCATCATCATCATCATCATCTTTGCTCTGTTGGATTATAATTCTAACGGTTTGGACTCCCATCATTTTCCTGGTGGATTGCAGCTTCTCGCAACACTGAGAAGATCTGGGGTCTCGCTGTTTTCCTGAAGTATCGAATATTCAAGGATTCCTGCTTTCCTGTTGGATTGTTTCCATTAGCACAAAAACACTGAGATGAAACAAAATTCAGCACAAGATCTGCTCATTCTCTCCTCCAACCTCTCTCATCCTTTCAAATCAGCATTAGCTCAGAGTAGGTTAATGAGATAATTATGATTGATGTGATTTGCTTATTATTTTGTGACTGTTGTTATCTTTTAATTCTGCCTCTGCTTCACTCCTGCCAAATAAAGTGTCATGGTCTGGGTGAGCAGCTGGGATTTTCCATCAGTGCCAGAGCACCCTTGGCTCCGCCCGTGGGCAGGACTTCCTCAGCTTCACGCATCTGGAGCTAATTGGGGCAATCAGGCCAAAGAGGGATTTAAGCTCTGCGCTGTCATCTCCTCCCTGTTCTCCAGTGTCGACTGCTGCTCACCGCTTGGAGCTCAGCTCCTTTCCATCTCACTGGGAAATATCTCCAAACCTCATCTGCCTGCCCTCCTGCTCACTCACCACTTTGGATCCAACGAACCCCAGGTCAGCCGTTTCACCTCCCCCTCGATACCACACCTCCACCTCCTGCAAGTAAGCTGAAGAGACTCTCATAATTACCCTCTCTGGTAATCCACTTCAACCCAGCTCTAACTCCGCTCTCCTCTCTCCCCAGTGTGACCAATACTTACCTGCCTAGATCCAGTTGTCCTCACGTTCATGCCACGCTAATAGTTCCACGGCTACTTTTCCACACCGCAGTTTGCCACGTTATTGTGGTTTCACCCATATTATATATTCACCAATAAATTGTGTTAAAACGCCCTCTTGCCTCCGCTCTGTGTGTCTGCGCTTGGGTTCTGTTCAAGTTGCTGGCCTCCGTCCAGCGTGACATAAAGTAAAATATCCTGTAATTACAGTCTAAATTGTGGACATACCCTTTTTAAACCTTTGTGAAATAGTAAAGGTAAATATAAGAATATTAATCATTTTATTATAAACAGCTCTTAGAGGTTACTCTGGGCCTTTAAATATAACACTCCCTTGGGCCTGACTGTTCAGGCCTCTAACATCAACCCTGTTACTAACAAGTTCCACGATCTAGGGGGGAGCTGTCATACTGAGGGGACTGGTAGGATTTGACCTGCAAGGCTACTCAGCTCTTTGTTTCTTGTCAGTGGAAAGAGGGACAACACCTGGACTTTGGTCATTCGAGCTGGGCGAGTCCCCTCACCCACACCGGCTCTATGTGAACTCTACAGACCAGCTTAACTATAAATCAGCTGCAGATATGAAACTGGTGATCGTTGGATCTCCACTTTTTATGGTATCTATGAAGCGCCTTGAGGCAAATTTTGTTGTGATTTGGCACTATATGAATAAAATTGAATTGAATTGAATTACTGTGTGTGTATGCTTGTATGTGGAACTGTGTGTGGCTGGGGTGTGTTTGTTACCTTTGTGATGGGGAGCCTTTGTCAGCAGCCTCCCAAGTTTCTGTTGCCCCGATCCACAATGGAAAAGCTCCTGCGGTGACTAGTTGCTGGCGCCATGTCTCGAAGGTCGCACACTCGGCGCTTGTCGAGGATCCTGCATCCAGCGTTCCCCTGGAATATTGCTCGTGGCCTCGCAGGTTCACGTATCCAGTGGATCCGCTGTGGATCACCTGCCCAGTGTGTGGGAGTAACAACAGTCAGTCGTCTTTGTCAAGTATGGAGGAAGGAAGGCAGCAGAAGTCTTGGCAGAAGAGAATATCCATGCTAATGGACATCATCCCAGTGGGCCCTGGTGTTGTTAACAGAAAATACAAAGGTACTGTCACATAAAATATAAGTTTAGAGAAAGTTCAGAGAATAAGATCCACACTTCTTCTAGTGTCACAGTTACACATCCTCATCTTTCAGAACAAGAAAGCAGCCTTCAAGGTGGATTTGAAACTGTTGCATTTAATAACACAGATCATATTTAAAATACACATACAGGTAAATTTATAACAGAAAGTTTAACCTCCACAAAAAAGTTCAAAATAAATGACCAAGACTGTGACAAATAAATCAGCACAACATAGAAAGTTAGCTGTTAATATGACAGCATCAATTTTAATCTGTTAACCACATGTTAACATGTTGCAGATCCAGCATTTTTTTTTTTGATTTATCAATTAAAGTATTAAAATGAATCTTACAGTAATGAGTCCAGGCAACCATAGTCAGTTGTCTTCCAGGGGCCAGAGCAGGCGACATTGAAGGAAATTTAAAACTGCTGGCTAAGGGTAAACGTAAATTCAATAAAATCATAATTCACGTCGGCAGTAATGACACCCGGTTACGCCAATCGGAGGTCACTAAAATCAATATTGAATCGGTGTGCAACTTTGCCAAAACAATGTCGGACTCTGTAGTTTTCTCTGGTCCCCTCCCCAATCAGACCAGGAGTGACATGTTTAGCCGCATGTTCTCCTTAAATTGCTGGCTGTCTGAGTGGTGTCCCAGAAACGATGTGGGCTTCATAGATAATTGGCAAACCTTCTGGAGGAAACCTGGTCTTGTTAGGAGAGATGGCATCCATCCCACTTTGGATGGAGCAGCTCTCATTTCTAGAAATATCGACAAATTTATTAAACCCCTCAAAACATGACTATCCAGAGTTGGGACCAGGAAGCAGAGTTGCAGTCTTACACGCCTCTCTGCAGCTTCCCTCCTCCTGCTACCCCCCCAAAATCCCATCTCCATAGAGACTGTGTCTGCTTCCAAAAAGACAAAAAACAAACTAAAAACCAGCAACAAACAACTTAAACATTTACAAAGAAAGAACAATACAGTATCCACATCTGAACCAAAGAGTAAAACAGTGAAATGTGGATTATTAAATATTAGGTCTCTCTCCTCCAAGTCTCTGTTAGTACATGACTTAATAATTGATCAACAAATTGATTTACTCTGCCTTACAGAAACCTGGTTGCAGCAGGATGATTATGTTAGTTTAAATGAATCAACACCCCCGAGTCATTCTAACTACCAGAAATCTCGAAGCACAGGTCGAGGGGGCAGTTTGGCATCAATTTTTCACACCAGTCTATTAATTAATGAAAGACCAAGACAGACTTTTAATTCATTTGAAAGCCTGATGCTTAGCATTGTCCACCCCAGCTGTGAAACTCAGAAACCAGTCTTACTTGTTATCATCTATCGTCCACCTGGGCCTTACACAGAGTTTCTGTCTGATTTCTCAGACTTTATATCTGATTTAGTTCTGAGCTCAGATAAAATAATTATTGTGGGTGATTTTAACATCCATGTTGATGCTAAAAATGACAGCCTCAACATGGCATTTAATCTGTTGTTAGACTCAATTGGTTTCTCTCAAAATGTAACAGAACCCACCCACCACTTTAATCACACTCTAGATCTTGTTTTAACATACGGCATAGAAACTGAACATTTAACAGTGTTTCCTGAAAACCCTCTCCTGTCTGATCATTTCTTGATAACATTTACATTTACAATAATTGATTACGCAGCAGTGGAGAGTGGACTTTATCAAAGTAGATGTCTTTCTGAAAGCGCTGTAACTAAGTTTAAGAATATAATCCAGCCGCTGTTATCATCGTCAATGCCCTGTACCAACACAGAGCAGAGCAGCTATCTGAACGCTACCCCAACAGAGGTCGATTATCTTGTTAATAATTTCACCTCCTCACTACGTACGACTCTGGATACTGTAGCTCCAGTGAAAACTAAGGTCTCTAATCAGAAGTACCTGACCCCATGGTATAATTCTCAAACACGTACCCGAAAGCAGATGACTCGTAATCTGGAGAGGAAATGGCGTGTCACAAATTTAGAGGATCATCATTTAGCCTGGAGAAATAGTTTGTTGCTTTATAAGAAAGCCCTCCGCAAAGCCAGAACAGCTTACTACTCGTCACTGATTGAAGAAAATAAGAACAACCCCAGGTTTCTCTTCAGCACTGTAGCCAGGCTGACAAAAAGTCAGAGCTCTTTTGAGCCAACCATCCCTTTAACGTTAACTAGTGATGACTTCATGAACTTCTTCACGAATAAAATTTTTATCATTAGAGAAAAAATTACCAATAATCATCCCACAGATGTAATATTATCTACAGCTACTCTTAGTTCCATTGATGTTAAGTTAGACTCTTTTTTTCCAATCGATCTTTCTGAGTTAACTTCAATAATTACTTCCTCCAAACCATCAACGTGTCTTTTAGACCCCATTCCTACAAAACTGCTCAAAGAAGTCCTGCCATTGATTAATTCTTCGATCTTATACATGATCAACCTATCTCTAATAATCGGCTATGTACCACAGGCCTTCAAGGTGGCTGCAGTTAAACCTTTACTCAAAAAGCATCTCTAGACCCAGCAGTCTTAGCTAATTATAGGCCAATCTCCAACCTTCCTTTCATATCAAAAATCCTTGAAAGAGTAGTTGTCAAACAGCTAACAGATCATCTGCAGAGGAATGGTTTATTTGAAGAGTTTCAGTCAGGTTTCAGAGTTCATCACAGCACAGAAACAGCTTTAGTGAAGGTTACAAATGATCTTCTTATGGCCTCTGACAGTGGACTCATCTCTGTGCTTGTCCTTCTTGACCTTAGTGCAGCATTCGATACTGTTGACCATAATATCCTATTAGAGCGATTAGAACATGCTGTGGGTATTACAGGTATTGCACTGCAGTGGTTTGTATCATATCTGTCTAATAGACTCCAATTTGTGCATGTAAATGGAGAGTCCTCTTCACACACTGAGGTTAATTATGGAGTTCCACAGGGTTCAGTGCTAGGACCAATTCTGTTTACATTATACATGCTTCCCCTAGGCAGCATCATTAGAAGACATAGCATACATTTTCACTGCTATGCAGATGACACCCAGCTCTATCTGTCCATGAAGCCAGATAACACACACCAATTAGTTAAACTGCAGGAATGTCTTAAAGACATAAAGACTTGGATGGCCACTAACTTTCTGCTTCTTAACTCAGATAAAACTGAGGTCATTGTACTCGGCGCTGAAAAGCTTAGAAATATGGTATCTAACCAGATTCTTACTCTGGATGGCATTACCTTGGCCTCCAGTAACACTGTGAGGAACCTTGGAGTCATTTTTGACCAGGATATGTCCTTCAACGCACATATTAAACAAATATGTAAGACTGCGTTCTTCCATTTGCGCAACATCTCTAAAATTAGAAATATCCTGTCTCAGAGTGACGCTGAAAAACTAGTTCATGCATTTATTACTTCCAGGCTGGACTACTGCAATTCATTATTATCAGGATGTCCAAAAAACTCACTGAAAAGCCTTCAGTTAATCCAAAATGCTGCAGCAAGAGTACTGGCAGGGACTAGAAAGAGAGAGCATATTTCTCCTGTTTTGGCTTCCCTTCATTGGCTTCCTGTTAAATCCAGAATTGAATTCAAAATCCTGCTCCTCACATACAAGGTCTTAAATAATCAGGCCCCATCTTATCTTAATGACCTTGTGGTACCATATCACCCTATTAGAGCACTTCGCTCCCGCTCTGCAGGCCTACTTGTTGTTCCTAGAGTATTTAAAAGTAGAATGGGAGGGAGAGCCTTCAGTTTTCAGGCCCCTCTTCTGTGGAACCAGCTTCCAGTTTGGATTTGAGAGACAGACACTATCTCTACTTTTAAGATTAGGCTTAAAACTTTCCTTTTTGCTAAGGCATATAGTTAGGGCTGGACCAGGTGACCCTGAATCCTCCCTTAGTTATGCTGCAATAGATGTAGGCTGCCGGGGGATTCCCATGATGCATTGAGTTTTTCCTTTCCAGTCACCTTTCTCACTCACTATGTATTAACAGACCTCTCTGTATTGAATCATATCTGTTATTAACCTCTGTCTCTCTTCCACAGCATGTCTTTCATCCTGTCTTCCTTCTCTCACCCCAACCGGTCGCAGCAGATGGCCGCCCCTCCCTGAGCCTGGTTCTGCCGGAGGTTTCTTCCTGTTAAAAGGGAGTTTTTCCTTCCCACTGTCGCCAAAGTGCTTGCTCATAGGGGGTCATATGATTGTTGGGTTTTTCTCTGTATCTATGAAGCGCCTTGAGGCGACTTTTGTTGTGATTTGGCGCTATATAAATAAAAAGCAAAGAACAAAGAGTCTGTGTCCTTTATGAACTATTAGTTTATTAGATTTATATTGATTGACTGATTGATATTGACTGATATACCTTTATTAGTCCCACAAGGGGAAATTTCATAAGGCTGCCGACCTATTGCACGCAATGGCGGAGCCATCTTACCATCCGACCATACATACATTACACAAAACATCACATGGGGAAGACAGGTCAGAGAGGTCTAACAATGGAAAATGCACCACATGAGGAAAGATAAGGAGAAAAAAATAACTCCCCCCAGACTGAGCTCCAACAGGGAGATCAGGGCCCTGTTTCAGAAAGCCGGTTTAGTGCAAACTCTGAGTAAGTATACCCTGAGTTAACAAAAACTCTGGGTTTTCGGTTTCACAAAGCGAGTTTAGATTAATTCTGAGTGAGTTACTATGACGACACACTCCGTGAAGCTAACCTGCCCCCTAGCAGGTTTACTTCATCTAACCCTGACTTTCTCCGCCTCTTTGTCGGAAACCTGACTGTAGGAAGTGTCAGACATGGCGTGCCCCTTCCTTGAAGAGCCAGTAGATGTTGAAGCCCAAATTCTCCCCAGAGCTCTCCGCCGGGAGAGTGATTAGAGCACGTTTGGACATTTTATCATTTCCTGATGATTTTCTGTGTGAACGTTACCGTTTTTCAGCACAATCTATAATTTATTTGAACAACATCCTCAGGCCTAATATTGCTCATGTGACACATCGAGGACATTCTCTCAGTTCTGTACATATTATTTGTATTGCACTTCGGTTTTTTTGCAAACGGGAGCTTTCTGTATAATATTGGTGACGCTGAGCACGTTTCCAAGGCTACCGTCTGTCGGGCAGTCAGGAATGTTACAGTTGCACTGAAACGTCTCCTGTACTCGTTTGTGGTGTTCCCCGGTCATAGACCCACAAGATTTATCAAAGAGGGATTCCACAAAATTGCAGGTATCAGGATGAACAAAACTTAATTCATGATGTGGTGATACTTGAACTACTACTTAAATTTTACATTTATTTTCAGGGTTCCCAGGCGTGATTGGCTGTATAGATGGCACTCACATTCCAATCATTGCTCCTTCAGTAAATGAAGGAGACTATGTGAACAGGAAGTCTTTCCACAGCATTAATGTACAGGTACATAGTTCCCTGTAGCATTTCAGACTAACAAATTATTTCATTATAGTAATGGATGCTAATTTGTGTTCTCTGCACTGTGAAGATCATATGTGATGCTGCCAACATTATCACAAATGTGGAAGCCAAGTGGCCAGGCTCTGTTCGTGACTCACGAATTTTTCGTGAATGTGCACTGAGCACAAAATTTGGACATGGTGAGTTGAAAATACTTTAAAATATATAAAGACCAATTGCTACAGGGACATTTGAACTGAAGTGTATCCTTCTGTCTTAGGAGAGTTCACTGGCTACTTGCTTGGTGATAGGGGGTATCCATGTTTACCCTATTTGCTTACCCCTTACCCTGACCCTGAACCGGGCCCACAGCAGCGATATAATCTGGCTCATTGCAGGACAAGAGCCAGAGTTGAAATGACTATCAGAATGCTTAAGGCCCGGTTCCAGTGCCTTCAAAGACTCAGGGTCACCCCAGAAAGGGCATGTGACATTATTGTGGCATGTGTGATTCTTCACAACATTGCCACAATTAGAGGAGAACACTGTCCTTCTGAACCAAACATCAGCAGTGATCCAAACCATGAACATCCTGACCCTCCCGCGGACATACAAGATGGAAGAGCAGTCAGAGACACCATATGTCACAATCATTTCCTTTGACCCATCACCTCAACATGTTGAAAGAAGAATAAACAGATTTTTTGTTCAACTGGCTTTATTGGTCGCCTGTATTTCCTGTACACAAAGTATTAATAAGTATATTATTATGTTGTTCAAACACTGAAATAATTCGTCCATCTCTGACCACTTCACCCACCCTTAACTGATGTTCCAGCAGTAAAATCTCAATCTTGGTCTTTTGGATCTGCTGCTTGAAGTGTTCCGTTTCCAAGTCGCATTTTTTTATTTTCTTGATCAAATAGGTCTTGTACAGCTGCTTTACAGGGAGCTATTGAAACACAGAAAATAGCATTGACATTCATAGTACATGCCTACTTAGGTTGGTTGTAAATCAGTGCTGAACATCTTACTGAGGGAAGGTTTGTTGGAGAAGTGGCTGGACCCTCTTCCTCTTCATTTCCATCATCACTCTGTTAGAGACATAGAAAGTCCATGGTTTTATTATAGTACCACATTTTATTCAATTGTTATATTTTCCATTGTAAGATGTAAACCTCATGAAGTGTCTCTGTTGCTTCCTCCTCTGTAACAGCTGTCAATGTTTCTTCATTATTTTCCTGTAGTAAAGAAATGAACAACATTGCTGTTCTACTGTAAACTCATATAATCTGTGGAGTATTAAGAGTACTCACAACTGCATGTTGGTCTGGCTCAATAGGAGGCTGCACCAGATGCAGTACACCATCACCATCAACTGATAGAATATGAGGTTTATACAGGTCACTTATAACTTACAAGGGACCAAATGGCAATTAACAAACATATACCAATCACCTTACACTTCATTGTCATTATGCTCTGCAAAGGTGACTGTGAAGAAAGGATGTATGCACATCATGTATTATTTTGAATTTATCTCTTATGTAGGCACTTGTGTCTTGCGGGGTTATTGACTCAGAGGATGTCCCCGCAGAGATGCCTTCAGGCACAGGGCGCCCACTGTTTTGGCTGAGGGCCAACTGCTCAGCCTCTGTGAGTGGTGGTGGTGGAGGACCCCCACCTGTTTTTTGGGCCTCTGCCTTTTTTCTGTTGGCTATAACGGGTCACATTTGAGCATACAGAGTAAGCAAATATGTACTTGTAATGTGCTCAGATAATTTCAATAAGTGCTTACAGAAAGAAAATTAATGTAGCCTCTAACTGCAATTGATTTACATAGGACAAACAGACCAAGCACTATGGCTCATAATACAATTACACCTTACCTGGTAAGGTGTAATTGTAAGGGTAATCTCTTTACCACACAGATGCACAGCTAATTCAAAATAGCCTATGTAGGGTATGGCTAGCCCATTAGCAGCACTTAACTTCAACCAGTTGCACGACCAAAGTCTATCCAGGCCGCATGACTCTAAATGCTCTCTGAAAGAGCTCTCAGTTATTGTGGACACCATGGACCCGGTGTCCACCAAACAAGGCACCCATACTCCACCCATTAATACCTTCATGTTGGGGCATACGGATACCAAACTTTCAGGGTTAGATACTACAGCCTCTGAGCTTAAGGAGGCCCCACCTGAACCTTGACTCGATGCTTCAGGGGGGTAGAAGCTTCCCTGATTGGAGGAACAAGCAGTATCATTCGAGCTGGATTGTGCTACAGTACCAGCTGGCTGTGCATGTTTTATTGTGGGCTCACCAGTGCATTCCCCAGCAGAATGCCCAACCTTCTGGCACTGTCTGCAAATTGCTGCCCTGTTACGTGAAGCTTTATAGGTTTTGGGAACGCTGTTCAAGGCCACAAGACTCCTTGTGAGCTGATTTAACTGCTTTTGCTGATCTTTGAGAATCTCTTTTAATTCATGTAATTCAGGGTGATAGGGTGCAGTAACTGGCTGGTTACTGCTAAGAGGGACCTCCTGAACAGTGTGCTGAAACCCAGCTACCGAGGGGACCGTGTAGCCTCTACCCCTTCCACCCCCTTGAATACCTTCATACTCCCATAAAATAGCCTCACAACGAACATCCATCAAGGTGGCTGCAGACATACTGTTTTAATTCTCTGCATAAGAAACAAGCACATTTTCAACAAACTGGTCTCTAAGCAACACATCTTTGTTAAGGAGAACATGAGGTGACTGTTTCACAACTCTATCCATGAGGCACATAAGAGCATGCAAAAACTCTTGCAATGTTTCTCACTCCTGCTGTCGTCTTGAAAAGAACTCTTCCTGCAGAGAGACATGACTTAGTACATCCATACAGTTCCTGTAAAATAGTCAAAATCTTTTCGGGATCGTCTTTCTCCTCTGGAAGCCGATTTTTAATCTCTTCTCTGGGCTAGCCTTCTAGATGATCATAGATGAAAAGGGCTTGGTCGGCTGGTGAAAGATGTCGTACCCTCAAACAGACCTGCACCTCGTCCACCCATTCGGCAATACCTATACAAGTCTTACCGTTGAACCATGGGCACTTCCTCTCCCGAGGAATATAAATCAGTCTCTCAGTTGTGGGAGCTGAAACAGCAGAATGCCCATTGGTGGATGAACCTGTAGCAGCAGCACTGGTGCCAGGTTGCTCCGACGCTCGCTCTTGCCGCATCCGCAGATTTTCTGCTTGCAGCTGAGCTACCAAGTCTCGTAGCTGTGTGAGCTCTTCCTCCATAATAAACCAGAGTATTTAAATATCACTTTATAAAAACCAGAAGTCCGTCCCGACGCTGCTGCTGTCTTGCCGCTGCACTACAATAACTAGACAAACCGAACAGATTTAACCCCCCAAAATCGAAACAAAACAAAAAACATGCAACAAATCTCTGCCTGAAAATATCCTGTCGACACCATGCCTGATTGTGGTGTCGCGATGAGGAATAACCGGGGACGGTAACTAAGATATTGACAGGGGGAGGGAGTTAGGAAAGATTTCTCTTGCCAAAGTAAGCATTACACTGGCTACCAAAGCCCACAGACTCATTAACGGCAGAGGTGAGACAGATGAATTTTACAAATCAAAGCTTATTAAGAACTACTAAAAACATAGAATTATAAAATCAAAAAGGCACCTAAGGTAGCAGGGTTGAGACGGCAAAATAGATAATTAAAACACTTTATTAACCAAACGACCAGACTCCCTACCACGATGCTACCCTAAAAACAATCACAACATGTTAAAAGAATAACTAAACAAAATGGTGGAGACCGGCCACTTGAGGAGGCAACCTACAGGGAGGAGTGCCCAAGGGTGCCACCAATTACTCACCCGTGTGATTTCACTGCAGACCTCACTCACACTAAACGGTGCAATCTACCTATGCCCGGTGTGTACACTCGCATGCATCGGGGAGGGGATTCCACCTCACGTGCCTCGCCCCTCAACAAGCGGCCGTACCTCCACTAACACAATAAAAGAAAGCATAAAACGTTAGACAAATTAGTAAAAGCTCTACATAAAACAAATACACCCCAAATTACTGTTCATTATAAAAGCATCGCATAACAACAAGACAGCAGCAGTATAGTGCAAACCTGCAACAAAGAAGGGAAACAGTTGTCAAAGTCCACCCTACTATATGCCACGTTATGATGAACATAAGAGTCCCACTTACCACTAGTGATGTGTCCTGTGTGTCGAAGCGCCGAATCGCGTGTCGGGTAATCTTGGGGGCGTGTCTGTGAAGCAGGTATCGAGGCTTGCTTTGATTACGTATGCAGTGACGTTCGAGGCCTCGCGGGCAGTCCGCACCACGTGACTGATTCAGGGACTGATTCACCGGTTCGTGCCAGATTCGAAATAAAATGGGCAGAAAAACACAGCTGATTTCCCATCACACTGTGTTGTGGAATTGGATCATGTACGTGTTACATAGTTACTTGAGCATTTCTTCTTCGATGGAACCAGGAAGGAAGAGATTTTTTATTTTATTTTATCTCTCCTAATAAAGTATGCACACAGTAATAAATATCACAAATGATAAGCACCATAATATAAATAAACAACACTACAGATCCTATAATCTGATTTCTGTCTTTTAGTTTATTAAAAAGTGAAGTGCCAAATACTAGTTTGTGTCATTATCCAGATGTACATAAGCATGATTACACAGGTACTAGCGGGTTTTGATTATCGATTAAAATCGATTCTAGCTTGGATAACGTGATATCGATTCATTAAAATCCTGAATCGATTTTTAATATAAATATTACTACATTTCAACCACCACCAAACAGCTAAAACAGTAAATGAGAGTAGGTACACCGATTCTGCACAAAGACGTAAACACAAAGCGCTGACGCATCAGAATCAGTGAGATGTCGCCTTTCTCACCAGACAGCACGGACACGGTCGGGGCTGAAAGCCGACAGCTCACTGATTCTAATCTAAGGCATCTGATGTGATGCTTACACATTAGATAAAGTCTCGAAAGTGTCAGCTTTCTTTTTATAGTTATAAAAATATGCAAATGTACTGATCTATGATCTGAATTATACTATTGACTGACTGTCTGAGGCTAACAGTTACACAATCATACCAAAACTCTGTCCTGATAGTTTCCACTTTCTCTTTTGTATCACACATACTGAGACAATATTCGGGATAAATAACCAAGAAAACAATTTATTCAGTTTAGAGGTTTACACATCATTATAATCACAGAGCCCGCTTCACTTGAATTGTCCACTTGATGGCGCAGTAGAGCAAATGAATCATCACAATGCTTCGAGCCATGAGTCGACCAATTGGGTGGAAAGCTTCAGTTCATCATGAGGCTTCATCTCACCATCACTACTTACCACTCTAAAGGGCAATACTAAACTCAGTAGCTTTCCTTGAGAGATCTGCAGTGCTTAGCTGCCTAATGCTCTCAGCCACCTTGGATGGACAAGACTGCCAAATGCCTCCTTCTGATAGTGAAGCGCAGCTGTTCCTTATAAGCCTGCTAATCATCAACTGGGAAGGTGTGGATGTTAGTGGTGCGTTTGTGGACATCATGTAAAATCCTACCCCAGAATCTACTTCACTACATCAAGTTTAAACGAGCCATCCAGGAACACTCCGAGGTTTCTTACAGTAGGCGAGAGATGGCTAGCGAGAGGGCCAAGGGCATCAGCTAACTGGTCTAGTGGAGTGTGACTATAAAATACTATGGTTTCGGTCTTGTTCTCGTTCAATGTAAGAAAATTATGTGATAACCAAATTTTAACTTCATGCAAACAGTTGAACAGAGGTTGCAAAGAAGCAGTCACATCGGATTTCAAAGGTGAATAAATCTGGATATCATCAGCATAACAGTGAAAGGAGATGTTGTATTTTCTAAAAATTAATCCTAACTTTAACATGTACAAAGAGAAGAGAGCAGGACCAAGCACAGACCCTTGAGGCACACCACACTAAATAGGGGCAGAGGCCGAGGAGTGTTGCCCCATAGCAACAGATAACGACCTCTCTGAGAGGTAGGATTTAAACCAAGTTAAAACCGTACCTTTGAGACCAACAACATGTTCCAATCTTGATAGAAGAATGTTGTGGTTAACCATGTCAAAAGCAGCAGTCAAGTCAAGTAAAACTATAACCACGGAATAGCCAGAGTCAACGGTTAAAAGAAGATCATTAAAAACTCTAAGTAAGGCTGTCTCTGTGCTGGGGCGAGGTTTCAAACCAGACTGAAACTTTTCATTAATACCATTTGCATCTAAAAATGCCTGAAGTTGTTTTCCAATATTTTGGAAATAAAAGGGAGTTTGGAGATCGGCCTGTAGTTAGTGAGACCATTAGGGTCAAGATTTTTCTTTTTCATAATAGGTTGCACAACAGCATGCTTAAAGACAGACGGTACACAACCTGATGACAATGATGCATTCAGCAGGGATAAGACACAAGGACCAATAACATGTAAAACGTCCTTAGAGAAACGAGAAGGAAGAATATCGTGCGGGGAACCAGAGATTTTGAGATGATCAATTATATCTTTTAAAGCAGAATTAGACACTGGCTCAAACTGTTGGAAGACAGTCAAGCAGGCTGGAACTGGATGTTTAATCCCTTTGACTTTTTGTCTTTAACTTTATCAATAAAACAGCTGCAGCTTCCACTGACAAAGAGTGAACATGTAGGATGATGTGTGTGATGTCACTGGGTGGTGCTGAGGGCAGCTCCTAAAATCACAAAGAGAACAGAATCATCACAAACTGTGAAAGTTTATCCATCAAACCTGAAGTAAAGCTGACTCTTCTCTGTCCTCACACACTTCAGGATCTGAAGTTCTACAGTTCTGCTGACAGCTGATAGATGAGCTGTTTGTTAAAAAAGACAAAGTCTTATATACTAACACATTATCCAGTATAATATTTACCTTTGAGTCATTGGTGCTTTGAGACCAACAACATGTTCCAATCTTGGAACCAATGACTCAAAGGTAAATATTTCAAACAAATTCAGTAGAGAAAAATCTATAAATAAATAAACAGTCTGTGCTAAAAACTTCTTCAATGGAAAAATTAAATATAAATTCTGACTTCAGCTGCCAAATGTCTGTAATATGTTCCAGTGCATCAATGTTGGGCTTTGTTATTTTAATGGTGTTTCTTGTATTTTGTGGACATCAGCTGTGTCAGTAACAAACACATCAGAAACTGGAGCTGATGTTACAGTCTGTGAGTGAAGAACACTGTGAGAACATTTTCGAGTCATTCCATGAAAATGGCACAATTTGAGTCCCTCTCACCTTTTATGGTGTATTTCATCTATTTGGTCACCAAACTTTCAATTTAAACAGCTTTACATATGTATTAAAATGTACCCTTTAATACAGTGTAAAAAAATTAAATAATTTTTTATCTTTTTATGGGAAATAATACAGTTTTTTCATTTGACACCACCTATTTTGTCATGTCCCTCATGGCCTTGATGAAAGTTTACTTTGAAAATACCAAATAAAACTTTTTAAAAAGTCAATAAATTTTAATATAACCTAAACATCTATTTGTGCTCTTTTGTTGTTAATATTTGTTTTTTTCAAATTTAATTGTTAATTATTCATTAAAATCACAATTATTTCTGTACCTGAGTAACCCCTCAACCCCGTTACACAAATGATCCCACCCCCATAAATACAATGGTGTGATCCAGAATTCCATATACATCAGGAAGTGACATCACTGAAGTCTTTTGGACAACAGGACCACAGAGACAGGCAAGTTGCTCCCATCTTTTCCTTTATTTTAGTCATTTATCTTGTGATATTGTGGTCGTCAACCTCAATGACTCAACACCGTAACATGAAAAAAAGATAGAAAACTATTACTTATGAAAACGTTTTTTGTTAGTTCATGAATATATGGTGATTTTGAATTTCATGCATGCCATGTGCTCTCTGTCTGGTATTCACTACATTAAGCAGCGGCCAGTTTGTGCAAAAATCTCAACCCCGTCACACTCAACCCTGTTATGTTTTTGATTGTAACGGGGTTGTGAGATTGTGATGGGGTTGAGATTTTAATACTTTGGTTGTTAAGTTATCCATTTATTTAAATTAATTATGATTATATTCAATCACCATTCTTATACTGTATGCATGCTGAATGTGATCTATGTTCCATGTTAAGGATGCAAGTAAGATGGCACCAACAACAGCAGCAGAAAGGCAAAGGAAGTATTGGGAACGCCTTAAAGCTGATCCTGAAAGAAGGGAGAGATACCTGCAGAGTGAGCGTGAGAGATGGAGAAAGAATGTAGAGGCAGGGAAGAAGAAAGAAGTTAATGAACTGAGTAAAAGAGAACAGCGTAAGAAAAGAAAAATGTGGAGAGCAGCTTACCATAGGAGCAACGAGAGGAAAGAAGTGCTCAAGAACATTAGCACTCCTCCACAGAGTCCTGATCAGGAAGATCACCCAGAGCAGCCTTCACAGCCAAGATCTTCAAGGTTAGGGCAATGGGTAGTTAACAGTGTTATAGTGAAAATGTCATTTTATGTCACTTTCACAGTGTCATTTTAGAAACAGGGAGGGCAGGAGGAAAAAGGCATAATTTTCCACACCCAAATCAACTTTTATTGCTTTATTTTATAGGCAACGTCTGGTGGCTCGGAAAAAGTACAGAACAGAAAAAAATAAACTCAAGAGGCAAATAGCGGAACTCCAGGAAAAACTTGAAAAAGAAAGAAAAAGCAAAGAAAGATACAAAAAAAGGTGCCAACGTTCAAAGAAATTTTCGGATTCCCCACAGTCGAAAATAACATGACTCACTTCAAATTGCTTTGTTAACCCCCAAATAAAAAAAACCTTACTTTTCCATGAATCACTCATTGAAGATATTAGGAATAAATACAAAAAAGCCACCAAGGACAGAGAAAGGCAACTGATTGCCAAAGTTGCGACAGGGAGAATTATAAAAAAATACAGGTTGCAAAAGTTTGCAAGTGACTCCCTCGGATTTTCAAACAAGAATTTTAGACATCATGACAGTCTTCATTTTGAAAGAAAGATGACCAGCAGGTTCACTGAAGCCTTCAAAAAAAGAATCAAGGCGTTCTATCTCAGGGATGACGTGAGTAGAATGACCACAGGAACCAAACAAACACTCACAAAGGACAAATTAAAAATGCAGAAGAGGTTCCTAATGGACACGATAGAAAATATCCACAGAAGGTTTTTGGCAGAAAACCCAGACCAGATGATATCCTATTCCCTTTTCTGTCATCTTCGCCCCTTTTGGGTTGTGAATCCAACACTCTCTGAACGTGACACATGCATGTGTAAGTTGCATGAAAATCTCAACTTTCTGGCAGTGAAGCTCCATCAGTTGAAACTCATTGAGACTGCCAACATTGAAGAGTTGATAGAGAAGGTTTGCTGCAACTCATCCAGCAAGAGTTGTATGTATGGAGAGTGTGTCCATTGCAAGAACAAAACTGTCCACATCACAAGTGCATACAACAGCACCGCAACCACATCATTTACCCAGTGGGTGATAGAGGAAAAGGAGATAGACAAAAAGGGAGAAAAGGCAACTGTCAAGGTGACAGTCAAGAAATCTGTGGAGGGCACACAAGAGGACCTCATTGAGCTCTTCCAGAGCTTTGTAAAGAAATTTAAAATGCATCACTTTAATATCAAGCAGCAGTATGCCTTCTGCCGTGAGCTGAAGAACAACATGTCAGGGGACGAGGCTTTGATACATGTTGACTTCTCAGAAAACTACAGTTGTAAATACAGTTCTCAAGTTCAGGCGGTCCACTTTGGGGCTTCACATCAGTAGGCCACCCTTCATACTGGTGTGTTGTATGTTGGTGGACTCTCAGAGCCTGTGAGCTTTAGCACCATCTCTCCCAGTAGACATAAAGGCCCTCCAGCAATATGGCAGCACCTAAATCCTGTGCTAGATTACCTTCAAGGCCAACATCCACAAGTGTCTGTGCTGCACTTTTTAAGCGACGGACCCTGTACACAATACAAACAACGAGGAAACTTCTACCTTTTCACTACAGAACTGGACAGAAGAGGATTCAAGGCTGGTTCTTGGAATTTTTTTGAGGCTAGTCATGGAAAAGGAGCACCAGATGGTGTTGGGGGAGCCTTAAAAAGAGCAGCTGACATGATGGTAGCAAAGGGGCATGATATCCCAGATGCAGAAGAGTTATTCAGGGCCTTATCTGAAACAAACACAAGTGTGAAACTGTTCTTTGTGAAAAGTGAAGATGTTGAGGAAGCTATGGAGAAAATGCCGAAGCAGATACCAGCTGTTCCTGGAACCATGAGAATTCACCAGGTCATTACTGTAGCTCCAGGAGAACTGATGGTTCGTGATGTAAGCTGCATGTGCACAACACGGAAGCAGTTTAACTGCAAGTGTTTCAACACCAAGTGTTTCACTTTTGGCCAGAAGATAGAAACGGCTGTATCACAGACAGGCAGTGGGGGGAATCCAGAAAAAGAAATCCAGTGGGAAAGTCCAGAGCTGATTGGTAAATGGTGTATTCTCAGATATGATGATGATTTATATCCAGGCATCATTCTAAACATACAAACAACACAAGTCCAGGTCAAATGCATGCATCGTGTTGGGTTAAACCGATTCTTCTGGCCGCATAAGGATGATATCCTCTGGTACCTGTTTGATGATGTCCTTGAACTCATTCCACCCCCACGGGCTGTGACAAAGCGCCAAGTGGAAGTCTTGAAAGAGGTGTGGAACCGACTCACAAGATGAATTCATGAAACAACCGGCACATTCATGCATACAGACACACACACCGAAGCAAGCACACACATGCAAAAAAACTCTGACATGGACACAGGCACTGATACAGACAGACACATTGAAATCGTTAACTGATTATTATTGTTATTAGTTCAACCAGTTCATCAAGTTTAATTGTATGTTATCGGAGCAAGGATGAGGTGACTTTTAGCACACCTCATAAGGCTCTCTTATGCCTAACAATGTTTGTTAGTTGTTAATGTGCTGTTGTCGTTGTTTTTACTTGAGATTAATAAAACTTGATTCTACGGCAATTTGTATCTGGTGTCCTTCCTATGGTTACAAAGTGAGATATAATGCTAATGGAAAGCCCTGTACATTGAATTTAAGAGTAAACAACTGTTTATATGTAAAGCTGTATTTGTCTCTTCAACCCTGTTACCATCTTCAACCTTGTTATGCTAGTCTCAACCCTGTCACACCTACATTTTCATATATAATTTTCTTAAAATGTTGAAAAAATAATTTAATGTTTGCTGATTTCTGTCTAAAATATTGAGCGCTATCATATGATCATTGATTTAGATTACAATTCTTAGTTAAACTACATTTTTGATGAAAAATGAAAAGATTGCTTTCACTCATTAGTTACATTTCAGGATTTAAAAGAGTAAAAATGTGTGATTTTATGTCATTTTTCTATGTAAAATTATTGAATTAGTATGGGGGACATCTAATTAATGTAAACATATTGATTTCTTTAGAAATACATTTTATGATAATATTCAGAGAGCCTCCAAAATCTCCATAACAGGGTTGAAGAATTACAGTCACTACATCTTAAAAATATGATCAATAATAAAAGAAAACTAATGCCTGAGATGGGAAAATACATTTTTCTGATAGTTAAATATATTCTTAATGATGTGGGATATACATATAAATAATACATTTTGGTAAAAAATGTGAAAATATCCAAGTCCAATTTTAGCTATTCTCGTGGAATGACTCTTTCAGTCCTCAGTGATTCATCTTCAGTTCAAACTGTTTAATCTGCTGTTAATGATTAATGAGGGATTATTGAAGTTTGGTGTTACTGTCCTTACAGATGTGGAGACAGAAACATGCTGCTGTTTATATTTAATAATCAGTTCTGTACAGGAGCTGAAGGAGAGTCCAGCCTCTTACAGTCTAACACTCATAATAAAAGTACAGTAACGTTAGTCAGAGACTGATCGGTGACTTTTCTGTTTCTCATATAAACGTTTCAGCTGCAGGACTGAACATCCTTCAGTTCAGTTCAGTCAGAGCAGCAGAGCTAATGTCTGAACTACAGCACTGACTTTAATCAGCATTCAGGCTCACAGTGATTTCTTTAGTCAGGGTAAATTCACTCATGTGCACAGATTAGCTAACAAACACGACTTTCATCATCTTAGCTAGCTAATGACGTTAATTACTGATTAGCTTACAAACAAAAATTTAACTTACTGACAAAGTGTGTCGGGAAGTTAAATTTTTAACTTAAAAATTTAACTTCAAAAAATTTAAATTCAAAAAATTTACAAAAGTTAAAGTTTTGCTGTTAAACTGGGTGACGCTGCACCCAGTTAGAGTCAAACTCAGGAGGAAGGAAACCTGCAGCCAGACACCAGGGGGCGATAGAGATGTTTTGACTTCATTTTTTTGGGAAGCTGTCAGGTCGCTCATTTTTTCTACAGTCATTAGTTTGAATGCGATTGGAGTTTAATCACCTGCCTTTCGACTGTTAGGAGGACAGAGCCAGAGGAAGAGGGTTTTAATGGTCACGTTGATGGACAGTTACACATAAGCGCTGTTTTAAACTGTATTTGTTTACAATTCAGTTTGTTGAATTAACCATCAACAGTTACTGTTTGCTGTGTAGCCATGGAAACACTGACAGCTGTCACTGGATTACTTTAATGCTGAAGAAATCTTAAAAATTTAGGCTTCATAGACAAGTTCTGAAGCCTCAGCGCTCCTGTTCCATTACTCACTTGTACAATATCACCTTTTATGATTAAAAACAATTATCATGACGAGCAGCACACATCATTCCTAATGAAATACAAAAATAGTTTTCATACTCAAATGAGTGAACTTCATTTTATAAACTGTGAGCAAATATAAGAGATGCATATGTTGTTGCCAGAGGGCCACTCAGTAAACATCACATCTGGTCACATCTGGCTGTAGAGCTCCACCCACTGTGGGTTCAGGCTCCACTGTAATAGTTCATGTGATAATATTACAGGTTCTCTGAACAGGCAGGTTGTGGAGTGGACAGGAGAGGAGGATGTGACGGGCTGTCCTTTCACAACACAACGAGACAACAGTGAGTGGCTCGTCTGTCTGATCTGAACTAGTGTCTTATAAAACAGTGAAGGCTGTTGCTGCCATTCTCTGTAAATCTAAAGGGTCTAATAACTATGTTACACACCATCCTTGGAGTTGCCGTGTGTGAAGTGTGTTTTTTTGTTTTGTAGTTATCTCTGTGCAGCTAACCTTGGAGGAAACACTGAGGACACCAGAAACACTAGAAGAAATAATAAAATCAAAACAGGAACCAAAACTAAATAAAAACACCAGAATTATAAACTCAGCACATCAGAAAAACAAACAAAACAAACAGGCTAACGGCTGTCATATCATAAATGTGTGTTCAGTCTCCTGTAAATGGACAGACTCTGTTTTGAAAAGTGCAAATCAGTCCCAGAACAAAGGAGCTTCTGAAGATGCTGAAACAGGGACAAGGTATAAGTTTACTACACAAGGTGGCATGAAGAAGAACACTAATGTGGTTGTAGTGCAGAAAACATCAGGTCATCAGTGAGGAAGTGAACAAAAAGACAAAAAATACACTTTAAAGAAAGCAAAGTTAATTTTATTTATTATGTATTTATGGAAAGAAGCAAAATTCAACAAAGAGTCCTAAAAACCTGATTCAGTTCCAGCATTTCTGTCAGAAGGACTGGAACAAAATCCCAGAAACTTCCTGTGATTAAATGACTAAGATTCAATTTGAGGAAATGTGAAGTTACGAGAGTTCAAACTCCTGACCTCAGCGAGAGTGTTTTACATGATCAGTTTTTGTTAAATCTGTGTGTTTAGTCGAGCCGCTGCTAGAAGGACAAAATCCTGACCTGACATCAGTCCAAGTGTCTGGTTAAATGTACTGAAAGGTGTTAAACAACAAGTGCTGCTGGAAGAGTTTTCATGAAGAGAACATTAACACTGTGAATGAGGGATGGACTTTGATTCAGTTTGACACAATCTGTTTTTCTTTCACTTTGAATAAATGTTTTTGTGGGACTGAGGATACATTTGTTTCCATTTGGAAGTTTGATGTCATCTGTTCCTCTTGTTTCTGTCTTAAAACAGGATGAAAAATCTGTTCAAAACAGAAATAAATAGAATTGAATTTCTGACAGCAGTAAATAAAAATCGTCCCTGAGCTCAGTATGTTTGTGACTCTGAGATGGAGGTGAAACATGTGAAGCTGGGCTGTGGTTTACTGCTCTCTTCCTGTCACAGACACTGTTTGACATCTGTTCATCTGTTGGTTTTTGTTCAGGCTGCAGGGATCATTTCTCACTGTGGGGATCTCTATACCAACAGTTGCAGTAGTAGGTGGCTGAATGATCGAGTTTAACTTGCTTAATCTCTAACTCCCAGCCTTTATTTGTATTTACAGAAAAGAAGTCACTGATCTGAGGATGAGAAGAGTAACTTCTATCTATGTTACCGTTACTCCGATCAATATCAAAAATCACTTTGAATGTTTCCTTTTCCTTCTTCTGGTACCAGTATATATAATCGTCATCACACTGTTCAGTCCCTCCACAGCTGAAGGAGACACTTTCTCCAACTCTCCTGGTCAAAGTTAAATCCTCCTGAATCAGCTGTTCTGCTGCCATGGTAACCAGTGCTGTAGAGACACAGACAGATAGATGAAGGTTAGTGTGACAGTGTTTGTTACAGGTTGACTTTGTTGGCTCCTGATTGGCTGGAAACACTCACCTGAACACAGACAGCACAGAGCAGCAGCTGGGAGGAAAAGCATTTTGTGCAGTGGTGTTTCCTCTGGTGAACCTGGGGAGAAGTGGCGCTCTGATGCAGCTGAGGCCAAACAAGGACGAGCTGCGAGATCAGACGAGGGCCACGTGGTTTCTAACAGGTCCTCAAAGCTCCCATCAGCCCCTGCGGCCCACAGATAAGACTGCTGCTGCTGATTGACAGCTCAGCTGAAGCTGCTGTGGTTTCATCGTCTTCATTTCAATCTGACAGCAGATCCAAAAATCTGGGTCACATGATGCACAAACACTCAGAAACATTCATGTTGCTGTGAATTTACTAACACACACTGTTATCTGTTGTTTAACAGCTGTGATGAAAACACTAAATATACAAACTAAATATAACTAAACTATAAATAAATAGAAAAATCTAAAAATAATAATATGGTTCAATATTTTAAAAGTTCATAAATTGCACACAAAGTAGTTAAAAAAACAAAATCATATATAAGAACATTTAGAGTAAAAATCTTCTTTGAAACAAACACATGTAGTTCTGTTGTGTGTTTAAAATATGTGCACACTGTGCTTCTTTCCCACATCTTCTAATGTGTTTTGTTCCAAGTTGGTTTCAGACTGAAGGATTCATTAAAGCCTTTTTAAGAATCATTCAAATGATGATCATCAATTCTAATATCTATAAACAGTAATAAAAACAGGGCTGTGTTTCACGTCAGCTTCATTTATTTGTAGCCATGGTTAGATTTCATTTGCAGTAGGCAGTCATCCACCTTTACACACACATTTACACAACAGTACAAAAGTAGGAATATTTGGAAACATCTCTGTGATCTCTACTAAGACAAAAGGATCGGAGAGGCTGGTGTCGTCTCAACACTGTTCATAGTGTTTTCCTTCAGTGCTGCTGACAGCGTCTCACAGCGTGGTGTGATACGTGATACCTTGTAAATTAGTCATTTACCTCAGAGACGATTTTTAGTTCATGTTTGTTTTCATCACTCGTTGTCGTCACACCGAACCTCCTGTAATAAACTTCACTTAATTCTTCACCATCGAGCGTCTGAGTTTTGTCTGCGCCTGAGTCCACTCCTCGATGACAACATCTGTTTCATATTTTGTCTTTTTCACTTCATAGTAAATCACTTAAGTTATAGATTATTTACCCTGACATAAAACACAAATCTGTGGAATAAATCTCATCAGATTTTATATTTGCATTTAAGATTTTAAAATCACAGATTCTTTAAAAGCATCACTAAAGTTCAGCGAATTGATAATTTATCCTCCTGCACTTGTGTCAAATATGGACACGCCTTTGTCCTCATGAAAGTTTGCCTTCACTCAGACCCATGCCCTGCTGTTCCTACCATGCCAAAATACAGGAAACTGTCAGGCAATGAGTTGGAATAAAGTTGAATTAAACCTTGAAACACAGAGATGGATGATATTTTATACCTTTCATTTAGAAATAGTCAAAGCAGACGGGGTCATTTTGGAGCCCAAAGGAAAACGTGATTATTTGCTGCCAGTAAAAAACTTGAAGTAGTTTAAAAACAGCTTCCTACATTAACTTTGACATAAACCCGTCTGTGATCCAATCCAATTTTATTTATAAAGCACTTTAAAATACCCAGCACAGGAACAAAGTGCTGTACAGAGAATAAGTTAAAACAATAGAATAACAGAAAACAGCAAAATAAATAAATAAAACACATAAAACATGAAATTCAAACAGCCCTATATTAAAACAAAAACAAGATAAAACAGCATCGAATCTCCTAAAAACAACTGAAATAAAGATAAAAATAAAAACCAACATCTCACGTGGTGTCAAAGGTCAGGGTAAAGAGGTGGGTTTTCAAGAGTGACTTAAAAACAGATAAAGAAGTGGCCTGTCTGATCTCTAAAGGAAGCTCGTTCCACAGTTTTGGAGCTGCTACAGCAAAAGCACGATCACAAAGTTTACGCCCAGTCCTGGGTACATGCAGGAGCAGCTGATCAGCTGACCTGAGAGAGCGGGTGGGTGTATGAGGCTGTAGCAGCTCAGAGAGATAAGATGGGGCGAGGCCATGGAGAGCTTTAAAAGTAAATAAAAGAATTTTAAAATGAGTCCTAGAAGAAATGGGCAGCCAGTGAAGTGAAGCTAAAACAGGGAAATGTGCTCAAACTTTCGAGTGCCAGTTAAAAGACGAGCTGCGGCATTTTGCCTCCTCTGTAGATGACTAATATATGATGCGCTGAGCCCAATATAAAGTGCATTACAGTAATCCAGCCGAGTGCTAACAAAGGCGAGGATCACTGTCTCAAAGTGCTGCCGTGAAAGAATTGGCTTTATTTTTGCAGCTGCCTGAGCTGAAAGAAGCAAGATTTTACCACTGCCTTAATCTGATTGTGATCATCTGTTAAAGCGACCGACTCTGGTTGTGAAACAATAATCACAATAACTGATCATTTAATGTAGTTTTTTACACATTGACAATTTATACTTTATATTTTAAAAAACACTCAAATGAAGTGGGGACATTTCTGACCCTGAGGACCACAGGTGTATGGAAATCGGGACGACATTATGAGGGTTAAATCTTAATATTAATATCAACAGAATTTATAGCACAGCGTGAACTTAATAAATATTCATCACTGGTTAAATCATCAAATTGATGAATGTTCTTTGTTTGAGTTTGTTTCTCTGTGCTGGTCTTAATTATAATAATTATGTTTTTATTTCAATTTTTAACTCAATTATATTATTTGTATAAATTGAACTAGTCTGAATAATTAAGCTGATTAATCAATGACACATTTTGATTAAACATTTTACATATTTATAATTATTAGAAAAAGTGAGAAAGATGCTCAATATCCATCTGAACTGATGGTGTTTTGTGAAATTGTTTTTACAAATGTTTTCTTAATTTATTCACTTTTTCAGTGTTTTTAAATCATAACGGTTCAACTTGAGTTCTGTGGGATTTAATGTTTAGACTTCATCTTGTATTTGTCTTTTGTGATCGTACTAAACATCAACTCTGTAACAGCTCTGAGTTCACACTTTGTTTCTCTCACACACATGAACACAGATGCTTCCTGAACAACTTTCAGCAGAGTTCATGCTTGTAACTGTCATTGTGTTATTAAAGTGAAAAGCCACAGCTAACGGTGTGGAGGCTGCAGAGCAGAAAGCCACACAGCCCGTCTGCTGCAGGAGAGCAAGTTTATGATCTGTGAATGCTGCAGTCACACAGGTTATGTATCACAGAAGAAATGAGAAATGCATTCTTAAAATCCAAATCTTTATTTTTACTTCAGACAAATAACTACACTGTTATTTTGTTATGGTGGGATCTGAATGCATCAGCTGAGTTTTTCTGCAGAGATGTAAAAAGAAATCTTCACATAAAGAATCTAAACTTTTACAAACACATCAAACTGAAAACTTGTGATAAAAATATTCCTGATGATTTTTGTTATTACAATAAAAGTCACAATAAGTACAAAAAGAATTCTAACTCAGAGCAACAATACATGTAAAGATGGATTTATTTCAGATGATCTTCTAACTGTTGAAGAAAAAGGCAAAATAAGCACAACACATCATAACTAACATTTGTGAACACTGATCAAAGTGATGAATGAGATGAATTGATGAGATCTGATGGTGAGAAAAGGCGAGCAGGAAACAGTCAGTCAGCATGTGTGCAGTTGGTGGACGCTCCCTTGTTTGTGAGCATCATCAGCAGAGAGAGTCCACAGCAGTACACCAGACTCTTCACTATCAGCACTGTGTACAGCAGGCAGAGCAGCTTCACCTCGTGTGTAAAAGGAAGAGCTGGAAGCTCTGAAACAGAAAAGGAGTCAAATGTTTGGAGCTGCAGTGAGAAATGTCAGTCCTCTGCTGCTCTGCTCTCTTTGACAGCATCTCCACATGAAGCTGAATCACTGCTCAACACAGTCACCAAGCCTTCATTACCTTGTTGTGTTTGGGCCTCCACTGTGCCCCCCTCGTGCTTCACCGAACAGCTGTACATGTAGGTGTCAAAAACATCACGATCAACCATCCTGATGGCAATGGTACGTCCCGACTCTCTGAGCTCCAGCTGCTCTCCCTCAGCAGGGGGCAGCTCCACCGGTTCTCCGCCGTTCTTCTTCTGTCTTTTCCAGGAGAACTGGACCAGAGGAGGAAACATGGCTGAGGCCACACACAGCAGGGAGCTGTTCCTCTGCAGGTGGGCTCTGGATGCTGCTGGGTACACGCTCACCACGGGCTTCACTACCTGCTCATCTGAAGTTTGACAGCAGCAACAAGCAGCACATATACAAATATAATATATATATATATATATATATATATATATATATATATATATATATATATATATATATATATATATATATATATATATATATACATATATATTGGCCTTTATACAATTAAAATGATATTTTCAAATAAATAACATACTTCTTTTACAGACTTTTACAGACTTCATAATTCTGAAATATGATATTGCAATAATTAGAAGAGCATGTTATTTGATTTTACTAGTTTTATGTGAAAATATCTTTGCACACATTTAATTGCAATTAATCCCAAATTTCTTATGGAGTAAATGAATGAATTCACCAGTCTTTATGATATAAAATATAAAGAATGTGAAAAATTATATACACTTTTAAATACTTTAAAAAATGTTTTTTTTTTGTCATTTGTTATTAAGAGTCACACATAAGATGACTAAGAAATACAAGCATAACTGTAACAATATCATATTTTATCCTAATTTTTTTAAATCACATTTTTTACATGAATTAATATATTATATAATAATTAATATATTCAAGACTATTTCAACCAAAAAAATGTATGTTTGACAATTATTGAAAAACGCCTACATTTTCAGTTCAGGAATATTTATATTTACAAATTTACTACTACAACATTAATTTTAACATCAAATATGATCTTGTGTTAAAAACCAGCAGAATCACTGAGAGGATCAAAACCTAAATATTTGTAACATCACTAATATTTGCAGAAATAAAGAATAACTTTAGTTGTTCAGTGAGATTTCAACATGTTTTCAGAGATTATTGAGCTTTTCTTCTGTAACAATGGCTGCAGATGAATTCTCTACTAATGATGAAAAACTAACATGTAAAGCCTGAAGCAGCAGAAACTGACTTTAAACACATTTTCAGCTTCTACAATAAAACAACTGAAGGAAAATAAATGTTTGTTCTTACCTGTTACAGACAGTTTAGTTCCAGAGCCAAAGATAAGGTAGCCTCGTCCTCCCACAGTGAGAAAGACTGCTACAAAAACCTGTCTGCTGTTGAACGTGTCAGCTGAGGTGAATGAGTCCAAATGAGGAAGCAGGATCATATTTCAGCTCCATGATGTGTTTCTCTAATGTTCATATCAACATGACTGTCTCTTCTTCTCTTTTCTTTTAGCCACACTAGCAGCACGGCTCTGATGTGTCAGTCTGTTGGTCAGTCCACTACTTTAGTCCACATGAAAATAGAAAATCACTATATAAGCACCAGTCCATTTATCCCATCAATGATGCCACCACTACAATGAAACATCTGCTGATAGTATCATGGTTTGGCCCATCTGGCTCACCATCATTAATCACACAATCAATTTTGAATTATAGCAGCAAATTCTGAAGAAAACTATCAGAACATGTGTCTGTGAACTGAATCTCAGGAGAAAGTGGGCCATGCAGCACCACAATGACACAAACCAGTCAAGTTTGTTTTCTTTGTTCCAAATAATGTTGAGAGAAAAATAATCCAGTGAATCCAGCGAGTGATGTGATGAGTCTCTGATGTCTTTCTGATGTGGTTTTGTTGCGTCCTTCAAACCACACCTGGTGTATTTTAGAAGAGAAACATGTTGGTCTGCACAGGCTCTTCTATTTTCAACACTGACAGGATTTCCTTTGCTGTTTCTTCTGTTTTGCACATTTTCCTCTGTTTTCTGCAGCTTGATGGAGCTTCTGTAAAAAATAGAGCCAGAGTTATTTTTAGTGGTGCAGAGCAAAGAGATGCTTCAGGGATGCTTCTGAAATGTGCTGTGGCATGTCTGCTGGAATCATCAGTGTTGTACTGAGTGGCCTCAATCAGCTCCAGCAGCTTCGTAGGAACACAAACTGTCCATGCCTGCTGTTAAAAATAGAGCTTTGCAACAACCAAGTCCAACAGAGTCCAACAAAGATGGTGTGAAAGAGCTGGAAGCGAGCAGTTCATGTGAGAAAATCCAACATGTCAGAATTAAAGCTGCTCTGTGTCAAAAATGGAGTCAAATTCTTCCAAACTGATGTGCTGGACTGATTATCAGTTACTGCAGGTGCTCCAGCCGAGGAGGAGCAGGAACCAGCAGAACTGCCAAACATCACACACACCACAAATGCCACACTCACAGAGAGACAAAGATAGAAAGCAGAGGGAGGAAAGATAGATGGTGGGTAGGCAGCAGAGGATCAGGGGACCATAACACCATCTTACACAGTTATTAACTAATGAGCTCATTGACTAATCTGAAACATCACTTTGATTTTTCTAACAGCTTCATTGGAATTTCAGCTCACAGTGGATCTGCAACATGAGCAGCTGAAGACCTTCAAGAGACGAACTTGAAGTTTAAACACACAGTTGTACAGAAACTGTGGCAAAATGGTTTAAAGGAAACAATATGAAGTTATCAGAGTGATCATCACAAATCTGATCTCAGCTCAATAAAAAAACAAAAAAAAAACAATTTCACTCTGAAGAGAGGTTGAAGTCTACTGGCTTTCCCCTGTCAGCACATCTTTGAGGGGGTAAAATTAACATCCAGCCTCATGTGTTAGGTTTTTGGTATCACTGTAAAAAGAGCTTTGTCCATGTCAGCTAGTAGTAAATCATCTTTATTTTTAATCAAATTTATAATCAAAGTATAATCCTGATCAATATGTTAAATGACGAATGTCTAATGACGACTTTGGTCATTAGAGCTGGGCGAGTCCCCTCACCCACACCGGCTCTATGTGAACTCTACAGACCAGCTTAACTATAAATCAGCTGCAGATGTGAAACTGGTGATCGTTGGATCTCCACTTTTTAGTGTGTGCATGTTTGTGTGTGGCTGGTGTGTGTTGGTTACCTTTGAGGTGGGGAGCCTTTCGAGGCAGCCTCCCAGGTTTCTGTTGCTCCGATCCAAAATGGAAAAGCTCTCCTGCGGTGACGTGCTGCTGTCGCCACGTCTCGCAGGCCGCACACTCGGCGGCTTGTTTTTAAGTTTTTAAAGTTTGCTCTCACACTGACAGCAGTGATGGACACGTACAGCTTCATGATGGCTGCCAAACACACAAAGAACACGACAGGATCAACAACCTGTTAAACAGTTTTACCAGTTTTCATACAAAATGTCATCTCTGTCATTCTAACTGTAAGCGATCATTAGCTAGATTAGCCACACTGTATTAGAGGGTTGTTGCTAGTTAGCGATGCTGCACACCTGTTACTCCCGTAGTCTTTATGCTTCAATGACTCCACATGTCTCATTTTTTCTTATCCTGTTTTAGACAGAGATGACATCAGCAGCAGACTCCACAGAGACCCAGAGTTACTGTTAGTATCTGAATTATATGGATTTAAACAGTTTTAGATTCAGTTCACACAGAGCGCTCTACAGCCTGGTAACATGGAAAGTTAAATGAAATAAAGCACACTGACAAAAGGTTTCATAGAAGTGTAGTTTGTTCTTTTCATTTAATAACAGGGTCCAAAGTCCACATTATTATCAACAGCTTCATTCACCCTGGGGAACAACAAGTGAAGGTGACCACGAGGACCAAGCTGGGTTTCCTGGGTCCAGAGGTTTGAGAAATGTCCTCCCTTTCATTCATCACAGCTTCTGTTGACCCACGGAGGAAGACTCCTGATGTGTCATTTCAGAAACATCAGGAACTGAAGGTCACCACAGGGATCAAGCAGAACTCGCAACCTTCACCAGCAGCTTCCTCAGAGGGAAATCTTCAGACCTCCACTAGACGCCCAAAATAGGAGATGGACAAATCTGCATTTCATGAGCAGTGTGATAGAGACCTTTACTTTGTGTGATGTTAGAAGTATAGACCCTGTGCACGAGAAAATGCTAACTTCCTGGTTTGAGACCGGATGTGGGGTTGTACATTTCCGGTAGCTTTATTTTGCCGTCAATTGCTATTGCGGAGATGGACGCCAAAACTCGAAAATGGAAAGATCGCTTTAAATTACAAAGAGCAGAAGGTGGGACCGGTCACCATTGCTGTGTCCCGCTGTGTACTGCTGGGGGGAGATTTAACGAGATGTTAAGCTTCCACTCCTTTCCCAAAGATTCTGAATTGCGCGCACAATGGCTGATAAAAATCAGAAGGGACGGCTTCACAGTTACAACCCTGTCTAGAGTGTGTAGTCGGCATTTTGAGACAGGAGAGATCTTCGTGTCTTCCTCTGGGAAGCGTTGTCTTCAGCCGAAAGCTGTTCCCTCTTTATTCCACTGGAATAATTTTTCAAAAAAGACGGAGTGACCCGGAGTTTGGGAGCGCCGGCCTCGACCTGTTGATACCATGGCTATGGCAACCGTAGATTACAACACAGAGGATGAAAACGATGTGTCTGACATGCCCATTACTGGTTGTACTGAGTCTGCTCCAGCCTCCATTCCCCTGAATGAAGACCACGACTATGCACCAAGTCCTTTGATTGTGACCGCATTAAATATGAAACTATGTCACGGGAGATTGAGGAGTTTAGACGGCAGCTTGAGTCGTATCATTTGACCAGAGATGGGCAGTAACGCGTTACTTGTAACGCGTTACTGTAATCTGATTACTTTTTTCAAGTAACGAGTAAAGTAAGGGATTACTATTGCAAAAACGGTAATTAGATTACCGTTACTTTCCCGTAGGAACGCTGCGTTACTGCGTTACTAAAACCATGATTTTCTTGCGAGAATGTCTCATGACAGTGACGTAAGCGAGTGCGACGTGTGTGACAACAGCTGTGTGCAGATCAACAATGGATCATATATCGAGTGCAGAGAGAGTATGAGCGTGCAGCGTTTAAAGCGTGGAAGTACTGACCTTATTTTGAGTTTGATTCCGTAAAAAGTGACAAAAACATTAGTGTCCGTTGTGCGTGGGAAGAAAACTTCTTTTTACAGCGAAAAAACCCCTAAACTTCCAAGCAAGCACCGAGTAGCTACGACGTAATGGGAAACTCACAGAGAAACTGCCGTATCCTTCCACTGACCGCTGCGGCACACCTGCACCAGGATAACCCTCCGCCTACCCTACTCCTGCTTTACAGGTGAAAATAGAGCAAAAGGACCGCTAGTCTTTGACTTTATTTATTTTCTGCTGTGTTTTACTTGCATCTGAAAGAGTGAGTGTAAACACACACACACATATATATATATATATATATATATATATATATATATATATATATATATATATATATATATGATGTGCTGGAATGTGCAGAAAATAGGTTTAAATGTTAAACTAATTTCTTCCAGTCAGAGAATGGTGCATATAATTAAAATTTTGCTTCATGCATAAAGTTAAAAGATTAAAACTAACAAAACAAGTTTTAAAAAGAGACTTTTCCATTCGATTACATTTTGTATGATGGATTATGTAGAAAAAGTAGAATTGGGCTGAAAGATCTATCACTTTATCGCCTATTCAGGTTGTAAATCATGTTTTTAAAAAGTAACTAAGTAACTAAGTAACTAAGTAATTAATTACTTTTGAAAATAAGTAATCAGTAAAGTAACGGGATTACTTTTTTGGGGAAGTAATCAGTAATTAATTACTGATTACTTTTTTCAAGTAACTTGACCAACACTGCATTTGACGCAGGGATTTGTACTGCAGAGATTTTCTCCATCACCTGAGGACATTCGGTACTATACAAGGTAAGAAATCCTGAAGTTTTCAACTAGTGACCCATGGCCTTAATAACATTACCACACAGATATGCATTTTAACACGAGGCTGGAGTTGGAGTTTTTGTTTCTAGCCTCATCACTTTAACAATATTAATGTAACTTACCTCTGATCTGTATTAAATTGACCAATAGAAAGTTGTAATGTCATCTGAAATTTACCAATAGCTGCAGATAAAAAAACTATATTAACATCCACCATTTAAATGCAGATTTCTGTCATATGAGCATTTGATGGTCTTTTGGAATCTAATCCAAGAGGCAACAAGCAGGATGGTGAGGGTCACCAGTGGTCAGAAGAGCCTTTCCACCAGCACAACTTACAAGTCGCACTGCACTTTCAAAGCGCTTATTGGCATGTCCCCCCATGGAGCATTGACATTTGTCTCAGCACTTTTTGAAGGCACCATCAGTGACAAGGAGATTTTCCGTCACTCTGGCATCACCTCCCTCCTGACGCCTGAGATGGATATAATGGTGGACAAAGGGTTTCTGGTAGATGAGCTAGTGCCTGGGAAAGTCCATCGCCCAGCCTTTTTGTCCAAGCAAGCTCAAATGTCAGAGTTGGATGTCCTTAGAACCCAGTCCATTGCACGTCTGAGGGTCCACATGGAGAGGCTCATCAGGAGGGTTGAAGAAAACAAACCTTTTAATAATAATAATAATAATGGATTGGATTTATATAGCGCTTTTCAAGGCACCCAAAGCGCTTTACAATGCCACTATTCATTCACTCTCACATTCACACACTGGTGGAGGCAAACTACAGTTGTAGCCACAGCTGCCCTGGGGCAGACTGACAGAAGCGAGGCTGCCATATCGCGCCATCGGCCCCTCTGGCCATCACCAGTAGGCGGTAGGTTAAGTGTCTTGCCCAAGAACACAACGACCAGGACAGAGAGCCCGGGGATCGAACCGGCATAAACCAAATTTTTCCTCCTCACAAATGATCAATACGAACCTGAATACTTTCAATATCTTTAGAATATTGTTATTATTTTAAATTCATGTATTTAGTTACTCTCCAAGAATGTAAGTAGCAAATCTGTTACTTAAGTAAAATTGATAAACAGCTAACACACCCCCTTTCCTGGATAAAGTTCAATAATAAATCATTTGATGTTTAACTGTTACGCTGCAAATAAAACTGCCTTACTTGTCTATTGCACTGCTCTGTATGCTTCTTATTGACTGCAATAGATTTTCTAAAGATACTAAATACTCTTTCTCTGGGATTCTGAAAATAAAAAACACAGATTTCAAATGATCAACTTTATTTGACATACTTTGAGTTTTATAACAGTAAAGATATCAAATTCTTTTCTACCAAAAAAACCCCATGGTTTGAACACAAACACTGCTGATATTAATACTAACACAAAACTCGTCTGTGTGAACTCTTCACCAAACCTACTTTTACCAACAGCTTTCTATTTCGATCAAAACAAAACAACAAGCAAATAATACAATGGCCCTTGCCCACCATGTAAGTTTATGACATTAAAGTCAGGAATGACAAGCTGCCCATTTATGATACTGCAAGGTATTTGTCCATGTACACGTGAAAATAGAACATATCTATCTTAGGCTTCATTGTCTCCATCAAACCCTCATCCCTCTGTATTCTTTGTATGAAGACATCTTCTCGAGTGGAGACTACAAAATCGCACTAACTCATACCTGTAGTTAGCAGCTGGCCCTGAACTTGCCAATAATAGGCATGTGTTGGATTAAGCTGCAATGTCCCTCTGATGACCTTGAGGTAAGGTGCATCTACATAACTTTTAATGTTTTGACATTTCATTTCTACTAGGCCAAACGGAGGTTGCTCCAAGGGGTTGAAAATGATACCATCGGGTGATGCACCAATCCACGGTGCATCTGGGTGCACCACAAATCCACATTTGTAGTGGTTCACTTGTTTTATCTGACAGTATTCCCAGATCGCATCTGCCTCTAACTCTAAACCCCTCTTCATAGGGCCTGTCTGGTGAGTACCTTTTAAGATGCGTTCAGCCAGCAGCTCTTCAGAGGTTTCCTCACATGACAGATCTCTCTAAAACGAGATGCAGTCACTCGTGGTCTCCGTACATTATACCAATCGGCACACTCACTCTGCTCTTGCGTAGCACATTCTATGCTCTGGGACATTTCCAGCGTCACCTCCAGACTTTTCATGTGCAGCTGTTGCTTCCTGGAACAGACAAACATGGACTCTGATGGTTTCAGTCTGTAGTCCTGCAGTGGCAATGATGGTGGCGGTGGAGCATTATGAAGAGTCTGCGCTTTCTCTTTTGATGGTTGCTGATAAGAAAGTGGACTTCCTTGTTGCACCTTGCCAAAACGTGACTCCACAAGTGGGATATCGTCACTTATTCCCATGGTACAAATCATAGGCCGGTCAGCATCAGAGAAGGTTTGGTACACTTCAGATACTCGTAGAACCGAGAGGTGAGGAAGGTCCCCGTAAAGGCCTTTGTACAGTTTGCTCCTGGATGTTACAGAAAACACACAAACACAAACATTTTAAATTTAAGGGAAATCTACTACAATTACAGGTACAATAATAGCAATATATATATATATATATATATATATATATATATATATATATATGTGTGTGTATATATACATATAAAAAAAAAACACCCAGCACGCCCCTGTGGGCGGTTTATCCTTCAAGCTCGGGTCCTCTACCAGAGGCCTGGGAGCTTGAGGGTCCTGCGCAGTATCTTAGCTGTTCCCAGGACTGCGCTCTTCTGGACAGAGATCTCCGATGTTATTCCCGGGATCTGCTGGAGCCACTCGCCTAGCTTGGGAGTCACCGCACCTAGTGCTCCGATTACCACGGGGACCACTGTTACCTTCACCCTCCACATCCTCTCGAGCTCTTCTCTGAGCCCTTGGTATTTCTCCAGCTTCTCTTGTTCCTTCTTCCTGATATTGCTGTCATTCGGAACCGCTACATCGATCACTACGGCCGTCTTCTTCTGTTTGTCTACCACCACTATGTCCGGTTGGTTAGCCACCACCATTTTGTCCGTCTGTATCTGGAAGTCCCACAGGATCTTAGCTCGGTCATTCTCCACCACCCTTGGGGGCATTTCCCATTTTGACCTCGGGACTTCCAGGTTAACCTTCCTCTCGTGTTAGGGTCGGCACCGACCCATTTTAAATTTCAAATGCATAAAAAAAATCACAAACATTTGTTTATTGTATCAAGGCTTTTTGACTTTGTCAGGAACCTCTATTTCTACAAAATAAAACAAAAAAAATATTTTCACTAAATTATAAAATGCCCTAGTTGATATTATGACCTTTGTGTTGTTAGGGTCGGTTTCGACACAGGTATAATATTATGAGTATAAAGCAATAATTAAAGCCAAAACTGAAATCATAAGTGCACTGTCAGCTAAAACATTGACAGCAAGCTCCTCTCCTAATCATATGAGCTTTAGGGGATTCTTATTTTGCGTGTTTTTTGCAGTATACCTGCACAAAAACAAAACAAAATAAAGACGGGACATGTCAAGAATTCACTCATTTGAGTGGCTATTTGACTTCCAGAGTGCACATTTACAATTTGCAGCATACAAAAATGAGAAGAAGATTCACAGTGAGCCAAGTTCTGCATCATATTTTTGGTGAAAATGAAGGAGAGGACACAGAGCAGCATAGAGATTCAGATGGGCAGGTTTCTAGGAGGAAGACAATGTGGACTATCATCCAGAAGACACAGACACATCTGATCATTTTCTGGGCAACGATGTCACTTCACACATTTGATATCATTTTGATTCAGGAGTCCTCAGATTTGACAACAGAGAGACCAGACCGAGGTCTGACAAGCTTGCTCCCATCAGGGATGTCTGGGAGAGATGGGTGCGGCTTCTTCCCCTCATGTTCATCCCAGGGCCAGAGGTAACAGTGGATGAACGTCTTGTCCACTTTTCGAGGAAAATGCCCCTACCGGCAATACATACCCAGTAAGCCAGGAAAATACGGCAGAAAAATCTGGGAAGCCTGTGATGCAAAAACCAACTATGGCTGGAATGTACAGATTTTCACAGTCAAAGCTGTGAGTGGCACCCCTGAGAAGAAACAATGAAAATGTGTGGTCCTCGATATGACCACTGGACTGCAGGATCACAATATCAGCTGTAATATTTTATTTTATTTTTTACCAGATATGACCTCGGACAAGAACTTCAAAAAGGGAACTTCACAAAGATGTAGCTGTATCATTGGGAAGTGATAAAAAGCCCACAATTACCCACGACTATAACCAAAAGAAAGGAGGAGTGGACTTTTTCTTTTTTTCAGTTTATATTAAAGGTCTACTGCTAAAAAACAACAATTTTTTTTTGTCTTTTCTTGATGTAAATATCTATGGGTCGAAATTGACCCGTAACACCATAGATGTCATTTTAGTAATTAATCTTAAAATGAAAAAAATCAATAAAACAGATTTATTTAAGAGATGTGTCCTATACCCCTCAGTAATAGTCAGGTAACACAAAAACCTTTTATTTATTAATATGATTCTCTTGAGGTTAATTTTACAATTTTTTTCAATTGAAATCGAGGGGTATAGTGACAAAAAAAGACCCACAGGCCCACACCAAAAGCATTAAAACCAACATTTTCATGGATAAGGAAGCCTAACATGATAACCAAGAGATGAGAAACAAATTGGATGATCACTTATTGTTTTTAGTGTATTTTATAACTGATTTAATTCACGGGTCAAAACTGACCCGTTAACATAAGAGATGATAACAGAAAGCTAACACAAGAGGAGGGTTAAACTCGGCACAGATGTTCCTGTACACTATTCCGGCCACGTGGTTATGGCGTTCCATGTATGCCTTGCCTGCTAGCATCTTGCACCCTGCTGTTATGTGCTGTATTGTCTCTGGGGCATCTTTACACAGCCTGCACCTGGGGTCTTGCCTGGTGTGATAGACCCCAGCCTCTATGGATCTTGTACTCAGAGCTTGTGCTTGTGCTGCCATGATTAGTGCCTCTGTGCTATCTTTCAGTCCAGCCACTGGTAGGATTTCTGGATATCAGCCACCTCCTCTTTTTTCTTGGGTTTCTGCTTCCTGAGGTATTCACTGAGCACGCTGTCAGTTGGGGCCATCTTCGTGATGTATTCTTGGATGTTCGTTGTCTCATCCTGGGTCGGGCCCTGGTGCTGTCCAACTCTTCATACTGGAGACCCTTTCTTGGATATCTGCCACTGTGATGGTTACTGGACCCTGTTCAGGGAGGTCGCTATGGTCTGCCCTCAGATCCACTAGCCACTGATCGCAATCCATTCGATCCGGCATTGCCGGAATGGATTGCGTCCTTCTCCCCTATGTTCTTCCAGTATTGCTCCGTCTCCAGCCTTGGTGGTGCTGTTCTCTTATTATTGTTCCCTTGCCACTGAGAGTACACCTTTACTGGTTCTGTGGAGAACAGCTGGTTTATTCTCCTGCCTTCTATCTCTCTGGTGTACCTCCTCAAGCGGCTGGCCAAGGCTGTGAGTCTTTGCTTGGCAGTTTCCAAGGCCTCAGGTATGGACAGCTTGCTGTATTTCTTATGCACCTTCTTTGTCACACCTTCTGCAACTCGTTAGTTGGCTAACCTCCCTCTGTGCTACTTTGATCTTGCCCTCTAGCCTCCTTCTCCATGGAGGGTACTGCCCCTTGTTCAACTTGTAGCCAAGCATCTCACTGATCACTGCTGCCGTATTGTAGATCAGCTTGTTAGTGTCGGTAATCGTGGTTGTAGGTATTGTCCGTAGTGTTGCATTAACATCATCTAGCAGACCTTCTGAGGGTACTTCACGTAATCTTGGCTTGGTAACCGGCTTCGGGGGATCCAGGTTTCAAGCTTGGCCATGATCCTATATTTCAGGTCAGTTCCTCTCGCACTCAACGATCCTTCTCCTACCGCACTTGGGGCTTTGTACCCAATCTCGTCCTGACTCCTCCTTGCTGTAGCATTTATGTTGTACCTCGTCAATCTCTAGCTGTCGAATGTTTCGAATGTTGGAACACTGAGCTACTAGTTGTTTCGCCGTCATTGTGGATGTTGGGTATCGAAGAATCCATAGGTCCCTCATCCTATTCATGTAGCCCCATCCGCCGGGGTTACTTGTGTAGTAGCATTCCAACATCAATCTTGCCCACCGATGCCTTCCAGTAGACCACTTCTCGTCAGGTGCCCTGGTTCCTCAACACTTGACGCGGACCTTGTTGATCCGGGCGACGTCCAAGCCGGCATGCCTTCATATTTATCTGTCTCGCTCATGTCTGCGGTAGGCTCGCTTAGCATAGGGGGTCTAGCCTTAGGACCCTTACTGGATACAGACGCCCCAGGCAGGAATCGAACCTGCAATCCTCTGCTCCAAAGGCGTGTAGTCTAACCACTACGCTATCCACCATAACTCTGGGCTTATGCCACTGTTGTTCACCTTTAGTGCAGCTCAATATCGGGGGAACGACTTGGACTTTCAACTGCGAATAGTGTGCAGATTGAAACAGAAGAGCAACACAATGCACAGAGCTTTTCCAGCCTTGCACGTGCAGGAGAAATGCAGCAGTTGCACCTGCAGCGAATCTTTGTGGACCACCTACAAAGTACAATATTTCAATGTATTTAATGTCCTCAATTAATATCCTTAGAAAGTATTATCCATATTTGCCCGATGCATTTATTTCTGAACACCTCCCTGATATGGCAGCCTGACATGATCCTATGATACATTATGCACTATATACACTAAACACAATTTCACACTGCCTCTTTTTCATGATCATACGCTGAGTTTGTGAGATTTCTCTGTTTTCCTCATAGACCTGAAGCACTCTGCCCTGACCACCACCTCTCCTGAGCCCTGATCTTTGTCAGACACTGCAGAAAAACAACAATTTCAGTAAAGTTAGTAATAGAATAACGTGTCAGTTGGTAAGTATAAGCATAGAAACTGTAACATAAACATATATATACCCTTGAAGCAGACATTCTCATAAAAAAAATCAAATGATAAGTTTTGATGTTTGATGAGTGTAGATTGATTGGTTAAACAGGCAAATGTTCAGCATGCAAACTACGGGTGAACAATAGTGATGCCAGATGCTTCCCCCATTATGTCGATATTAGCGAGCACAGTTAAATACACACATACACAGCATGTCAACAAAACGTGAAAAAGCCCTTTATAAAAATAAATAAATGAATGATTGCTGTTAAGGGTCTCTACATATTAGTATTTCCGAAGGATATGTTGTGACTTACCTTCAAAATTATACAGATACTGACAAATATAAAATTTGAATCCCTTTTCTCTTTTGTTCTGAGGCACTGGGGAAAAAATATCGACAAGTCGATGAACATCATTTACAGATATATTGGGTAAATGACCAAGATATCTATAGAAATGTAAATCGCTGCTTAATTCATTCATTTGGTTAACTTGTTTAAGACCGTAAACAAGGAGCGAATAGGACACCAGAAACAAAGCTCCCCACAGGAGTTTCTGCACCGGAAGTAGCATATGCTAACGTGCACATAGTCTATTCACATCATCCTCAGATGAAGCACAGAGACTCTGGACTTTTACATAATGATGTTATATTCAGTCCTGTAGAAAGTTACATATTTAAAATATATATTATCCTTTCTGGTTACTCTGGTATGAAGGACTCTGAATGACTTCATGGTAAAGAACACAATATTGGCAAAACACAGTGTGTGAATTCCAGATTAAAGTTTTTAGTTCAACATACAAGTGACGACCTTTGACCTTCATCAGGTTTTGTGTCAGAGAAAATCTCACTTCATGCAGCTGACTACATTCAGTGTTTAAAACAGAAGCTGTGCAGGTCTGAGATCAGCAACTTTCTGAAACACCAAACTGAGTTAATATTTATGCTCCTATAGTGACACAGTTACATGGATGATTAATCCCTTTGACTTTTTGTCTTTAACTTTATCAATAAAACAGCTGCAGCTTCCACTGACAAAGAGTGAACATGTAGGATGATGTGTGTGATGTCACTGGGTGGTGCTGAGGGCAGCTCCTAAAATCACAAAGAGAACAGAATCATCACAAACTGTGAAAGTTTATCCATCAAACCTGAAGTAAAGCTGACTCTTCTCTGTCCTCACACACTTCAGGATCTGAAGTTCTACAGTTCTGCTGACAGCTGATAGATGAGCTGTTTGTTAAAAAAGACAAAGTCTTATATACTAACACATTATCCAGTATAATATTTACCTTTGAGTCATTGGTGCTTTTTAAATGGAGACCTCAAAGATGAGATGATGAGCAAGTTTCCAGTCCTGGTTCAGTCTGCTGAGTATTGGACAACATATATTATTTATCTCTAAGGATGGAAGATGTACAGAGTACTGCACATGTAACTTTGTGAACAAGACTCATTAAGAATAAATCAGACTGATTTTTAACCTGAATATTTCAAACAAATTCAGTAGAGAAAAATCTATAAATAAATAAACAGTCTGGAACAAAATCCCAGAAACTTCCTGTGATTAAATGACTAAGATTCAATTTGAGGAAATGTGAAGTTATGTGAGTTAAAACTGGTGAACGAGAGTGTTTTACATGGAATCACTTTTTCTGCTGTTAAATCTGTGTGTTTGATCCAGTCAGACTCTGATTCTTCTTCAGCAGCGATGCTGCAAATGAAATTAAGCAGCCAGAGCTGCTCAAATGTGATTGGTCAGGAAACAAAAGGAGAAAGCACAAATCCTGTCCTTTTATTCCAGATTTGACATATTCAGATACAAAATCTATTTTTTCTATCAGAGAGAAAAGACGGTGACAGAAAGATGAGGCACCGTGACTGATTCATCCTCTATAAACATCCACAGGAAACTGATGGAAATCTGTCCAACAACATCAGCGTCCTAATGAGCCGCTGCTAGAAGGACAAAATCCTGACCTGACATCAGTCCAAGTGTCTGGTTAAATGTACTGAAAGGTGTTAAACAACAAGTGCTGCTGGAAGAGTTTTCATGAAGAGAACATTAACACTGTGAATGAGGGATGGACTTTGATTCAGTTTGACACAATCTGTTTTTCTTTCACTTTGAATAAATGTTTTTGTGGGACTGAGGATACATTTGTTTCCATTTGGAAGTTTGATGTCATCTGTTCCTCTTGTTTCTGTCTTAAAACAGGATGAAAAATCTGTTCAAAACAGAAATAAATAGAATTGAATTTCTGACAGCAGTAAATAAAAATCGTCCCTGAGCTCAGTATGTTTGTGACTCTGAGATGGAGGTGAAACATGTGAAGCTGGGCTGTGGTTTACTGCTCTCTTCCTGTCACAGACACTGTTTGACATCTGTTCATCTGTTGGTTTTTGTTCAGGCTGCAGGGATCATTTCTCACTGTGGGGCCCAACAGTTACAGTAGTAGGTGGCTGAATGATCGAGTTTAACTTTCTCTATTTTCAAATCACAGCCACTGTCGGTTCTCAAAGCTGAGAAATCATTTTTTTGAGGATGATTATAATGTGAAACTTGACCATCACTCCTGTCAATATAAAGAATGATCAAAAATGTTTCTCCTTCTTTCTTTTGGTACCAGCGAACATAGCTGCCGTCATCACACTTTTCAGTTCCACAGCTGAAGGAGACACTTTCTCCAACTCTCCTGGTCAATGTTAAATCCTCCTGAATCAGCTGTTCTGCTGCCATGGTAACCAGTGCTGTAGAGACACAGACAGATAGATGAAGGTTAGTGTGACAGTGTTTGTTACAGGTTGACTTTGTTGGCTCCTGATTGGCTGGAAACACTCACCTGAACACAGACAGCACAGAGCAGCAGCTGGGAGGAAAAGCATTTTGTGCAGTGGTGTTTCCTCTGGTGAACCTGGGGAGAAGTGGCGCTCTGATGCAGCTGAGGCCAAACAAGGACGAGCTGCGAGATCAGACGAGGGCCACGTGGTTTCTAACAGGTCCTCAAAGCTCCCATCAGCCCCTGCGGCCCACAGATAAGACTGCTGCTGCTGATTGACAGCTCAGCTGAAGCTGCTGTGGTTTCATCGTCTTCATTTCAATCTGACAGCAGATCCAAAAATCTGGGTCACATGATGCACAAACACTCAGAAACATTCATGTTGCTGTGAATTTAGTAACACACACTGTTATCTGTGGTTTAACAGCTGTGATGAAAACACTAAATATACAAACTAAATATAACTAAACTATAAATAAATAGAAAAATAAAAATAATAATATGGTTCAATATTTTAAAAGTTCATAAATTGCACACAAAGTAGTTAAAAAAACAAAATCATATATAAGAACATTTAGAGTAAAAATCTTCTTTGAAACAAACACATGTGGTTCTGTTGTGTGTTTAAAATATGTGCACACTGTGCTTCTTTCCCACATCTTCTAATGTGTTTTGTTCCAGGTTGGTTTCAGACTGAAGGATTCATTAAAGCCTTTTTAAGAATCATTCAAATGATGATCATCAATTCTAATATCTATAAACAGTAATAAAAACAGGGCTGTGTTTCACGTCAGCTTCATTTATTTGTAGCCACGGTTAGATTTCATTTGCAGTAGGCAGTCATCCACCTTTACACACACATTTACACAACAGTACAAAAGTACTTTTTGATTCATGAAAGAGAAATAAGACAAATGTTGCCTTTGTATCATCTCTGATATGGAAGGTCTCATTTGAAGATGTGAGTGAAGGACACAAATCTTTTGATCTGGTGTTGTTCTACATTTTAGGACTAAAAGACAGAAGGAAGAAAGTGAAAGTGACTGTGCGAGGGGTTGAAGTCATGAAGTCAAGTGGAGGCCGCTGACTGCTGTTACTTTCTGCTGTACAGCTTAAACAGGGACTCACAGTCAGCCTGCTAGAACATTTGGATGAAGAGAAAAAGGAGGAAAAAGACTTTGAGGGAAAAATCCAATAAGATCAGCATGTTTTTAATGTGGGAATACAACAGTTTCCTCCACCATGACACACACTGGAGCCTCTTTTTGCTCACAGCTTCACTCTTTGTCTCAAAGTTCAGTTTGGAGGCCAAAATTGTTGCAACACATTTGTAAGTTTGCACTAATTTCACTGTGTGACCCTTAATGGATGTAATCAAAGAATCAGTCAGTGAAATATGAAGCTGTGCTGTAAGTTTGGAGGAGAAAAGTGTCTCAGTGACTTTAATGAGGTGAACACATGAATACAGAGCACTGACTGACACGTACAGACTCCTTTAATGAGTCGCACACATTTTTGGGACTTCATTAAATGTCAAAAATGACACAACACAAACCTGCGAGCACATTATTGTCTGTTTGCTGTTTGTGTGCTTTGTTTCCTGTTATGATAGCAGGCATACAGCCATGTTCTCAATGTCTCAGCTATCATTGATTATTTCTGCTTTTCCTCTTCTATTAGGCACTTCAACTCAATGAATGACACACAGAAAGATTTCATGACTGTGTTCTTCAAAATAAGGACAATATGTTATCTGCATCTGAATGACTCATGTTGCCTTGTTTCTACTTTCTTTGCATATTTCTGCTTGTTGGAAACGATTTTCTGAATCATTCAGTAGTTTTTGTAATAATAAGGACATTTAGCAACACTTCAAAATGATTCTCCAACATTTGCTGTTCAGACTTGATCTGTTCTTACGTGTGTGATATCCAGAATGAAAAACTCAGCTCAGCTAATAAAATGGGAGCTGAGCAGACTGCAGGGGCTTCATGGTCTCTCCTTTGAGTCCATGAAAGTTCATTTGTCAGCTCTGAGTTGAGGATTTGAGCTGTTTCTCTCACAGGTGAAGAACACAGATGCTTCCTGGAATCATTCTTGAAGCAGAGTTCATGCTTGTAACTGTCATTGTGTTATTAAAGTGAAAAGCCACAGCTAACGGTGTGGAGGCTGCAGAGCAGAAAGCCACACAGCCCGTCTGCTGCAGGAAGTTTGGATACAGTCAGTTTGTGCTTCACTCACACGGCTTGTTGTTCATCACACAATGAAAGTAGAATCAAACTCTTCATCTTGAAATCTTTATTATTCACACAAACACAACTACACTGTTTGACATTTGAAAATCAAACAAAAACAAATCAAACTGAAAACTTGTGATAAAAATATTCCTGATGATTTTTGTTACTACAATAAAAGTCACAATAAGTACAAAAAGAATTCTAACTCAGAGCAACAATACATGTAAAGATGGATTTATTTCAGATGATCTTCTAACTGTTGAAGAAAAAGGCAAAATAAGCACAACACATCATAACGAACATTTGTGAACACTGATCAAAGTGATGAATGAGATGAATTGATGAGATCTGATGGTGAGAAAAGGCGAGCAGGAAACAGTCAGTCAGCATGTGTGCAGTTGGTGGACGCTCCCTTGTTTGTGAGCATCATCAGCAGAGAGAGTCCACAGCAGTACACCAGACTCTTCACTATCAGCACTGTGTACAGCAGGCAGAGCAGCTTCACCCTGCACTGAGACTGGAAGGACACTGAAGGACAGACAGACACAAAGAGACAGACAGACAGTCGGGTTATTCCTCTCAGATCAAGGAGAAAAAGTCCAAATAGAAACAGTCACAGCTTCTTCTTCAAGTGGATGAATTGATGTAGTGTTTGTGTCCACTTGGGGGCAGAAGAACTCCACAAGCAGCTAACAAACTGATCTCTGACATATTATGGTCTGTCTGCTGTTTGGTGCTGAGCAGCTAGTGTACAGTGGCTTTATCAGAGCTTGTTGGATGAAGATTTGATCAATTAGTGCAACTTTAAGACCCTAAACTTGTTCCAGCTCCCTCATTGGACATTGGAGCTGTCCATGCAGAGAGGCAGCAGGTGATCTTACAGTCAGCTGGCTGCAGAGCTGGCAGGTCTGCTGGCTCTCTCTCTGGAGGACAGGAGGCTGCTGGAGCTGGAAGCTCTGAAACAGAAAAGGAGTCAAATGTTTGGAGCTGCAGTGAGAAATGTCAGTCCTCTGCTGCTCTGCTCTCTTTGACAGCATCTCCACATGAAGCTGAATCACTGCTCAACACAGTCACCAAGCCTTCATTACCTTGTTGTGTTTGGGCCTCCACTGTGCCCCCCTCGTGCTTCACCCAGCAGCTGTATTTATATGTGTCAGAATCGCTCCCATCAACCATCCTGATGGCAATGGTGCGTCCCGACTCTCTGAGCTCCAGCTGCTCTCCCTCAGCAGGGGGCAGCTCCTCCGCTTCTCCGCCGTTCTTCTTCTGTCTTTTCCAGGAGAACTGGACCAGAGGAGGAAACATGGCTGAGGCCACACACAGCAGGGAGCTGTTCCCCTCCAGGTGGGCTCTGGATGCTGCTGGGTACACGCTCACCACGGGCTTCACTACCTGCTCATCTGAAGTTTGACAGCAGCAACAAGCAGCACAGACACACATTCACACAGTCAGCAGCAGCTTCCAGCACTGCACTGCATTCAGTCTGATCCTGGAAACTACATGGACTCTGATCACTAAACTACTCATCAATACAGCACAAAGTTCACTACATACACTGGATTCAGCTTCATATCAAACACAGTCATCACCTCATGTCATCATGGCTCACATGACGAACACTCAGTGTGTCTTTACATCATGAAATAAAATATTGGTTTGCTGATATTTTAATATATTATTTATCACAAATGTACGCATATATAGATTTGTCTTCAAACTATTTAAATTATATTTTCCATCTTAAACACAAGTTTTACCAGAGATATTAATAATTCAACATGATTTAATTCCAGCAATGAAATTTCCACTTTTGTATCCGTTTTTAAACAGGTGTTTTATTCATGTTTTAATCAATACTATACTTCTTTCACAGACTTCACAATCCTTAAAAATGTTATTGGAATAATTTGAAGGGCACTACATCTATTATTTAGTTTGATTATTGTGTTTTTATTTTGTTTTGATTATATACGGTGTATGTTTGAATTGATGCACAAATTAAATGTAATTAAGCTGCAATTTGAATGAGAATTAAATACCTTTTTTCAACAGTATAAATTAATTCATCATTATTTATAATATAAAATCTAAAGAATCTGAAACATCATGAAAAGTATTTTTCTGAAGAAATATTTACTGAAATATGACCATTGCTGATTTTTTTCTTCATTTCTAATTTAGACTGACAAATCAAACAAGCAAGAAACACAAACATGACTTTAACAATTTCATATTTTGTTGTTTGATCTATATTATTTATTATTTATATTTTTTCTTCACTGTTTAAACTCTTTTTGTGTCCCTAATCAGTATCCATGTCAATTTATATATTAATATATTTAAAAAAAATCACCAAAAGAATCTATCTTTGAATATTAAAAACATGTTTACATTTTCATTTATATTTACAAATGTACTACTGTATTATTTTAACATCAAATATGATCTTGTGTTAAAAACCAGCAGAATCACTGAGAGGATCAAATCCTAAATATTTGTAACATCACTAATATTTGCAGAAATAAAGAATAACTTTAGTTGTTCAGTGAGATTTCAACATGTTTTCAGAGATTATTGAGCTTTTCTTCTGTAACAATGGCTGCAGATGAATTCTCTACTAATGATGAAAAACTAACATGTAAAGCCTGAAGCAGCAGAAACTGACTTTAAACACATTTTCAGCTTCTACAATAAAACAACTGAAGGAAAATAAATGTTTGTTCTTACCTGTTACAGACAGTTTAGTTCCAGAGCCAAAGATGAAGCTCCATCCTCCCACAGTGAGAAAGACTGCTACAAAAACCTGTCTGCTGTTGAACGTGTCAGCTGAGGTGAATGAGTCCAAATGAGGAAGCAGGATCATATTTCAGCTCCATGATGTGTTTCTCTAATGTTCATATCAACATGACTGTCTCTTCTTCTCTTTTCTTTTAGCCACACTAGCAGCACGGCTCTGATGTTAATGTCAGTCTGTTGGTCAGTCCACTACTTTAGTCCACATGAAAATAGAAAATCACTATATAAGCACCAGTCCATTTATCCCATCAATGATGCCACCACTACAATGAAACATCTGCTGATAGTATCATGGTTTGGCCCATCTGGCTCACCATCATTAATCACACAATCAATTTTGAATTATAGCAGCAAATTCTGAAGAAAACTATCAGAACATGTGTCTGTGAACTGAATCTCAGGAGAAAGTGGGCCATGCAGCACCACAATGACACAAACCAGTCAAGTTTGTTTTCTTTGTTCCAAATAATGTTGAGAGAAAAATAATCCAGTGAATCCAGCGAGTGATGTGATGACTCTCTGATATATTGTTATGTCCTGCACAGTTTACTCTGTTTTGTGCAGCTTGATGGAGCTTCTTGAAAAAGTAAAAGCTGCTCTGTGTCAAAAATGGAGTCAAATTCTTCCAAACTGATGTGCTGGACTGATTATCAGTTACTGCAGGTGCTCCAGCCGAGGAGGAGCAGGAACCAGCAGAACTGCCAAACATCACACACACCACAAATGCCACACTCACAGAGAGACAAAGATAGAAAGCAGAGGGAGGAAAGATAGATGGTGGGTAGGCAGCAGAGGATCAGGGGACCATAACACCATCTTACACAGTTATTAACTAATGAGCTCATTGACTAATCTGAAACATCACTTTGATTTTTCTAACAGCTTCATTGGAATTTCAGCTCACAGTGGATCTGCAACATGAGCAGCTGAAGACCTTCAAGAGACGAACTTGAGGTTTAAACACACAGTTGTACAGAAACTGTGGCAAAATGGTTTAAAGGAAACAATATGAAGTTATCAGAGTGATCATCACAAATCTGATCTCAGCTCAATAAAACAACAAAAAAAACAATTTCACTCTGAAGAGAGGTTGAAGTCTACTGGCTTTCCCCTGTCAGCACATCTTTGAGGGGGTAAAATTAACATCCAGCCTTATGTGTTAGGTTTTTGGTATCACTGTAAAAAGAGCTTTGTCCATGTCAGCTAGTAGTGAATCATCTTTATTTTTAATCTAATTTATAATCAAAGTATAATCCTGATCAATATGTTAAATGACGAATGTCTAATGACGACTTTGGTCATTAGAGCTGGGCGAGTCCCCTCACCCACACCGGCTCCATGTGAACTCTACAGACCAGCTTAACTATAAATCAGCTGCAGATGTGAAACTGGTGATCGTTGGATCTCCACTTTTTAGTGTGTGTGCATGCTTGTGTGTGGTACCGTGTGTGGCTGGTGTGTGTTGGTTACCTTTGAGGTGAGGAGCCTTTCGAGGCAGCCTCCCAGGTTTCTGTTGCCCAGATCCAAAATGGAAAAGCTCTCCTGCGGTGACGTGCTGCTGTCGCCACGTCTCGCAGGCCGCACACTCAGCCGGTAGGTCCAGTAGGTCCTGCTGTGGATCCTGTGCCCAGTGTGTGGGAGTTCTCTGGTGGACATCGAGCTGTTCTCACAGTCTCATGAGCTCGTGCTCGGTGCCCTCTCCATGCTCGCTGTTGTAAGCTGTGTTCCCTCTGGGAACATGCCATGCAGACCAGGGAAGCTCCACAGTCCTGCATGGACTGTTTCATATTGCCGGCACATAACAGAGAGGCTCGTGCTCGCCTTTATTTACTCTAAGCGTACCAGCCAACGACTTCCTGACATGCCTAAGGCTAATGTAGGGACCTACCTCTGGCGCCGGTGCCCACCTCTCAATTTTAAATCCATGTAGACATTGAGGGTTCTCGGGAGGGGCCGTGCTAACACCTGCTGCTCTCTGGCAGCAGCACCATGCTCTCCCTTGTTTTAAACACACTTTAGAGCAACACGCAGCAACACTACACTTGAGCGGGAGGAGGAGGGTATGGGGTCTTAACACACCCCCGTTCTCTGCTAGCCATTGGGGCGGGGGGGCTGGGAAGAGATGCTGGCTGTCCGATTGGCCTCCCTGCTGCTGCGGAGCCTGGGGCGGTCTGCTTGCCTCCACCCCGGAGGGAAGGGTAACATCTCTTGGGTCTGGGTGCCGTTTCCCCCTCTGGGGGCGAGGATACCTGGACCCGGGGTATAGAGTATGTTTGGGGAGTGTGATTGTGTGTACATGTCCATTTACGTTTATTCCTACGTTGGGTGAGTGCTGAGTGTTTGTATATGTGTGCATGAGGGTGGGAATGCATGTCTGTGTCTGTGTGTGCCTGTTTGTCTGTGTCTATATGTCAGGTCGGGTCTTAGACTCCACCTCTCTGGGAACTCCCAGGCCCTCCAAGTGTGGAGGCCTATCTCCCCTCACCACACTCCCTGCCGGTGACTGATGCCCTCAGGGGTCGGTGCATTGTTGGTTCTTGGTGTCCGGGGCTGGGCGCTCAGGTCATGTGCCAGCTCACTCCCGGTGGCTACTTGGCGGGGCCTGGCGCCTGCTGCTCGGTCAGGCCTCTTCCGGGGCGCGGAGGGCCCTCGGGCCTCCGGCCTCTGTGCCTGCGGCTCGGTTCACTCTGGCACAGCTGGCTGCCGGCGGAGCCGGCGGGCACGCCGGTGCAGCCCCCTCTAGTTTCTGCCCGGTGGCTACTGGGTGACCCCTCGTCTGGGTATCCTCAGCCCTTCCCATGAAGGTGGCACGGATGCCCCTCCGGTGGTCCTCCTTGGGCTCTTGCACTCTGGGACCTCTGGATGTCTGGGGCCTGGATCTCCCCCATGCCTGCTTCATGCCCTGGGGGACGGGGCTATGGCTCTCTACATCCTCTTGCAGACCATTACATGGGGAAACCATTTGAACACAAGCGCGCCGATCCACACAGGTGTGCACACAGGTGTTCACTGTTTGTAGACTTAAATCACACCTTTCTTGGCTGCTACTTCAAAGCACATTGTGCGCTGTCTGTCCTGCGTGCTGCACAACAACATTCAATATTTAGTATTTACTGCTGTTTACACTTAGCTAGATTAATGCGATGGTGTTGTGTTTAGTATGTTGGTTTGTTTTGGGTTTTTTTGCTTGTTTTCTATTCGTTTTCTCTCAACAGGTGATCCCGGAGATATTTTTCCCCCCCCCTTTCTCACTGTCCCTCTCCCCTTCTGTTTTTCTTTTCCTTCCTCTTTCTTTCTCCCTTTCCTATCTCTCACTCATGTCTGTCCCGTCTGTAACAACTGAAAATAAAATAAAATAAATAATAAAAACAAAGGTCGATCAAATGGACCAATACGGCAATGCCATGATGATCCATGTGGCAAAATAAATCCATTGGGTATCCTTGTTGGTCTATAGACAACAATTCTGACGGCTAAAGAACCAAATGGGACAGGCAAAAAAAAATAAAAAATAAAAAAAAAATAATGTAGGGAAGGTTGACACCTCACAGGCAATGGCAGAGTGTCCTCAGTTTGCTCTGTAGTGTTGTGGAAGTTTTCCATTTAAATAAAGCAGGCAGACGAGCGGTGAGCGGTAGCTAACATTCTTTAATCCAAGCACACAAAGAACAGACAACCAAGCTTGATGGAGCCCCTGCATGTCTGCGGGACAGACGGTCAGCAGAGTCTCCCTGAGCCTAGCATGGCTCTCAGTTAAATACCTTCTCCAGGAACAACAGGCAGTACACAGCTGTTTCACACCTTAAGGTTCACACTCCCTTGCTACCTCCCAGAGTCCTCAAAGAGACAAAAGATTCCTTCCTGTGGAGTTGTCTGCTTCCTTACTAGACCCCCCACCATTTGTCTTACAGTATGAGTGTCAGACATGTTAAAATCCAGTGGCACCAAGGCATTATACAATAAAATAATGTGATTAATACATAAGTAAAAGAAATTCCTATACAGTAGCCAGCTCCCTCTCTCACCAGTTAGGGGCTACTGGAGGACAGCTATCAGGAGGACTTTGAGTCCATCCTTTGTTCTGCAGGCTGCTACCTGTCCTGCAGGAAGCCCCCAGCCAGGTCATACTTTTTGAGGTGATGGACAGGGCATTCACAGCTCTGGATATTAGGTCACGTTCCCAGCTTGGCCCCCATCTTCCAGCTGGCTACGCCCACAGCCCCCCTCCCTTGTCTGTGGAAAGTGCGGGGCGGCCGATCGGCTCTGGGGATGGACCCTTGGTCACGTCACAGCCTTCGTCTCCACTATCGACTTAGCATCTTGCTGGCTGATCATAGTGACCTGCTCCGTAAAAATATTATGTATGTAAAAGATTTTAAGGAATCGTTCAGTATTAGTACAAATGTTTTCACTGTAACAAAAATCAGATGTTGGTGGTGGTATGATAATAAAGAGGGCAACACATAACACACACCTTTCTCTTCATAAGTCTTGGCAGAAGAGAATATCCAAGCCAATGGACATTATCCCAGTGGGCCCTGGTGTTGTTAACAGAAAATACAAAGTTACTGTCACATAAAATATAAGTTTAGAGAAAGTTCAGAGAATTAGATCCACACCTCTTCTAGTGTCACAGTTACACACCCTCATCTTTCAGAACAAGAACTCAGCCTTCAAGGTGGATTTGAAACAGTTGCATTTAATAACACAGATCATATTTAAAATACACATACAGGTAAATTTATAACAGAAAGTTTAACCTCCACAAAAAAGTTCAAAATAAATGACCAAGACTGTGACAAATAAATCAGCACAGCATAGAAAGTTAGCTGTTAATACGAGAGCATCAATTTTAATCTGTTAACCACATGTTAACATGTTGCAGCTCCAGCATTTTCTTTGATTTATCAATTAAAGTATTAAAATGAATCTTACAGTAATGAGTCTTTGTCCTTTATGAACTATTAGTTTATTAGATTTATATTTCCTGGAGTGTTATTCCCAGGAAATATTAGGGTGTCAGCCTCTCTGACTTTGTCTCTCGTGAACTCATTTCTAATCTTGTCCATTCTGCTCACTGCCAGTGAAAGTCTGAACATCTTCAGTTCGGCCTCCTGTCTTTTTGTCAGAGCCACAGGATCCAAAGCAGACATCACAGCAGCTCTCACCAACATCCTGTAAACCTTCCTTTCACTCTGCTGCTGTCCACAAATCACCTGACAGTCATTTAAAGTTAGTAGCACAGTGTGGCTGTGACAATGCTGCTCAAACTTTCCTAAATTGCATTCCAAGTTATATATCAAGATCATTTAAGCAGATTACTGTGTGTCAGAACATCCACCACAGCAAGCTGCTGATACATATCAGTGATGACGTACACGTTACAGTGTGCATTCATACCTGTAGAAGACGTCTTTCTCACAAAGGATTTTTAGACGGTTTGCTGATGGACTCATCTTCATCTCCTGTGTTCTTGCTGTCAGGTGGATCCTTGTGATCCTGTAAACAGTGATGCACCTGAGAGTCACAGACAGACATGTGGGACACAGACAGACTTCTTCCACAGCTGATGTCTTTAGTTCACAGGAGGAAAAATACAGGTGTGATAATGACGGCTGCATTCCAGTTAGCAGAGGTCCTGCTTTTGTGGATCAGAGTCAGTTTCAGCCTGCTGTGTTACAGTGGACAGCTACAAATAACAGGTGTAGCCTGAAAGGTCGATCAGATGAAAATTATGAGTTTGAATCCATGTTCATATTCAGTCTTTTGAATATGTGGCTTTAGAACTGAAGGCCCCATCCAAAGTTGTGTTTCTTAATGTTTACAGGCCTCCCAAATACTGCACAGACTTTTTTAATGACCTCAGTGAACTGCTGTCTGTGATCTGTGTTGATTTCGACTGTGTAATTATTGTTGGGGATTTTAACATCCATGTGGACAACCCTCAGGACAAAGGGACTAAAGACCTGAGCAACACTCTGGGCAACTTTGGGCTGACTCAGCATGTAACAGAGCCCACACATAATAGAGGACACACTCTTGACCTACTGATCTCCAAGGGCCTGAGCATTTCAAAGGTCACTGTGTCTGATGTGGGCCTGTCTGATCATTACTGTGTTTTCTTTGAAAGTAAAATCTCAGCCCACACAAATATATCAACAGCAGTGATCACAAAACGGTGTATAACTGAATACAGTAGTGAGATATTTAACCAGGTCTTCCCATTAACACCTGACCTGTCCAGAGGTTCAGTCAATGAGCTCGTCAATAGCTTCAATGCTAAAATGTTAAATGTAATGGATACAATTGCTCCCATTAAGGTGAAGGTTATCTCTGGAAGGAAAAAGTCTCCATGGAGAAACTCCACACTAGTGAAAAATGAAAAAAGAGAGTGTAGGAAAGCTGAGCCAGATGGAGAAAAACAAACCTCCAGGTTCATTATGACATCTATAAAGAGAAACTTCACAATTAGAATTTACAACTGAGGAGTGCAAGGAGGTCCTACTTCTCTGACATCATCACCAAAAACAGTCATAATGCTCGGGTCTTATTTTCTACAGTTGACAGGCTAACAAACCCTCCTGTGTCAGTGGCAGCTGAACTTCGACCATGGCCTGCAATGACTTTGCCAAATTCTTCACAGAAAAAATCCAAAAGATTAGACAAGCAATTACATCAACAGCAGATCCAGAATATGTACTGTGTCCACCGAAAAACTGTTTAAACACCATGAAACAGTTTCACCCGATTAACAGCAAAGACCTGGAGGACATCTTAGGTCAACTGAACTCTTCCTCTTGCTGTTTAGATGTCCTGCCAACAAGTTTTTTCAAAAAGGTCTCAAAGACTTTAGAGTCAGACCTGTTACAGATCGTCAATTTTTCTTTATTATCAGGTGTGTTTCCAGAATCACTAAAAACTGCTGTAATAAAACCTATACTGAAAAAGGACAATCTTGACAAGACACAAATGAACAACTACAGGCCGATCTCAAATCTTCCATTTTTAAGTAAGATCATTGAAAAAGCAGTTTCTCAACAGATCAATTACTTCTTAAAACAGAATAACTGCTATGATGCCTTCCAGTCAGGTTTTAGACAGAACCACAGCACTGAAACCGCTCTGACCAAAGTGTTTAATGACATATGTCTGAATACAGACAGTGAAAAAATGTCAGTCTTAGTTTTACTGGATCTCAGTGCAGCATTTGATACAGTTGACCACAACATATTACTCAAACGACTGGAGAACTGGACAGGTCTTTCAGGAACTGTACTAAACTGGTTCAAAACATACTTAGAAAACAGGAAATACTTTGTATCAACAGGTAACTTCACATCTGAGCAGACAAGTATCACATGTGGAGTTCCCCAAGGTTCCATCTTGGGACCCCTTCTGTTTAACATTTACATGCTCCCACTGGCACAGATTATAAAGAACAACAAAATAAACTACCATAGCTATGCAGATGACACACAAATATATATCACAATGTCACCAGGAGACCGAGGCCCTGTACAGGCTCTTGGTAAATGCATTGAGGAAATTAATGACTGGTTGTGCCACAATTTTCTCCAGCTAAACAAAAACAAAACTGAGGTAATAGTCTTTGGCGCCAAAGAAAAATGACTACAGGTCACCAGAGAACTTCAGTCTATACACCTAAAAACCACAAACCAGGCGAGAAATTTGGGTGTAGTGATGGATGCAGACCTAAACTTAGAAAAACACATTAAGACAATAACAAAATCAGCTTACTGTCACCTCAAGAATATATCAAGGATAAAAGATCTGATGTCTCAACAGGACCTGGAAAAACTAGTCCATGCATTCATCTTTAGTAGGCTTGATTACTGTAACAGCATCTTTACAGGTCTACCTAAAAAATCCGTCAGACAACTACAGCTCATTCAGAGCTCTGCTGCTCGAGTCCTCACTAAGACCAAACAAGTGGACCACATCAGTCCAGCTCTGAGGTCTTTACACTGGCTGCCTGTCCGTCAGAGGATAGACTTTAAAGTTCTGATGCTGGTCTATAAAGCTCTGAATGGTTTAGGACCAAAATACATCAGTGACCTCCTGACCCAGTATGAACCTTCCAGATCCCTCAGGTCATCTGGATCCGGTCTTTTATCAGTTCCCAGAGTCAGAACCAGACACGGAGAAGCTGCATTCAGCTTTTATGCTCCTTATATCTGGAACAAACTCCCAGAAAGCCTCCGATCAGCTGAAACACTCAGTTTATTTAAATCCAGGTTGAAGACTCACCTGTTCTCAGCTGCATTTGAATAAAGCACCAAATCCGCACTTAAGCTTAAATTTCAAAACTTACATTTTAACTACTGATTTTATCTGTTTTGATTTTATATACCGTTTTGTTTGTTTGTTTGTTTGTTAATTAGTTAGTTTGTTTGCTTGTTTTAATCAATTTTAAATCATGCTTTTTATTTGTTTTTGTTTCTAATGTCTCTGTAAAGCACTTTGAATCACCTTGTTGTTGAATTGTGCTATACAAATAAACTTGCCTTGCCTTGCCTTCAGAGGTTGGTATCTATTTCTCTGAGATTGCTTTTTTTTGTTCATGAAGTTGTTCTGAGACAAACTGCTGCTGCCTCCAGCTGACTGGTTCCAGGTGTTGCAGGTATGAATCCTCCTGATGGTTCAGTCTGAGAAGAACTGAAGTCAGAACAGTTTTAAATGTTTGCTGGTGTAGCAGATTTCAAACGGTTGACTGCGTTGTGACGGCAGACACAGACTGGCTGGAAGCTGGATTTATTTCTAAAAGACAAAGTGCAGCAGCAAAATCAGTGTCACACAGCAATAGCAGGCCTCTCCTCATCCCTGTTTAGCACAAGTAAGGAAAACATAAATGGATGGTGTAACAGATAAAAGGCAGTTCCAATTACTATTTTCCTCATTCAAAGCAATCAAACACACTTTGGGAGCTTTTAGCCATAAGAACTAACACTTAGCAAAGAAAAATACACCAAATTTAAACGTATAATTTAGTACAGGGAGAGGAGCTACAGAAAGTGTGCCTCACCAGTGTGGAGTCCATGCAGCTCTGGCTGGGAAACCCCACACATGCAACATGTTTACAAGTGGCGTCACACTGATTGATGCCCCACTTCAAAAGTGACACATGGAACCTTAGTTTTACAAAAATTAAATTTACACAATAAAAAATAAATAAACTATATACAATACAGTTTTGAGAATGTTCACACTCTGTATATATCTCAGCTACACTGGCACAAAAACACAACCTGATATCCAAGGTAAAATACTGTGATTTAGAAGTGGAATTACAGAGAGGAGTGGTGATATCACGGCCACTGAACTGTGATTAAATAAATGTTTTAAAGAACAAACAGTGTGCTCTGTAGAGCTGTTTGATAGCCAGAATACACAGAAGTCCTGCTCTCACACTGACAGCAGTGATGGACACGTACAGCTTCATGATGGCTGCCAAACACACAAAGAACACGACAGGATCAACAACCTGTTAAACAGTTTTACCAGTTTTTATACAAAATGTCATCTCTGTCATTCTAACTGTAAGCGATCATTAGCTAGATTAGCCACACTGTATCAGAGGGTTGTTGCTAGTTAGCGATGCTGCACACCTGTTACTCCCGTAGTCTTTATGCTTCAATGATTCCACAGGTCTCATTTTTTCTTATCCTGTTTTAGACAGAGATGACATCAGCAGCAGACTCCACAGAGACCCAGAGTTACTGTTAGCATCTGAATTATATGGATTTAAACAGTTTTAGATTCAGTTCACACAGAGCGCTCTACAGCCTGGTAACATGGAAAGTTAAATGAAATAAAGCGCACTGACAAAAGGTTTCATAGAAGTGTAGTTTGTTCTTTTCATTTAATAACAGGGTCCAGAGTCCACATTATTATCAACAGCTACATTCACCCTGGGGAACAACAAGTGACGTGAGAGCAAGTATATAAATAACTAGGTTTCCGTTTGTGCTTCAGAACTGGGGCTGTGTGCTGTGTGCTCAGGTCTCCATATCCAGATATGTTAAATAAAGATCATTTTTTAAAGTAAAAGACCAGTTTTGAGCCGTGTTTTCTTGGCCCTAAGAATCAATAGAACTGGAATTAACACTTGGTGCCGTGACCCGGAAGACTCCTGATGTGTCATTTCAGAAACATCAGGAACTGAAGGTCACCACAGGGATCAAGCAGAACTCACAATCTTCACCAGCAGCTTCCTCAGAGGGAAATCTTCAGACCTCCACTAGACGCCCAAAATAGAAGATGGACAAATCTGCATTTTATGAGCAGTGTGATAGAGACCTTTACTTTGTGTGATGTTAGAAGTTTTGAAGCACAGAGACTCTGGACTTTTACATAATGATGTTATATTCAGTCCTGTAGAAAGTTACATATTTAAAATATATATTATCCTTTCTGGTTACTCTGGTATGAAGGACTCTGAATGACTTCATGGTAAAGAACACAATATTGGCAAAACACAGTGTAAGTGAATTCCAGATTAAAGTTTTTACACTCATAATAAAAGTACAGTAACGTTAGTCAGTGACTGATCGGTGACTTTTCTGTTTCTCATATAAACGTTTCAGTGCCTCATCTTCAGCTGCAGGACTGAACATCCTTCAGTTCAGTTCAGTCAGAGCAGCAGAGCTAATGTCTGAACTACAGCACTGACTTTAATCAGCATTCAGGCTCACAGTGATTTCTTTAGTCAGGGTAAATTCACTCATGTGCACAGATTAGCTAACAAACACAACTTTCATCATCTTAGCTAGCTAATGACGTTAGTTACTGATTAGCTTACAAACAAAAGTTTAACTTACCGACAAAGTGTGTCGGTGCCTCGAGTCCTTCTGTCAGTTAGACGGAAGGACCCGACTGTTAAACGATAATGCTGTTAAACTGGGCGACGCTGCACCCAGTTTAACAGCATTAACTAACTAACGTAATTAGTAGGGGTGCAACGATACACAAAATTCACGGTTCAGTTTGGTTCGGTACTTTGGTGTCATGGTTCGATATTTTTTCGATACAAAAAAAATGTTCATGCTTTTTTAATTTGTCATTTATTAAAATTATAAATATATATTTTAACTCAAAAGTACAGTTTTTAAATTTAATGTTGCTGAAACAACAAAGTAATAAAAAAATAAATCTATCTGATGGAGAAATCCCTCATCTTTGGAAAAGAGAGTTTATTACAGAGAAATGTCTCTTTCCAAAATAAAAGCTATACTATACGCTTCTTCTGGGCTATATTCTCAGCAGCATATCAAACATATCAGGTCCCCATAAGGAGAATCATGTGCTAACGGCTGTCTAAATGACTCAGCTAAAGTTTGTAGCATGCGTGCTTGTTGTTTTTGTCTGCTTCCACTTGTCTTTGCACTAGGATGCTGTCCGAGTAAATGTGCAGTCATTCGATTCGTTGTGTTCCCACTAGTGCTGTCAGCGTAAATCTGAAATGACGTTAAAGCCACAACACGGCAAATCTCCGTTAACGAGCTACCGCGGATCGCCCCGTGCGTGGGGCTGGACGGCCAACAGTTAACGAGCTAACTGCGCTAACACGCTAGCTCCCACCCATGTAATTGAGCATGTCGTGGCACATCTGACGTACTGTTTTACTTTAGTCCATGACGCGCTTACCTTCAGGGTCATACGTCACATGAAAACCAAAATAATTCCAAAGGCCAGATCTGAATGAAGGTGGGGGAGGTTCAATTTGCCATGTTGCAACGAGCTTAGCTTCTGTCTTGCTAGCTTGCGCTGCGCTCAGTGGATCTGCACTCGACAGTGAAGCCTAGGCGGAGTAGTCGAACGCAGATCCACTGAGTGCTCAACACAGACAGCATCGTCAGAAGAAAAGTTGATAAAATAAATTTAAAATTTTGTATTGTTCGATACATATGCGTACTGAACCGAAAGCACTGTATCGAACGGTTCAATATCGATACGAGTATCGTTGCACCCCTAGTAAATAGAGTCAAACTCAGGAGGAAGGAAACCTGCAGCCAGACACCAGGGGGCGATAGAGATGTTTTGACTTCATTTTTGGGGGAAGCTGTCCGGTCGTTCATGTTTTCTACAGTCATTAGTTTGAATGCGATTGGAGTTTAATCACCTGCCTTTCGACTGTTAGGAGGACGGAGCCAGAGGAAAAGGGTTTTAATGGTCACGTTGATGGACAGTTACACATAAGCGCTGTTTTAAACTGTATTTGTTTACAATTCAGTTTAATTGACCTTCAACAGTTACTGTTTGCTGTGTAGCCATGGAAACACTAGCAGCTGTCACTGGATCACTTTAATGCTGAAGAAATCTTAAAAATTTAGGCTTCATAGACAAGTTCTGAAGCCTCAGCGCTCCTGTTCCATTACTCTCTTGTACAATATCACCTTTTATGATTAAAAACAATTATCATGACGAGCAGCACACATCATTCCTAATGAAATACAAAAATAGTTTTCATACTCAAATGAGTGAACTTCATTTTATAAACTGTGAGCAAATATAAGAGATGCATATGTTGTTGCCAGAGGGCCACTAAGTAAACATCACATCTGGTCACATCTGGCTGTAGAGCTCCACCCACTGTGGGTTCAGGCTCCACTGTAATAGTTCATGTGATAATATTACAGGTTCTCTGAACAGGCAGGTTGTGGAGTGGACAGGAGAGGAGGATGTGACAGGCTGTCCTTTCACAACACAACGAGACAACAGTGAGTGGCTCGTCTGTCTGATCTGAACTAGTGTCTTATAAAACAGTGAAGGCTGTTGCTGCTATTCTCTGTAAGTCTGAAGGGTCTAATAACTATGTTACACACCATCCTTGGAGCAGCCGTGTGCGAAGTGTGCTACGTTTTTTTCCTTTGTAGTTATCTCTGTGCAGCTAACCTTGGAGGAAACACTGAGGACACCAGAAACACTAGAAGAAATAATAAAATCAAAACAGGAACCAAAACTAAATAAAAACACCAGAATTATAAACTCAGCACATCAGAAAAACAAACAAAACAAACAGGCTAACGGCCGTCATATCATAAATGTGTGTTCAGTCTCCTGTAAATGGACAGACTCTGTTTTGAAAAGTGCAAATCAGTCCCAGAACAAAGGAGCTTCTGAAGATGCTGAAACAGGGACAAGGTATAAGTTTACTACACAACGTGGCATGAAGAAGAACACTAATGTGGTTGTAGTGCAGAAAACATCAGGTCATCAGTGAGGAAGTGAACAAAAAGACAAAAAATACACTTTAAAGAAAGCAAAGTTACGTTTATTTATTATGTATTTATGGAAAGAAGCAAAATTCAACAAAGAGTCCTAAAAACCTGATTCAGTTCCAGCTTTTCTGTCAGGAGGACTGGAACAAAATCCCAGAAACTTCCTGTGATTAAATGACTAAGATTCAATTTGAGGAAATGTGAAGTTATGTGAGTTCAAACTCCTGACCTCAGCGAGAGTGTTTTACATGATCAGTTTTTGTTAAATCTGTGTGTTTAGTTGAGCCGCTGCTAGAAGGACAAAATCCTGACCTGACATCAGTCCAAGTGTCTGGTTAAATGTACTGAAAGGTGTTAAACAACAAGTGCTGCTGGAAGAGTTTTCATGAAGAGAACATTAACACTGTGAATGAGGGATGGACTTTGATTCAGTTTGACACAATCTGTTTTTCTTTAACTTTGAATAAATGTTTTTGTGGGACTGAGGATACATTTGTTTCCATTTGGAAGTTTGATGTCATCTGTTCCTCTTGTTTCTGTCTTAAAACAGGATGAAAAATCTGTTCAAAACAGAAATAAATAGAATTGAATTTCTGACAGCAGTAAATAAAAATCGTCCCTGAGCTCAGTATGTTTGTGACTCTGAGATGGAGGTGAAACATGTGAAGCTGGGCTGTGGTTTACTGCTCTCTTCCTGTCACAGACACTGTTTGACATCTGTTCATCTGTTGGTTTTTGTTCAGGCTGCAGGGATCATTTCTCACTGTGGGGATCATACTTATCACAGGAGCAGTAGTAGGTGGCTGAATGATCGAGTTTAACTTTCTCTATCTTCAACTTACAGCTGTTTTCTTCATTCTCAACTATGAAATCATCTTGCTGAGGATGATTGTAAGGCTTGGAAACTCTGTAATTACCACCACTCTTATAACTATACAGAATTATTCTAAATGTTTCTTTTTCTTTCTTCTGGTACCAGTACCGATAGCTGTCATCACACTTTTCAGTCCCTCCACAGCTGAAGGAGACACTTTCTCCAACTCTCCTGGTCAATGTTAAATCCTCCTGAATCAGCTGTTCTGCTGCCATGGTAACCAGTGCTGTAGAGACACAGACAGATAGATGAAGGTTAGTGTGACAGTGTTTGTTACAGGTTGACTTTGTTGGCTCCTGATTGGCTGGAAACACTCACCTGAACACAGACAGCACAGAGCAGCAGCTGGGAGGAAAAGCATTTTGTGCAGTGGTGTTTCCTCTGGTGAACCTGGGGAGAAGTGGCGCTCTGATGCAGCTGAGGCCAAACAAGGACGAGCTGCGAGATCAGACGAGGGCCACGTGGTTTCTAACAGGTCCTCAAAGCTCCCATCAGCCCCTGCGGCCCACAGATAAGACTGCTGCTGCTGATTGACAGCTCAGCTGAAGCTGCTGTGGTTTCATCGTCTTCATTTCAATCTGACAGCAGATCCAAAAATCTGGGTCACATGATGCACAAACACTCAGAAACATTCATGTTGCTGTGAATTTAGTAACACACACTGCTATCTGTTGTTTAACAGCTGTGATGAAAACACTAAATATACAAACTAAATATAACGAAACTATAAATAAATAGAAAAATAAAAATAATAATATGGTTCAATATTTTAAAAGTTCATAAATTGCACACAAAGCAGTTAAAAAAACAAAATCATATATAACAACATTTAGAGTAAAAATCTTCTTTGAAACAAACACATGTGGTTCTGTTGTGTGTTTAAAATATGTGCACACTGTGCTTCTTTCCCACATCTTCTAATGTGTTTTGTTCCAAGTTGGTTTCAGACTGAAGGATTCATTAAAGCCTTTTTAAGAATCATTCAAATGATGATCATCAATTCTAATATCTATAAACAGTAATAAAAACAGGGCTGTGTTTCACGTCAGCTTCATTTATTTGTAGCCATGGTTAGATTTCATTTGCAGTAGGCAGTCATCCACCTTTACACACACATTTACACAACAGTACAAAAGTACTTTTTGATTCATGAAAGAGAAATAAGACAAATGTTGCCTTTGTATCATCTCTGATATGGAAGGTCTCATTTGAAGATGTGAGTGAAGGACACAAATCTTTTGATCTGGTGTTGTTCTACATTTTAGGACTAAAAGACAGAAGGAAGAAAGTGAAAGTGACTGTGCGAGGGGTTGAAGTCATGAAGTCAAGTGGAGGCCGCTGACTGCTGTTACTTTCTGCTGTACAGCTTAAACAGGGACTCACAGTCAGCCTGCTAGAACATTTGGATGAAGAGAAAAAGGAGGAAAAAGACTTTGAGGGAAAAATCCAATAAGATCAGCATGTTTTTAATGTGGGAATACAACAGTTTCCTCCACCATGACACACACTGGAGCCTCTTTTTGCTCACAGCTTCACTGTTTGTCTCAAAGTTCAGTTTGGAGGCCAAAATTGTTGCAACACATTTGTAAGTTTGCACTAATTTCACTGTGTGACCCTTAATGGATGTAATCAAAGAATCAGTCAGTGAAATATGAAGCTGTGCTGTAAGTTTGGAGGAGAAAAGTGTCTCAGTGACTTTAATGAGGTGAACACATGAATACAGAGCACTGACTGACACGTACAGACTCCTTTAATGAGTCGCACACATTTTTGGGACTTCATTAAATGTCAAAAATGACACAACACAAACCTGCGAGCACATTATTGTCTGTTTGCTGTTTGTGTGCTTTGTTTCCTGTTATGATAGCAGGCATACAGCCATGTTCTCAATGTCTCAGCTATCATTGATTATTTCTGCTTTTCCTCTTCTATTAGGCACTTCAACTCAATGAATGACACACAGAAAGATTTCATGACTGTGTTCTTCAAAATAAGGACAATATGTTATCTGCATCTGAATGACTCATGTTGCCTTGTTTCTACTTTGTTTGCATATTTCTGCTTGTTGGAAACGATTTTCTGAATCATTCAGTAGTTTTTGTAATAATAAGGACATTTAGCAACACTTCAAAATGATTCTCCAACATTTGCTGTTCAGACTTGATCTGTTCTTACGTGTGTGATATCCAGAATGAAAAACTCAGCTCAGCTAATAAAATGGGAGCTGAGCAGACTGCAGGGGCTTCATGGTCTCTCCTTTGAGTCCATGAAAGTTCATTTGTCAGCTCTGAGTTGAGGATTTGAGCTGTTTCTCTCACAGGTGAAGAACACAGATGCTTCCTGGAATCATTCTTGAAGCAGAGTTCATGCTTGTAACTGTCATTGTGTTATTAAAGTGAAAAGCCACAGCTAACGGTGTGGAGGCTGCAGAGCAGAAAGCCACACAGCCCGTCTGCTGCAGGAAGTTTGGATACAGTCAGTTTGTGCTTCACTCACACGGCTTGTTGTTCATCACACAATGAAAGTAGAATCAAACTCTTCATCTTGAAATCTTTATTATTCACACAAACACAACTACACTGTTTGACATTTGAAAATCAAACAAAAACAAATCAAACTGAAAACTTGTGATAAAAATATTCCTGATGATTTTTGTTACTACAATAAAAGTCACAATAAGTACAAAAAGAATTCTAACTCAGAGCAACAATACATGTAAAGATGGATTTATTTCAGATGATCTTCTAACTGTTGAAGAAAAAGGCAAAATAAGCACAACACATCATAACTAACATTTGTGAACACTGATCAAAGTGATGAATGAGATGAATTGATGAGATCTGATGGTGAGAAAAGGCGAGCAGGAAACAGTCAGTCAGCATGTGTGCAGTTGGTGGACGCTCCCTTGTTTGTGAGCATCATCAGCAGAGAGAGTCCACAGCAGTACACCAGACTCTTCACTATCAGCACTGTGTACAGCAGGCAGAGCAGCTTCACCCTGCACTGAGACTGGAAGGACACTGAAGGACAGACAGACACAAAGAGACAGACAGACAGTCGGGTTATTCCTCTCAGATCAAGGAGAAAAAGTCCAAATAGAAACAGTCACAGCTTCTTCTTCAAGTGGATGAATTGATGTAGTGTTTGTGTCCACTTGGGGGCAGAAGAACTCCACAAGCAGCTAACAAACTGATCTCTGACATATTATGGTCTGTCTGCTGTTTGGTGCTGAGCAGCTAGTGTACAGTGGCTTTATCAGAGCTTGTTGGATGAAGATTTGATCAATTAGTGCAACTTTAAGACCCTAAACTTGTTCCAGCTCCCTCATTGGACATTGGAGCTGTCCATGCAGAGAGGCAGCAGGTGATCTTACAGTCAGCTGGCTGCAGAGCTGGCAGGTCTGCTGGCTCTCTCTCTGGAGGACAGGAGGCTGCTGGAGCTGGAAGCTCTGAAACAGAAAAGGAGTCAAATGTTTGGAGCTGCAGTGAGAAATGTCAGTCCTCTGCTGCTCTGCTCTCTTTGACAGCATCTCCACATGAAGCTGAATCACTGCTCAACACAGTCACCAAGCCTTCATTACCTTGTTGTGTTTGGGCCTCCACTGTGCCCCCCTCGTGCTTCACCCAGCAGCTGTATTTATATGTGTTGGTGTCCTGCTCCTGGATCAGTAAGATGGAGGCGCTGTGTCCCGACTCTCTGAGCTCCAGCTGCTCTCCCTCAGCAGGGGGCAGCTCCTCCGCTTCTCCGCCGTTCTTCTTCTGTCTTTTCCAGGAGAACTGGACCAGAGGAGGAAACATGGCTGAGGCCACACACAGCAGGGAGCTGTTCCCCTCCAGGTGGGCTCTGGATGCTGCTGGGTACACGCTCACCACGGGCTTCACTACCTGCTCATCTGAAGTTTGACAGCAGCAACAAGCAGCACAGACACACATTCACACAGTCAGCAGCAGCTTCCAGCACTGCACTGCATTCAGTCTGATCCTGGAAACTACATGGACTCTGATCACTAAACTACTCATCAATACAGCACAAAGTTCACTACATACACTGGATTCAGCTTCATATCAAACACAGTCATCACCTCATGTCATCATGGCTCACATGAGGAACACTCAGCATGATTTTAAAAGTCAAATTAAATTCAGTTTAATTCATCATGTGTTTGTTTGTTATTGTTTTAAGTAAAAATTTAGTTCAGTCCAATTTTAAAATATTTGTCTTTATACAAGTGAAAATGTATTTTTCTTATTAGTCCTCAGACACGAGTTCTAACAGAGATCCTCTTCTGCCCAAAAATAAATTCATCTTTTTTCATATTGTTTTGTACTATTAATAAAATTAAATATCATTTCACAAAATTCAGTTCAGCAGATAAAATTTCCATTCTTCTTGTCTTTGATATATTTTACCATAAAGACCATATTTGTCTTTCAGACTAATTTATTCTTAAATATTTTTGTGTAAAAATATGAAAAGTAATGCAGTGATTATTTTAATTTATGTTTTTTTTTTCAAATAAAAAACTGTAGCAACTATTTTAAAACACTAAAACTGAAATGTTGAATAAAGCGTTTTCAATAATATGAGATATACTTCATGATATTTTAGTCATAAAATACAAATTATTTGACAAAGTATATTTAATAAAAATTTGTATTGAAAAGTATTTTGGAAAATTTAAGTATTATTAACTTTTTATTGTCACGTACAAATCCACACACACGACTTCATCTCAGAAATAAATATCAGAGTTTAACGATGTCAAATTCATCCTAAATTTATCTGTCATATCATTTCTGAGATTTCTAACCAGTATCTGTTTTTATACTTTTATTTACCTTTTTGAAGCAGCTACATGAATGTTTGACTATTAAAAAATATTTGTTCCTCAACATAAAGCAAATATTTCCTGAAACCATATTTGTTGTTAATCTATATTAATTTAATTTTAACATCAAATATGATCTTGTGTTAAAAACCAGCAGAATCACTGAGAGGATCAAATCCTAAATATTTGTAACATCACTAATATTTGCAGAAATAAAGAATAACTTTAGTTGTTCAGTGAGATTTCAACATGTTTTCAGAGATTATTGAGCTTTTCTTCTGTAACAATGGCTGCAGATGAATTCTCTACTAATGATGAAAAACTAACATGTAAAGCCTGAAGCAGCAGAAACTGACTTTAAACACATTTTCAGCTTCTACAATAAAACAACTGAAGGAAAATAAATGTTTGTTCTTACCTGTTACAGACAGTTTAGTTCCAGAGCCAAAGATGTAGTAGTAGTTATAATCTCCACAGTGAGAAAGACTGCTACAAAAACCTGTCTGCTGTTGAACGTGTCAGCTGAGGTGAATGAGTCCAAATGAGGAAGCAGGATCATATTTCAGCTCCATGATGTGTTTCTCTAATGTTCATATCAACATGACTGTCTCTTCTTCTCTTTTCTTTTAGCCACACTAGCAGCACGGCTCTGATGTTAATGTCAGTCTGTTGGTCAGTCCACTACTTTAGTCCACATGAAAATAGAAAATCACTATATAAGCACCAGTCCATTTATCCCATCAATGATGCCACCACTACAATGAAACATCTGCTGATAGTATCATGGTTTGGCCCATCTGGCTCACCATCATTAATCACACAATCAATTTTGAATTATAGCAGCAAATTCTGAAGAAAACTATCAGAACATGTGTCTGTGAACTGAATCTCAGGAGAAAGTGGGCCATGCAGCACCACAATGACACAAACCAGTCAAGTTTGTTTTCTTTGTTCCAAATAATGTTGAGAGAAAAATAATCCAGTGAATCCAGCGAGTGATGTGATGAGTCTCTGATATATTGTTATGTCCTGCACAGTTTACTCTGTTTTGTGCAGCTTGATGGAGCTTCTTGAAAAAGTAAAAGATGCTCTGTGTCAAAAATGGAGTCAAATTCTTCCAAACTGATGTGCTGGACTGATTATCAGTTACTGCAGGTGCTCCAGCCGAGGAGGAGCAGGAACCAGCAGAACTGCCAAACATCACACACACCACAAATGCCACACTCACAGAGAGACAAAGATAGAAAGCAGAGGGAGGAAAGATAGATGGTGGGTAGGCAGCAGAGGATCAGGGGACCATAACACCATCTTACACAGTTATTAACTAATGAGCTCATCGACTAATCTGAAACATCACTTTGATTTTTCTTCATTGGAATTTCAGCTCACAGTGGATCTGCAACATGAGCAGCTGAAGACCTCCAAGAGCTGAACTTGACATTTTAAACACACTTTGGTTACACACACAGTTGTACTTAAGATTTATTTTCCCAAGTGGATCACTACAGCTTTGCCATACTGCTACACTTGATTGTTCTTTAATATTTATTAATTTATTGATTTATAAATTATTTTTAAGGTGTAGGTTTGTAACAAAGAGCTGGTGGCAGTAATCATACAGACAGCAGAAGAAATATTTCCAATGGTTTCAGGGCCAGGGAAGATTGTATCTCGGTGGATTGAGAATAGTATTGAAGCTAATTCATTAGAAGTGAGCGCAAACAGTATTTCCAAAAACTTTATTGCAAAAGTTGAGGCAGAGACACAGTTAGCTAACATCCGGGGAATGATGAGTAGAATGAATGGACTAGTAAGGAATTGGGAAATTTTAATGTTGCGCCACAGGGATAAAATTGCTGTTAATAACAGTGACAGGTGTGAGTACAAGAAAACAATTATTAGAATACAATGTGTTAAATTTGCTTAGATAAGAGGGTCCAGCAGTAGATGAGAGGAACAGGGAAGGATTTTTCTGTGTTTTAGTTTGGCTTAGCTGTAGCCTGAGAGTGTGTAATTGTTTAGAGGGAAAGGAATCTATGGACACTGGGGTTCTGCTGTCATAAAAGAAGACAGGAAGCTACAGGTGGGGGTTGCTGATGCTGATGCTTGTACCTTTAATAAAAACTCATAATTGTTATAACTTAGAAGTAGGTTTGCAGGAGACTCTCCGCCTTATCTGTAAATGTAAGACAACAAGAGGGCAATGGCCCAGTGGATGCAGAGTGGGGGTCTTAGTGTTTGTAATATGTTAACTCTGTTTTCTATGTTGTGTAGAAGAATTTGGTGTAGCTGGGGAGAGAGGAGATTACTTTTATGACCGGCAGGAAGTCACGGACACAGAGACACACACAGTGCTTTGACTGTTACGACGCACCCACACCTACATGCACACTCACTCACGTTGTTGCGGGTTCAGATATTGAGGGTGAGCACAAAAACAATAATGGTCCAGAAGAGCTTCAGTCAAACAATGATTTTAATGAACACACGCGTGGGGAGATGAACACTGCCCACCGACAACATCGATCTCCGCCCAATAATACACAAACGGTTGTTTTATACCATCAGGGTTTGGTTTATGACACCCCCTCATGCGTCAGAACACATACAAAGCACATACAATAATATTGACGACTTTTGACATATATGGAAAGAGCCTTCTCTCCGTCTTGAGGCCAGGTGCCGACTCTCACTTATCTCCTGGAGCAGACTGTCCCTTTCACAGACATAATTTTGCAGCTACAGGCATTTGCAAACTGTTATTCGAACTGCTAGCCTAAACATGAGCCTAACTGTTGTTTGTGTGTGTGTGTGTGTGTGTGTGTGTGTGTGTGTGTGTGTGTGTGTGTATGTCGACCTCCAACGCACTCAGCCTGACGCCGCCCGTTAGCGCTTCTGGCCTTTTACCAGACAGAAGCTCTCTGTGATAGGTGTAATAATCATAACTAAGAACATGTGTAATGTCATGGTCCTGAGTCTGAGGACTCGGTGTTTTGTGTTTCTTTATCTTCTTCTATATTCTTGTTTATTCTGCCTTGTCTTTTGTTTAGGTTTGCTATGTGTTAGTGTGTTTGTTTCATGCCTGCCTGTGTTCCCTCTGTCTGTCCATGCTTCTCTGTGTCTGTTTCCTGTTTTATTCTGAAAGTTCATGTCTCATGTCAATGTGTTTTACCTTTCTCCTGTCTCGTTAGCCTAATTTCTCCCAGCTGTGTCTCCCTCCTGTTGTCCATTTCCTAATTACTCCCCTGTGTATTTAAGCCCTGTGTTTTCCTGTGCTCCCTGTCACGTCGTACCCTCAACTTGCTGTGTGTTCATGATTTCCAGTCCTCCTCCACCTCAGTTTAGAGTTTTGTTTGCTTTTGTGAGTTTTATTTTATGTTGAAGTTTTGTTCCAGCAATAAAGCTGCATTTTCAGTTGAAACCTTGTTTCCTAAGAGTCCTGCATTTTGGGTCCACCACTCCTGCCTGCCTGCCACACAGCCAACCATGACAGAATGACGCGACCATAACCTGGACCCAGCAGGCTCATCTCGGGAGAGCGATCTCGCCCGCATCATGGGCCTCATAAAGCGAATTTCCCACACGAAGGATACTAAGGCAATGGCGATCGGATTAAACGCTATCGGAACAATCCTCGAGGGAAATCCACATTCGCCAACTTAAGGGAATTAAGAGCTTAATGGACGAGCTGCACGAAGCCCAGGAGGTTCTTCAGGCTCGGGAGCTAGCAGTCTTTGCTCGTTCGCAGTACTCCACTCCGAGGCCTCCGCACCAACAGCAGCAGCAGACGAAGCTCGCCGCGAAGCAGTGTGAGCTCCCTGCAACACAGCAGCAGCCGAACATGGAGCTTTCTGCGACACCACAGCGATCGCCGCGGCAGGATATCAACCCCTTGCCGTGGCCACAGAGTGAACTACCGACTCCGGTCTGCTCCGGCTATCGCTCGCCAGCCTCTTTCCTTGCGGCCATATGGTCAAGATGAGGAGTCTGCCTCTCCGCCATTGCCGTTCTCCTCTGCAGTCTGTACTCCCACTTCCAGGAGGAAGCGGCACCGGCGCCATCACCATTCCTCGCTACAGCCGCACTCCAGCCCCTCCCCAGAGAAATCAGCAGCTGTGAGTAACCACGACAGTTCTTCCCGCACTCTTTCTGGGCATAACAATAAAAAGGACTATATTTCTTCTGCTCCATCTGAGCCTGTTAACCCCGTATCAGCTATCCCTGAATCAGCTAAAGCTGCGGCTTCCACCCCAGAGACAATTAACCTAAGCTCTGAGAACATTAAGACTGTTTTATTCTCTGAACTGCCACCTTAAGAGACTGTTCAGTGTGCACCCAAATGTTTTGTTTCTTGGACTACTGACACTCATTTAAAGACCTCAAGTGGTTGCAGATATCGAAACATTCTTCAGGGCCTCCGCAGAGTCTGAGTGCCCTCCCTCAGCAGACTCCGGACCGCTAGAGGCTAAAGAGCCAGCATTTCCCGAGTCATTTAAAAGCTCCACTGAGGTAGTGCGCTTGGCTGCCCAGCCAGAAGCGCGCTTGGCTGCCCAGCCAGAAGCGCGCTTGGCTGCCCAGCCAGAAGCGCGCTTGGCTGCCCAGCCAGAAGCGCGCTTGGCTGCCCAGCCAGAAGCGCGCTTGGCTGCCCAGCCAGAAGCGCGCTTGGCTGCCCAGCCAGAAGCCCGCTTGGCTGCCCAGCCAGAAGCCCGCTTGGCTGCCCAGCCAGAAGCCCGCTTGGCTGCCCAGCCAGAAGCCCGCTTGGCTGCCCAGCCAGAAGCCCGCTTGGCTGCCCAGCCAGAAGCCCGCTTGGCTGCCCAGCCAGAAGCCCGCTTGGCTGCCCAGCCAGAAGCCCGCTTGGCTGCCCAGCCAGAAGCCCGCTTGGCTGCCCAGCCAGAAGCCCGCTTGGCTGCCCAGCCAGAAGCCCGCTTGGCTGCCCAGCCAGAAGCCCGCTTGGCTGCCCAGCCAGAAGCCCGCTTGGCTGCCCAGCCAGAAGCCCGCTTGGCTGTGTGAGATTAGGTTAAAGAACATGACCATCTTCGCAGTATATTTTTGTAGTATGTTAGACAAATGTTCCAGTATATCTTTGGGTTCTGTTAGACAGGTGGGCGCCGCCATTTATCTGCTGTGAAAGTTTTACACTGTTTTCTTGTCAGACTGCTTAAATCATTTTCTGAGAATGTTGTGTGCAAAAGACCTTGTGCCGATAATAAGAAGAAACAGACCACATTCTGTGCCCCCACTCTTGTAGGAGGTAGAAAGACAGGGAGCCCGAGGTCATAACTTGGGCGCCATGACAGATAAGGGACTGTGAATGTTTAGGTTTACGACCAGGTGGGGGCCAGTGGAAAGTATAAAAAGCTGTGTAACACATCACCATTTTGAGACTTGCTGTGACCCTCTCATGCATCTCTCCCCATCCGGATGGTTGTTTATGCTCATTGTGTGAAAATTGTATGGAAATAAAGGATTGTTGATTGAGCATTTATACACCGAGTATTGTCCTTCCTTCAGCCCAAAGATTCAAAGAACTGGGAGATTTCAACAACTTGGTGCTGGTGACCTGGATCTTTTGGTGTGCTGAGGAGGGGCAGATTTGGCCTGTGGTGAGATCGTGCGACAGAGCGAACGGAGAGCCGGCTCAAACATCAAAAAGGTAAGCACAGCCTGTTGTATTATGAATACCAAATGTGCATATTGGGCTTTCCAAATTAATCTGTTCGCTGGGTTACACGTATTTTCACATTAAATTGTCGGTGTCTGGTTTTCGGCGCAAGATACTAACAGCATAAGTTGAGGCTGAATTCAAGTGTTAGAGGAACTTTCTAGCAAGATACTAATAATATTCTACGTTGAGACTAGAATTCCAGAGTGTTATAGGAACTGGCTCTAGCAAGATACTAATAATATTCTACGTTGAGACTAGGGTGCAGCCCACTTTTACCCTACATAATTAATTTTGTCTATGACTGGCTTCTGTGCAAGAAATGTGGAAAAACTTTCTAAAAGCGGCCAAAGTGTAGTATCTGAAATAGAGGTGAAATAGAGTCTGGCTTATGGTGCGCTTGCATTTTCAAAGGTGAGCTCAGAGGTTTCTGTGTGTGTTTCTGCTGATGAGACGCGCTTGCTGTGTTTCTGTGTATTACTGCTGATGAGACGCGCTTGCTGTGTTTCTGTGTGAAATATGAACATGGTGACAGTGACGGTTGATGTGTGAATGGGAGGACATTAGTGCAAAGACACATTTTAGGATCAAAGGTTGATGCCTAGTGGACCTGTGGAAATTGGTTTTGCTCATGGTGTTGGCAACCCCCCTGCCTGTGGACGCGCAGTCAGGTCCAGCGGCGTCTGGTTTGCTGAGGTGGTGACTTGGGGACTGAGGACTCCCGCATAGCCACAGAATAATATTGAAAACGTTTGTGTAATCACGGGTTTACATTTTATTCTGGATTAGAACATAGAACAAGACATTTTGCGAACAAAGGTTGAGTTCTAAGAATAGTAAGAGAATAAGGTTAAATAAGGTTAAAAAGGTTGAAAAAGGTTGAATTCCTCGTTTCAGTGGTTGAAATTGTTGTTTGCCTGTCCCCTGACGAGTGTTAAATTAAATAAAGAGGGCATTTGGAGCCACATAGAGATAGACGGGCTAAATTGGGTGTATTACTCTGTGGTGTGAAAAAAAAAAAAAAAAAAAAAAAAAGGAGAGAGAGAAAGATAGGACGGTGTAGTGTGTGTGAAAGCGCCGTTAGAGTCGGCGTCTCGTCTGAAGTACGGGAGTCAATTAAAGTAACAAAAAGAAGTTGTGTCTAAAAGTGTGTGTTTGTGGTGTGTAGAAATTGCGGCAGGAGGCCGTGTCGCGAATTGTTGCAAACTGTGAAGTCAATTGGGGGGTTTAATTTGGTTTTATTTTTATGGGGAAGAGAAACTGCGGTATCCAGTCCGTGGTGCAGTTTGAATAAATCGTGAGGCAAATGTGGCGCGATCTGAAGATCGTGAGCCTAATTGTCATAGTTAGGTTGAGGTGTATAAGAGTGGAAGGCACCCGCTCTTTGTTTTGATTAGGGCGTTGTCCTGAATCAGCAGAAGTGTCTCGCAGAAAGTTTGTATGGGACTGCGAGAAGTATGAAGTGTGTGTGAGCCAGCCTCGAGGGGCGGGTTCACAGGCGGAACGAACGAAGAGTAAAATGTGCGTGTGTGTGAGAGAGAAAGAAAAGGTGGGGGCGAGTGACCAGCCCGCGAGTGTGTGTGTGTGAATTCCTTGATGACAAATAGGGAGACAAAGTAGATTAGTTGATTTTCTGTGAAATAATAATAGTCAAGAAATCATAGTGATCAAATAGGAGAAAATGAACTAAAGTAAATAATGCAAATTAAAAGTGGATTAGCGTTAAAGTAATGATAAATAAATTGATCAAACTAATAGTGACATTTAAAGGTGATCAAATATTCAAGGATGAATGGAGAATTTGATTACTGACTGTATGAGAGCTGTTGGGGTGAAAGGAAAATGAGGTTGGAGGAGTGAGTTAACAGGTTAATGTGTGGGTGTAAAACAATGAGGTAAAAAAGAAAATGATGAAAACAAAGAAAATAAAAGTGTGGAAGTGTGAGTGGGAAATTGTCTCCAACTGGGGGAAGCAGTGACACTACAGGTCACCTTCTTCCCCTGCTGGACACAAAACAAAAACAAAATTTGGAGTGTTGTGGATGAAAAGAATTAATAACAACATCAAGAAGATTTTTTGTGTTTGCGGTTAAGATCAAATAAAAATTTCATTTTTGGGGTTTGAAGTCAGTAGAGGTCAAAACAAAATAAGTAGAGATGTGTTGCTTTAGGAGTGATGAAAACATCTGCAGTCACAGTGAATAATGAAAGTCTCTCAGTCTGTCGTTTACAGGTGGGGAACGGACCTGGATCAATTCTCCACGGGCAGCAGTCGGAAGAAAATTATAGGTTAAAATCATTAGTAAAATAAAATAGAAACACCCAGCCAGAATTTTTGGCTGAATTGTTTTGCAGCTTCCCGTCCTCATCCTGAACAAGCAAGCTCCAAGGAAGCTAATCTCTCCCTGAAGACACAGAGTGCAGTTCCAGAAAGCACGAGCATGAACATCAACAGTGGACAGCAGTCCAAGAGACAATACCAGAGTTATGAGCGGTCCAGCAGCACTATGGGCAAACGGCATCAGAAAGAGAAGATCCACCATCTAGATTGGATGGATGGAGATGCGTTTCCAGCAAGCTGCGACCTCACTGTGTGTGAAGGACTTTTGAGAAGACTGTCTGAGTTTGACATTTTCCATGTTTGGAGCGAGATGGCAATGAAAGAGACAGTGGGACAAAGAGATACACGGGACAAAGCTGAAAAGAACTGACTGCCATTGGACAGAAAAGTGGGAGAGAAGAATGGAGAGAAAGGAGCAGAAGAGGACTGAGGCTGCTGTTTTAGTTTGGGGAATCAAATTGGGTTAAGGAATCCAGGGAGACAAACGACTGCCTGGAAGTGGAGGATTGACAGTGTCCAGACCACCACAAAAGGGGGAGGAAGACAAGCACTGAGGTATGCAAGAGTACTGTTAGAAAAATGGAAAGTGACACCACACATGCACATGATATGCACTAGAGATAACACAAAATCATACACAAAGTGGCACACATCAAAAGAGGGTATTTGCAGAAGGGGTTAACAACACACAGTGTGGTTGCCGATGGTAACCTGCAAGCATTTGGGGTTTAGCTGTGCCTGACTATGTCAGAGTTTTTCATTTAGATGTTTCTGAAACAAAATTTGGAGTGAAAAAAATTAATTCCTTGTTTCAGAAAAAAGGGGGAAGGTACCTAAAAGGATACATAGAAATAGAAAATGTATTAACCCGACTAACATAAACACACACACACACACACGTAATGAAGCTCATTAGGATCAAAAACAATTTTAAGTAGGTAATACTGTTACCATCATCCTGTCTGGTTTATTGAGTGGGTTGAGAAATGATACATAGATGACTTAATCAGTATTATTTTGGGGAACATGATAGCAGGGGTGAACAGAATCCTGCTGCCAGAGTTTAAAAGAGTGAAACTAGCAGATTTTTTGTTTTTGTTTTGTTTTTGTTTCTGAAGTATGGGGAACCAAGTTTTAGATTTGGTGTTTTCTCACCTATAAGAGAAAGAAAGAATATTCTGTGACAAGTCCTAAGACCGGGCTTCTGTATTTTTATTTACTTTTGTTTTTCAGTTTTATCTTTTATTTTTCATTTAATTTTTATTTTTTGAACAGTGCACTGATTTTTGTTTGTGAATTTCTTTTCTTTAAGCAGATCTGCACGTCAGGAATTAAAAGCGCTACACGTCGTCGAGAAAATTGTTGCAAGTGAGTTTCTCCACATTATAATGGGCTCTGGAGAAAGCCACTTATTTGGGACAACTAGAAAATGAGAGTCCCTGCCTAAAAAGGATTCAGCGGGGTAATCCGACCTAAAGTTCTTCTTTTTCTTTTTGAAATGACGTCATTTTGCTGAGGGTGGAAATCAAATGCGGCGATGGTTTCCACTATCAGCAAAGAAAGAGAGAATGGATGAATGAAGGAATGAATGGAAATAAAAACAAACTGACTGACTGGTAGAAGCTGACAAGACTTGACCACGACTCAAACTTTACCTCCACCTAGACAGGACAAAAGGGTGGATGAATTTATGTTTCTTTTTACAGGAGCAGAAAGATGACAGCAACATTCGAGGTTGCGTGATGATTTAACTTGTAAATGCCACTTTCTATGTTTGTGAATCTACTAGGGGTGTGTTATTCATGGGCTTGTGTTGCTCACAGAGATTACTGTGAGAAAGTGTGTATATATCTGCTGTGAATGTTTTACACTGTTTTCTTGTCATGTCAGACTGCTTAAATCATTTTCTGAGAATGTTGTGTGTAAAAGACCTTGTGCCGATAATAAGAAGAAACGGACCACATTCTGTGCCCCCACTCTTGTAGGAGGTAGAAAGACAGGGAGCCCGAGGTCATAACTTAGGCGCCATGACAGATAAGGGACTGTGAATGTTTAGGTTTACGACCAGGTGGGGGCCAGTGGAAAGTATAAAAAGCTGTGTAACACATCACCATTTTGAGACTTGCTGTGACCCTCTCATGCATCTCTCCCCATCCGGATGGTTGTTTATGCTCATTGTGTGAAAATTGTATGGAAATAAAGGATTGTTGATTGAGCATTTATACACCGAGTATTGTCCTTCCTTCAGCCCAAAGATTCAAAGAACTGGGAGATTTCAACGGCTGCCCAGCCAGAAGCCCGCTTGGCTGCCCAGCCAGAAGCCCGCTTGGCTGCCCAGCCAGAAGCCCGCTTGGCTGCCCAGCCAGAAGCCCGCTTGGCTGCCCAGCCAGAAGCCCGCTTGGCTGCCCAGCCAGAAGCCCGCTTGGCTGCCCAGCCAGAAGCCCGCTTGGCTGCCCAGCCAGAAGCCCGCTTGGCTGCCCAGCCAGAAGCCCGCTTGGCTGCCCAGCCAGAAGCCCGCTTGGCTGCCCGGCTGTCCCCGGTTAAGACTCCTGCTCCTCAGGCATTCACTCAATCGCCAGCTTCACCACAACTGCCACTACAAACTGCACCTCAGACATCAGCTCTCCCACCAGTTCATATTTCAGGACAGCATCAAGTAGCTCAGCTCCCGGTGTCTCCTGTAGCGATTCATTCCCTTAGTCAGCTACACACTCACTCACCTGGTCCTATACACATTCAGCCAGGGGTCCCTATACCCTCTGGCTCTACATCAGCTCCTGCTGGACGCTCTGATGAGTCTATACAGCACTCCGCGGCTCCCACGCCGCCACCTGCCTCATTCGCTGGGGGTTCTGGAGAGCCCGTCCAGCCTCCTGTCTCGTCAGCTGGATGGCCCGAGGAGCCGCTTCAGCCTCCTGTCTCGTCCGCTGGAGGGCCCGAGGAGCCGCTTCAGTTTCCTGTCTCGTCCGCTGGAGGGCCCGAGGAGCCGCTTCAGCCTCCTGTCTCCGCTGGAGGGCCAGAGGAGCCCATCCAGCCTCCTGTCTCGTCCGCTGGAGGGCCCGAGGAGCCGCTTCAGCCTCCTGTCTCGTCAGCTGGAGGGCCCGAGGAGCCCGTCCAGCCTCTTGCCTTGTCAGCTGGGGGTCCGGGAGGACCCAGCAAGCACGTCCTCATGTCTGCTGACGGTTCTGGTGAGACCGTTCAGCCACCACCATCTCCACCACCTGCAACCTCCACACCGTTGCCTGCAGCAGCAGCTTCATCCACACCGTTGCCTGCAGCAGCAGCTTCATCCACACCGCTGCCTGCAGCAGCAGCTTCACCCCCACCTGCAGCGCCACCGTCTCCGGCTTCCACTCCGCCGCCTGCAGCGCCACCGTCTCCGGCTTCCACTCCGCCGCCTGCAGCGCCACCGTCTCCGGCTTCCACTCCGCCGCCTGCAGCGCCACCGTCTCTGGCTTCCACGCCGTCGCCTGCAGCTCCATTCTCGCCTGGTCCAGCTTCAGCTTCGCCCTCGCTCTCGCCTGGTCCAGCTTCAGCTTCATCCACGCCGTCGCCTGGTTCAGATTCAGCTTCAGCTTCGCCGTCGCCTGGTCCAGCCTCTGCTTCAGCTTTGCTTGTTTCAGCTTCTGCCTCGTCTGGCCCTGTGGTTGCCACGCCACCATCTCATCCACGCCTAGCACGGCCGGCTTTTCCGTGGTCCTCTCCTCAACATTGCCGGCCACTTTCCAGGCCTTTGGTTGGACATCATCGCCATCAAGGGTGGCCCACTGAACGAGGCCGTCGTCGCCACTGCCTTCCGCGTGGCCGGCCTCCGGACTTGCACCGTCACCGCCGCCACAGCCTTTGGCGTGGCCGGCCTCCGGACTTGCTCCGTCACCGCCGCGACTGCCTTCCGCGTGGCCGGCCTCTGGACTTGCTCCGTCACCGCCGCCACTGCCTTCCGCGTGGCCAGCCTCCGGATCTGTTCCAACACCACTGCCTTCCGCATGGCCGGCCCCCGGACCAGAGCTGTCGCCATTGCCGTCCGCACGGCTGGTCCCCTGAACTGTTTCTACGTCGTCGCCGCCGTTGCTTTCCGCACCAGCTCTGTCACCTGGGTCACCCACCTGGTCGGCCCCCCGACCGTTTGACTTATGAACTTTTGTGCCGGCAACCTCCGGGTCGGCCTCTCGAACTGTTTGATCTGCTTCCCATGCTCCAGTGTTTTGGTTATGGTTTTGTCTTCAGTTTCGGTTTTGGACGTCTTCCCTTCTAGAAGATGCATGCTTAAATGAAGATGAATAAAGGTTTTTGCGAAAATGACTACTGAGTCCGGTGCCGTCTCTGGATGCCCGAGGAATAAAAAGAACCGGGGTGAAACTGATTTCGTAACACAGGCCAGTGTTTCTGGCTCACACATTAGTAAATATACATAGCTCAGAAAATTTGACAAATGTTGCTTAGAGTAATCCTAGACTAACTTTGAAGAGAAGTGATTAATGATGACAGTTTTAATTTACCTTCCAGTATATTTAAGTTAAAAAGAGATACAAATGTACATCAAACCTCCCCAGGGTAACATGGTATATGGCACAGTATCTCAGAACATATGGATAACAGCTCACAGCTGTTCTGAGATTGTTTAATAACAGAAACAACAAATTTTGACCAAGGTGCTGAATAATTAAGGTAATCAAAAGAAATAAAAACATAGGGAGACATGATAAAAGTTAAGAAAAAGAATAATAAAATGAGAAGATTTGAGTAAGAAATAAGATAAATAACAGTAATACAAACTCATTCTGATTTATAAGTCATGGAGTAAAAGTGTGTTTTCAGACGGGTTTTAAAAGTGTCCAGTGTTGGGGAGGTCCTGATGTGAAGGGGCAGTTTGTTCCACAGTTTAGGAGCAGTTACAGCAAAGGCCCGATCTCCTCTCTGCTTTAATCTGGACCTCGGGACAGCCTGGAGCATTTGATCCACAGACCTCAGTGATCTTGTAGGAGTGTACAATTTAAAAGATCAGAAAGGTGTGAGGGTGCTAACCCGTGCAACGCCTTAAAAACAGATAATTAAATCTTAATCTAAACTAAACTGGCAGCCAGTGTAATGTTGCCAGTATGGGAGATGTGTGTTCTTGCTTGCATGTGCCAGTTAGTAACGATGCTGCAGCATTTTGGACCAGCTGCAGATGACTATAACAATATTTGAGGCGAGATGACATGAAGACGTGGATAGCTCTCTCAAAGTCTCTAAAACAGGGACATGGCTTCACTTTAGCAAGTAGCTGAAGATGGAAGAAACTCAACTTGATCACTGCATTAATCTGTTTATCAAATGTTAGATTAGAGTCAAACATTAGAGTCAGATTAGATACATAAGCTAAATAAGTTAGGTATAGGGGGTGAACTGTGCAACTATTAGAGTTCCTGTTCAGAAGAACATTAGAAGTCAGAGCTGGAAATATCTATTCTAATAAACATAAAGTAGAAAATGGAACAACTCAGAGCAGTGTATGTAGTTCATCATTATCCAACATAGTGATTATTGAAGGTGAGCTGTAGTCATAAAAAGGGAGATGAACATGTAGATACTGAAGAGCCAGTTCCACTGACTGTTTTCAGTTTTATCATCATGAATAAACTACAGATCTTTGTCCAGCTGATGAAAAATGAAAAGTCCACTCTGATCGGGATGCAAAGGTGCTGCATCCTAAAAGTTGATTCTATCGATCTGGAAGTAGTATTGACTGATAGTAGCAGCACTGACTTACTCTGGGATTTGAGTTCAGTTTCTTGACACAATCTGTTGACTGAGGATACATTTGTTTACATTTGGAAGTTTGATGTCATCTGTTCCTCTTGTTTCTGTCTTAAAACAGGATGAAAAATCTGTTCAAAACAGAAATAAATAGAATTGCATTTCTGACAGCAGTAAATCCAAATACAACTTTATTTATAAAGCACTTTAAAATAGCACATGACCAAAGTGCTGCACAGTTAATAAGTTAAGAACAATAGATAAAATGAAACCGCAAAGAATAAATAAATAAATAAATAAATAAAACATACAATCAACTAAAACAACAACAGAAATAAACATAAAATAAAACCAACATCTCACATGGTGTCAAAGGCCAGGGTGAAGAGGGGGGCTTTCAGGAGTGATTTAAAAACAGGCAGAGAAGAGGCCTGCCTAATCTTTAAAGGCAGATCACTCCACAGTTTTGGAGCTGCTACAGCAAAAGCTTAATCTCCTCTAAGTTATCGCTCGGTCCTGGGTATCTTCAGGAGCAGCTGATCAGCTGACCTGAGACAGCGGGTGGGTGTATGAGGCTGTAGCAGCTCAGAGAGACAAGATGGGGCTAGACCATGGAGAGCTTTAAAAGCAAATAAAAGAATTTTAAAATGAGTCCTAGAAGAAATGGGCAGCCAGTGAAGTGAAGCTAAAACGGGGAAATGTGCTCAAACTTTCGAGTGCCAGTTAAAAGATGAGCTGTGGCATTTTTCACCCTCTGTAGATGAGTAACGTATGATGCACTGACCCCAATGTAAAGTGCATTACAGTAATCCAGCCGAGTGCTAACAAAGGTGTGGACCACTGTCTCAAAGTGCTGCCGTGAAAGAATTGGCTTTAATTTTGCAGCTGCCTGAGCTGAGAGAAGCTTGATTTTACTTAATCTGACTGTCAAGCTTCAGTTCAGAGTCCACTTTGACCCCCAGGTTTGTGACAGTTGGCTTAACATACTGGGCCAAGGTATCTAAATACAGATTGGGGGTCTCAGTCGGGCTACCAAAAACCATCACCTCAGTCTTTTTGTTACTGAATTTTAAAAAGTTAAGAGACATCCAAGCTTTAATGTCATCAACACACTGGATTAATGGATGTACAGGATAGATCTGACAGTCTGCAGCATTGACCTGTTTTCTCAGTATAAAAGCAAGAGGTAGCAGATACTAACAAAAGAGGAGGCTGCTTAGAACTGAGCCCAGTGGGACACCACACAAGAGGGGAGCACAGAATGATACATGGTCACAGAGACTGACACAAAATCTCGCTCCGCCAAGTAGGACGTGAACCACTCCAGTGCAGTGCCTTCAATGCCCACCACTGCTCCAAAGGAGAGATTAAAATAGCATAACTGACTGTTTCAAATGTAGCTGTCAAATTTAAAAGGACAGGAACAACACAGTCACCAGCATCAGTAGCTAAAAATATGTGATTACAAACTTTTAAACGGGCGGATTTAGTGCAATGAAAGGAAACATTTTGCTTTTTCAAAAAGGCCACAAACTGTCTCTTTTGTTTATTTACAAGTATCTCAGTAAATAAAAACCTGAGCTCAGTATGTTTGTGACTCTGAGATGGAGGTGAAACATGTGAAGCTGGGCTGTGGTTTACTGCTCTCTTCCTGTCACAGACACTGTTTGACATCTGTTCATCTGTTGGTTTTTGTTCAGGCTGCAGGGATCATTTCTCACTGTGGGGAGCATCCTTAGAACAGCCGCAGTAGTAGGTGGCTGAATGATTTAAATTAATATCCTTAATCTCTAACTCCCAGCCTTTCCCTTTATTTACACCTGCGAAAGTACTGTTCTCGAAAACAGGTGGAGCTTTACCGTTATCTTTATGAAAAGCAAAAATTAATTTGAATGTTTCATTTTCTTTCTTCTGGAGCCAGAATATATAATCATAATCACACTGTTCAGTCCCTCCACAGCTGAAGGAGACACTTTCTCCAACTCTCCTGGTCAATGTTAAATCCTCCTGAATCAGCTGTTCTGCTGCCATGGTAACCAGTGCTGTAGAGACACAGACAGATAGATGAAGGTTAGTGTGACAGTGTTTGTTACAGGTTGACTTTGTTGGCTCCTGATTGGCTGGAAACACTCACCTGAACACAGACAGCACAGAGCAGCAGCTGGGAGGAAAAGCATTTTGTGCAGTGGTGTTTCCTCTGGTGAACCTGGGGAGAAGTGGCGCTCTGATGCAGCTGAGGCCAAACAAGGACGAGCTGCGAGATCAGACGAGGGCCACGTGGTTTCTAACAGGTCCTCAAAGCTCCCATCAGCCCCTGCGGCCCACAGATAAGACTGCTGCTGCTGATTGACAGCTCAGCTGAAGCTGCTGTGGTTTCATCGTCTTCATTTCAATCTGACAGCAGATCCAAAAATCTGGGTCACATGATGCACAAACACTCAGAAACATTCATGTTGCTGTGAATTTAGTAACACACACTGTTATCTGTGGTTTAACAGCTGTGATGAAAACACTAAATATACAAACTAAATATAACTAAACTATAAATAAATAGAAAAATCTAAAAATAATAATATTGTTAAATATTTTAAAAGTTCATAAATTGCACACAAAGTAGTTAAAAAAACAAAATCATATATAACAACATTTAGAGTAAAATTCTTCTTTGAAACAAACACATGTGGTTCTGTTGTGTGTTTAAAATATGTGCACACTGTGCTTCTTTCCCACATCTTCTAATGTGTTTTGTTCCAAGTTGGTTTCAGACTGAAGGATTCATTAAAGCCTTTTTAAGAATCATTCAAATGATGATCATCAATTCTAATATCTATAAACAGTAATAAAAACAGGGCTGTGTTTCACGTCAGCTTCATTTATTTGTAGCCATGGTTAGATTTCATTTGCAGTAGGCAGTCATCCACCTTTACACACACATTTACACAACAGTACAAAAGTACTTTTTGATTCATGAAAGAGAAATAAGACAAATGTTGCCTTTGTATCATCTCTGATATGGAAGGTCTCATTTGAAGATGTGAGTGAAGGACACAAATCTTTTGATCTGGTGTTGTTCTACATTTTAGGACTAAAAGACAGAAGGAAGAAAGTGAAAGTGACTGTGCGAGGGGTTGAAGTCATGAAGTCAAGTGGAGGCCGCTGACTGCTGTTACTTTCTGCTGTACAGCTTAAACAGGGACTCACAGTCAGCCTGCTAGAACATTTGGATGAAGAGAAAAAGGAGGAAAAAGACTTTGAGGGAAAAATCCAATAAGATCAGCATGTTTTTAATGTGGGAATACAACAGTTTCCTCCACCATGACACACACTGGAGCCTCTTTTTGCTCACAGCTTCACTCTTTGTCTCAAAGTTCAGTTTGGAGGCCAAAATTGTTGCAACACATTTGTAAGTTTGCACTAATTTCACTGTGTGACCCTTAATGGATGTAATCAAAGAATCAGTCAGTGAAATATGAAGCTGTGCTGTAAGTTTGGAGGAGAAAAGTGTCTCAGTGACTTTAATGAGGTGAACACATGAATACAGAGCACTGACTGACACGTACAGACTCCTTTAATGAGTCGCACACATTTTTGTGACTTCATTAAATGTCAAAAATGACACAACAACCTGCGAGCACATTATTGTCTGTTTGCTGTTTGTGTGCTTTGTTTCCTGTTATGATAGCAGGCATACAGCCATGTTCTCAATGTCTCAGCTATCATTGATTATTTCTGCTTTTCCTCTTCTATTAGGCACTTCAACTCAATGAATGACACACAGAAAGATTTCATGACTGTGTTCTTCAAAATAAGGACAATATGTTATCTGCATCTGAATGACTCATGTTGCCTTGTTTCTACTTTGTTTGCATATTTCTGCTTGTTGGAAACGATTTTCTGAATCATTCAGTAGTTTTTGTAATAATAAGGACATTTAGCAACACTTCAAAATGATTCTCCAACATTTGCTGTTCAGACTTGATCTGTTCTTACGTGTGTGATATCCAGAATGAAAAACTCAGCTCAGCTAATAAAATGGGAGCTGAGCAGACTGCAGGGGCTTCATGGTCTCTCCTTTGAGTCCATGAAAGTTCATTTGTCAGCTCTGAGTTGAGGATTTGAGCTGTTTCTCTCACAGGTGAAGAACACAGATGCTTCCTGGAATCATTCTTGAAGCAGAGTTCATGCTTGTAACTGTCATTGTGTTATTAAAGTGAAAAGCCACAGCTAACGGTGTGGAGGCTGCAGAGCAGAAAGCCACACAGCCCGTCTGCTGCAGGAAGTTTGGATACAGTCAGTTTGTGCTTCACTCACACGGCTTGTTGTTCATCACACAATGAAAGTAGAATCAAACTCTTCATCTTGAAATCTTTATTATTCACACAAACACAACTACACTGTTTGACATTTGAAAATCCAACAAAAACAAATCAAACTGAAAACTTGTGATAAAAATATTCCTGATGATTTTTGTTACTACAATAAAAGTCACAATAAGTACAAAAAGAATTCTAACTCAGAGCAACAATACATGTAAAGATGGATTTATTTCAGATGATCTTCTAACTGTTGAAGAAAAAGGCAAAATAAGCACAACACATCATAACTAACATTTGTGAACACTGATCAAAGTGATGAATGAGATGAATTGATGAGATCTGATGGTGAGAAAAGGCGAGCAGGAAACAGTCAGTCAGCATGTGTGCAGTTGGTGGACGCTCCCTTGTTTGTGAGCATCATCAGCAGAGAGAGTCCACAGCAGTACACCAGACTCTTCACTATCAGCACTGTGTACAGCAGGCAGAGCAGCTTCACCCTGCACTGAGACTGGAAGGACACTGAAGGACAGACAGACACAAAGAGACAGACAGACAGTCGGGTTATTCCTCTCAGATCAAGGAGAAAAAGTCCAAATAGAAACAGTCACAGCTTCTTCTTCAAGTGGATGAATTGATGTAGTGTTTGTGTCCACTTGGGGGCAGAAGAACTCCACAAGCAGCTAACAAACTGATCTCTGACATATTATGGTCTGTCTGCTGTTTGGTGCTGAGCAGCTAGTGTACAGTGGCTTTATCAGAGCTTGTTGGATGAAGATTTGATCAATTAGTGCAACTTTAAGACTGAGTCCCTAAACTTGTTCCGCAGAAATGTCAGTCCTCTGCTGCTCTGCTCTCTTTGACAGCATCTCCACATGAAGCTGAATCACTGCTCAACACAGTCACCAAGCCTTCTTTACCTTGTTGTGTTCGGGCCTCCACTCTGCTGTTGCTGACATTTTTGATGTAGCAGTTACATTTATATGTGCTGTTCTCTTGTTCATGGATCAGCTCCAGCTGCTCTCCCTCAGCAGGGGGCAGCTCCAGTTCTCCTCTCTTCTTCTTCTGTCTTTTACATGACAGCTGGACCAGAGGAGGAAACATGGCTGGGGGCACACACAGCAGGGAGCTGCTCCCCTCCACATGGACTCTGGGTCCTGCTGGTTGAACAATGCAGAGATTACCTCCAGTTGTTTTCTTTTATTAGTTTTAAAAGAAATAACTGAAATACATAAATAGCAACATGGTGTTGTGGTGGTCAGCATTGCTGTAAAAAGCAAGAAGGTTGTGGGGTCAGACCTGCTGGTCGGGTGGGTCTCTGCTGTGTGTTTGCAGGAACTCTCGGTGCCTTTGTCGTTCTTTTCTGGGTGCTCTGATTTCCATCTACAATTCAAAGACAAGTTTGTTCATTTAACAGGTGATTCTGAATTGACCTTTACCTTCATGAATGAACTCCAACCCTTTGTGACTTTTATGGTTAGTGTAATAATAACAATGACATTTAACATCATATAACTTTAATTAAGATTTTAGTACTCACAGTGTGGGAATCACATGTTAAATATTTAATATTATAAACTTTAATCTAATAAAATGAACAAAGAAATAGAATCTCAATATTAATCTACTCATCAGGATAGAAACACTTCAGTTGGCATTATTATATCTAAAATTAAAAGGTTTTTCATTGCATTTTTTGTTAATTGTAATTTTATGAATGTTTTCTCTTATTTAAAAATATTCTTAAATAATACACTAATTTAATTATTAAAATATGTATTACTTTCTTCTTGAACAAATGTAAATATTGCTATTAAATCATCACTTGCTAACTAAAGATTATGTATGTTAATTATTTTTATTATAAGTCTTTAACAGTGTCCGTTTTAACAAAGATATTTATATATTCTTAACAAAGCGGCTTTCTGAACGAACACATTTGGTCAAGGTCAAGCGTATTTAGAAAGCACATTTCCAAACAGTCCATGCTGCACAAAGGGTTTAACAATGTAATGTCTCATTTCTCAATTTTGTTATGTAAATTTAACCAAAGCTCAGATTTCTTTGTACATTTCAATACCACAATTATCAATTTGAACATCGTTACCCTTTTAATTCAATGTACATTTTAGGGTCATATGATAAATGTGAAAAATACATATCTGAGTTTAACAAAGTCATTTTTTCCTACATTTTTTTTTTACATCAAATTGCTTCTGAATTTTCTAATCAGTATCTCATTTAAAAATTTTGTTTACTAAAAGATACTTTTTGAAGTAGACACATAAATATTTGACAATTAAAAATAAGTTTTCTTCATCAACGTAAAGTTAAAATCTCCTAACAATACATTTATGAATCAATATTACTTTAATTTTAACATCAAATATGATCTTGTGTTAAAAACCAGCAGAATCACTGAGAGGATCAAATCCTAAATATTTGTAACATCACTAATATTTGCAGAAATAAAGAAGAACTTTAGTTGTTCAGTGAGATTTCAACATGTTTTCAGAGATTATTGAGCTTTTCTTCTGTAACAATGGCTGCAGATGAATTCTCTACTAATGATGAAAAACTAACATGTAAAGCCTGAAGCAGCAGAAACTGACTTTAAACACATTTTCAGCTTCTACAATAAAACAACTGAAGGAAAATAAATGTTTGTTCTTACCTGTTACATACAGTTTAGTTCCAGAGCCAAAGATGTAGTAGCCCCATCCTGCCACTCTCACAGTGAGAAAGACTGCTACAAAAACCTGTCTGCTGTTGAACGTGTCAGCTGAGGTGAATGAGTCCAAATGAGGAAGCAGGATCATATTTCAGCTCCATGATGTGTTTCTCTAATGTTCATATCAACATGACTGTCTCTTCTTCTCTTTTCTTTTAGCCACACTAGCAGCACGGCTCTGATGTTAATGTCAGTCTGTTGGTCAGTCCACTACTTTAGTCCACATGAAAATAGAAAATCACTATATAAGCACCAGTCCATTTATCCCATCAATGATGCCACCACTACAATGAAACATCTGCTGATAGTATCATGGTTTGGCCCACCTGGCTCACCATCATTAATCACACAATCAATTTTGAATTATAGCAGCAAATTGTGAAGAAAACTATCAGAACATGTGTCTGTGAACTGAATCTCAGGAGAAAGTGGGCCATGCAGCACCACAATGACACAAACCAGTCAAGTTTGTTTTCTTTGTTCCAAATAATGTTGAGAGAAAAATAATCCAGTGAATCCAGCGAGTGATGTGATGAGTCTCTGATGTCTTTCTGATGTGGTTTTGTTGCGTCCTTCAAACCACACCTGGTGTATTTTAGAAGAGAAACATGTTGGTCTGCACAGGCTCTTCTATTTTCAACACTGACAGGATTTCCTTTGCTGTTTCTTCTGTTTTGCACATTTTCCTCTGTGTTCTGCAGCTTGATGGAGCTTCTGTAAAAAACAGATCCAGAATTATTTTTAGTGGTGCAGAGCAAAGAGATGCTTCAAGGATGCTTCTGAAATGTGCTGTGGCATGTCTGCTGGAATCATCAGTGTTGTACTGAGTGGCCTCAATCAGCTCCAGCAGCCTCGTAGGAACACAAAGTGTCCATGCCTGCTGTTAAAAATAGAGCTTTGCAACAACTGAGTCCAACAGAGTCCAACAAAGATGGTGTGAAAGAGCTGGAAGCGAGCAGTTCATGTGAAAAAATCCAACATGTCAGAATTAAAGCTGCTCTGTGTCAAAAATGGAGTCAAATTCTTCCAAACTGATGTGCTGGACTGATTATCAGTTAGTGCAGGTGCTCCAGCCGAGGAGGAGCAGGAACCAGCAGAACTGCCAAACATCACACACACCACAAATGCCACACTCACAGAGAGACAAAGATAGAAAGCAGAGGGAGGAAAGATAGATGGTGGGTAGGCAGCAGAGGATCAGGGGACCATAACACCATCTTACACAGTTATTAACTAATGAGCTCATTGACTAATCTGAAACATCACTTTGATTTTTCTAACAGCTTCATTGGAATTTCAGCTCACAGTGGATCTGCAACATGAGCAGCTGAAGACCTTCAAGAGACGAACTTGAGGTTTAAACACACAGTTGAACAGAAACTGTGTCAAAATGGTTTAAAGGCAACAACATCAAATTATCAGAGTGACCATCACAAATCTGATCTCAGCTCAATAAAACAACAAAAAAAAACCCAATTTCACTCTGAAGAGAGGTTGAAGTCTACTGGCTTTCCCCTGTCAGCACATCTTTGAGGGGGTAAAATGAACATCCAGCCTTATGTGTCAGGTTTTTGGTATCACTGTAAAAAAGAGCTTTGTCCATGTCAGCTAGTAGTAAATCATCTTTATTTTTAATCAAATTTATAATCAAAGTATAATCCTGATCAATATGTTAAATGACGAATGTCTAATGACGACTTTGGTCATTAGAGCTGGGCGAGTCCCCTCACCCACACCGGCTCTATGTGAACTCTACAGACCAGCTTAACTATAAATCAGCTGCAGATGTGAAACTGGTGATCGTTGGATCTCCACTTTTTAGTGTGTGTGCATGCTTGTGTGTGGTACCGTGTGTGGCTGGTGTGTGTTGATTACCTTTGAGGTGGGGAGCCTTTCGAGGCAGCCTCCCAGGTTTCTGTTGCCCCGATCCAAAATGGCAAAGCTCTCCTGCGGTGACGTGCTGCTGTCGCCACGTCTTGCAGGCCGCACACTCGGCGGCTTGTTTTTAAGTTTTTAAAGTTTGCTCTCACACTGACAGCAGTGATGGACACGTACAGCTTCATGATGGCTGCCAAACACACAAAGAACACGACAGGATCAACAACCTGTTAAACAGTTTTACCAGTTTTTATACAAAATGTCATCTCTGTCATTCTAACTGTAAGCGATCATTAGCTAGATTAGCCACACTGTATTAGAGGGTTGTTGCTAGTTAGCGATGCTGCACACCTGTTACTCCCGTAGTCTTTATGCTTCAATGATTCCACAGGTCTCATTTTTTCTTATCCTGTTTTAGACAGAGATGACATCAGCAGCAGACTCCACAGAGACCCAGAGTTACTGTTAATATCTGAATTATATGGATTTAAACAGTTTTAGATTCAGTTCACACAGAGCGCTCTACAGCCTGGTAACATGGAAAGTTAAATGAAATAAAGCACACTGACAAAAGGTTTCATAGAAGTGTAGTTTGTTCTTTTCATTTAATAACAGGGTCCAAAGTCCACATTATTATCAACAGCTTCATTCACCCTGGGGAACAACAAGTGAAGGTGACCACGAGGACCAAGCTGGGTTTCCTGGGTCCAGAGGTTTGAGAAATGTCCTCCCTTTCATTCATCACAGCTTCTGTTGACCCACGGAGGAAGACTCCTGATGTGTCATTTCAGAAACATCAGGAACTGAAGGTCACCACAGGGATCAAGCAGAACTCGCAACCTTCACCAGCAGCTTCCTCAGAGGGAAATCTTCAGACCTCCACTAGACGCCCAAAATAGAAGATGGACAAATCTGCATTTCATGAGCAGTGTGATAGAGACCTTTACTTTGTGTGATGTTAGAAGTATAGACCCTGTGCATGAGAAAATGCTAACTTCCTGGTTTGAGACCGGATGTGGGGTTGTACATTTCCGGTAGCTTTATTTTGCCGTCAATCGCTATTGCGGAGATGGACGCCAAAATGATGTTCAAAACTCGAAAATGGAAAGATCGCTTTAAATTACAAAGAGCAGAAAGTGGGACCGGTCACCATTGCTGTGTCCCGCTGTGTACTACTACAGCTAACAGATCATCTGCAGAGGAATGGTTTATTTGAAGAGTTTCAGTCAGGTTTCAGAGCTCATCACAGCACAGAAACAGCTTTAGTGAAGGTTACAAATGATCTTCTTATGGCCTCTGACAGTGGACTCATCTCTGTGCTTGTCCTTCTTGACCTTAGTGCAGCATTCGATACTGTTGACCATAATATCCTATTAGAGCGATTAGAACATGCTGTAGGTATTACAGGTATTGCACTGCAGTGGTTTGTATCATATCTATCTAATAGACTCCAATTTGTGCATGTAAATGGAGAGTCCTCTTCACACACTGAGGTTAATTATGGAGTTCCACAGGGTTCAGTGCTAGGACCAATTCTGTTTACATTATACATGCTTCCCCTAGGCAGCATCATTAGAAGACATAGCATACATTTTCACTGCTATGCAGATGACACCCAGCTCTATCTGTCCATGAAGCCAAATAACACACACCAATTAGTTAAAGTGCAGGAATGTCTTAAAGACATAAAGACTTGGATGGCCACTAACTTTCTGCTTCTTAACTCAGATAAAACTGAGGTCATTGTACTCGGCGCTGAAAAGCTTAGAAATATGGTATCTAACCAGATTCTTACTCTGGATGGCATTACCTTGGCCTCCAGTAACACTGTGAGGAACCTTGGAGTCATTTTTGACCAGGATATGTCCTTCAACGCACATATTAAACAAATATGTAAGACTGCGTTCTTCCATTTGCGCAACATCTCTAAAATTAAAAATATCCTGTCTCAGAGTGACGCTGAAAAACTAGTTCATGCATTTATTACTTCCAGGCTGGACTACTGCAATTCATTATTATCAGGATGTCCAAAAAACTCACTGAAAAGCCTTCAGTTAATCCAAAATGCTGCAGCAAGAGTACTGACAGGGACTAGAAAGAGAGAGCATATTTCTCCTGTTTTGGCTTCCCTTCATTGGCTTCCTGTTAAATCCAGAATTGAATTCAAAATCCTGCTCCTCACATACAAGGTCTTAAATAATCAGGCCCCATCTTATCTTAATGACTTTGTAGTACCATATCACCCTATTAGAGCACTTCGCTCCCGCTCTGCAGGCCTACTTGTTGTTCCTAGAGTATTTAAAAGTAGAATGGGAGGGAGAGCCTTCAGTTTTCAGGCCCCTCTTCTGTGGAACCAGCTTCCAGTTTGGATTCGGGAGACAGACACCATCTCTACTTTTAAGATTAGGCTTAAAACTTTCCTTTTTGCTAAAGCATATAGTTAGGGCTGGACCAGGTGACCCTGAATCCTCCCTTAGTTATGCTGCAATAGATGTAGGCTGCCGGGGGATTCCCATGATGCATTGAGTTTTTCCTTTCCAGTCACCTTTCTCACTCACTATGTGTTAACAGACCTCTCTGTATTGAATCATATCTGTTACTAACCTCTGTCTCTCTTCCACAGCATGTCTTTTATCCTGTCTTCCTTCTCTCACCCCAACCGGTCGCAGCAGATGGCCCCGCCCCTCCCTGAGCCTGGTTCTGCCGGAGGTTTCTTCCTGTTAAAAGGGAGTTTTTCCTTCCCACTGTCACCAAAGTGCTGCTCATAGGGGGTCATATGATTGTTGGGCTTTTCTCTGTATCTATGAAGCGCCTTGAGGCGACTTTTGTTGTGATTTGGCGCTATATAAATAAAATTGAATTCAATTGAATTGAATACTACTGGGGGGAGATTTAACAAGGTGTTAAGCTTCCACTCCTTTCTCAAAGATTCTGAATTGCGCGCACAATGGCTGATAAAAATCAGAAGGGACGGCTTCACAGTTACAACCATGTCTAGAGTGTGTAGTCGGCATTTTGAGACAGGTGAGATCTTCGTGTCTTCCTCTGGGAAGCGTTGTCTTCAGCTGAAAGCTGTTCCCTCTTTATTCCACTGGAATAATTTTTCAAAAAAGACGGAGCGACCCGGAGTTTGGGAGCGCCGGCCTCGACCTGTTGATACCGTGGCTATGGCAACCGTAGATTACAACACAGAGGATGAAAACGATGTGTCTGACATGCCCATTACTGGTTGTACTGAGTGTGCTCCAGCCTCCATTCCCCTGAATGAAGACCACGACTATGCACCAAGTCCTTTGATTGTGACCGCATTAAATATGAAACTATGTCACGGGAGATTGAGGAGTTTAGACGGCAGCTTGAGTCGTATCATTTGACGCAGGGATTTGTACTGCAGCGATTTTCTCCATCACCTGAGGACATTCGGTACTATACAACGTAAGAAATCCTGAAGTTTTCAACTAGTGACCCATGGCCTTAATAACATTACCACACAGATATGCATTTTAACACGAGGTTGGAGTTGGAGTTTTTGTTTGGAGTTTTTGTTTCTAGCCTCATCACTTTAACAATATTCAATCAATCTTTATTTATAAAGCACTTTTCATACAAAAAAAAAATGTAGCACAAAGTGCTTTACATGGTTAAAAGCAGCCCCCCCCACACACACACACACACACACACACACACGCACACTTAAAAAGCAAAACTGGGTACACATGAGCCATGTGAGGAAACACTATCCTGGGGAGCCGTCTGCACCGGAAGCCGGTCACAGACCGCAGCCTCCAGGCTGGGCACACAGCAGGAGGGAGGCAAAGAAGCCCCCCAGCCAGGCTGAGAGGACCCCCAGAGCCCCAGTGGCCACGGTCGATCACAGCCCCGGTGCAGAGAGCGCCCTCTGAGGAAACACTGGAGATATGACACAATAGGATATATACTGGATAAAAAGATAAAATAAATAAGAACGGGATACAGTATAAATATAAATATAAATAGAGTAAGAAGATTAAAAAATGAATAAGAATAAAATCAATAAATATTAGGTAAAACCTAAATTAACAATAGAATAACAGGATAGAATAAATAAGCATAAGATAAATAAACGTTAAGTAAAAGCCAAATTAAAAAGGTGGGTCTTGAGCCTGTTCTTAAAAACATGTACGTTCTCTGCGGCCCTGAGCTCCTCCGGCAGGCTGTTCCACAGACGAGGACCATACCACTGAAAAGCTGCCTCTCCGTGAGTATGTGTCCTGACTTTAGGGACAATCAAAAGGCCAGTACCAGAGGACCTCAAGGTCCGCGAGGGTTCATATGGTAAAAGCAGATCTGAGAGATAAGAAGGCCCAAGACCATTAAGACATTTAAAAACCAATAAAAGAACTTTAAAATCGATCCTGAAACACACGGGGAGCCAGTGCAGCGATTCTAAAACCGGTGTAATGTGGGCCCGCCCTCTGGTCTTTGTCAGCACACGAGCTGCAGAGTTTTGTAAAAGTTGTAAAGTTGAAATATTCTTTTTAGGAAGACCAGAGAGACAATGCGACTGGTAATAAAAGCATGCATCAACATCTCCGTGTTGGCCCGAGAGAGAATAGGGCGGACTCTGGCTATATTTTTTAGATGATAAAATCCAATTTTGGTTACATGTTTAATATGTGGGATAAAACCAAGCTCAGAGTCAAAAATAACACCCAGGTTTTTCACTTGTAGCAAAGGACATAGTGAAAATGCCTGTAATTTAGACAAGAGTTTCTCTCTCTGAGCCTCAGACCGACGATTAAAACTTCAGTCTCGTCCTGGTTAAGCTGTAAAAAGTTTTCTGCCATCCAAGATCTTATATCTAAAATACAGTTAAAAAGGGCATCCATTGGTCTGGTGTCATCAGGAGACATGGAAATGTACAGCTGAGTGTCATCAGCGTAACTGTGAAAGTTCACTCCATGCCTCCTGATGACACCGCCGAGAGGGAGCATATACAAATTAAAAAGTACAGGGCCTAAAACTGACCCTTGAGCAGTGTTGGGTAAGTTACTTTAAAATAGTAACTTAGTTACATTACTAGTTACTTCTATCAAAAGTAACTCAGTTACTTCAAGTTTCTCGTTACTTTCAAAGTAACTAGTTACTAGGGAAAGTAACTTTGGTTTTACTCAGAATTCTCTTGTTAATGTGTTGCTTCCATAACTTTGCCAGTCTTCTAGCTTGCTTACTTTCCACAAGTGCACTGTGCCACCTACCGATAGAAAGGAAAAGATAATGTGCATATTTCCACGAGAGAAATCCCACGCCTGGACCGTCATTGACTGCTGCCATGATTCTAGCCTACGTCACAGCGTCATGTGCGCCCTACACAAAAACTGCAGTCGTGGTGCTTTCGATTGTACTCAGAACTCGGAAATTCTGCCTTCTGAATAGGAAGATGTAGGTAACACCAGACTCCAGATGAACTGCATACAGGGCTGGACGGGGACAAAAAAATTGTCCCGGGCCTTTTGACTAGAGACCGGCCGCCATTATAGGAAAGATCATAAAGCCTTTGAATGAAAACAAACGCTGTTGTGACAGTGATGTACACTGTTTTGATGGTATATATGCATCAATCTATCAATCGTTTGTTGTAAGATTCAGATAATTATTTTTTAAAAGCGAGACATTTTAAATGAGAATAAGAAAGAAAAGTATTTCTTGGTGCCCCCCTCTCCCTGTTAATGCCCTACCTGCACCCCTGGCAAAACTTTGCTAGATCCGCACCTGCACAGTTACCAGCTGTCAGCTACCTAAAAAAGGATCCTGGTGTTTTCTGTCTCTCAGAAACAGTTCATAACTTCCATTCAATTCATTTATGTGACCTAAAAGGTAAACCTGTTTCTCCATCACCTGTTCAGCTCTGATGATTCAGTAAGGACATCTCCTGGTTTCATCTTCATGTTTCCCTCTCACCAGATAACCAAACCGATATCATGACCAGCAGCTTTTACAGCTGTGGCTCCAGCAAACATCAGCTGATACTAGAAATTAATATTAAATAAATTCTAACAACAGCTGATCAAGCTTAAACGTGCTGCTGTTGTTTAACGCGACATCGGCTGGTTTCCTCTTTCTGGCGCAAAGTGGGCGATAAACAAACAAGAGAGCCGATCAGCTGATCATTGATCAGTTTTCATGATTGAAGTAGAAACGGGAGAGGGAGGGGGGGGAATGAAAGAAGAAGAGGCAGCTGTGCAGCAAACACAGAATAACTCCAGCTTTGTGTCTTTTTCATTGTAGCTGAATTATGGGACAAACTGTTCCTTTTCACCTCAATAAGAAACGTGTCATATTTTCTCTGAATACCAGACGGGACGGTTGGCAACTCTAATAACTTATGAACAAAATAAAGTTCAACATCAGTAACTTCATAGCACCCACCCAGCTGTATAGAAACTCCGTCATGCTAGCTAGTACGCAGTACGGTAAAAAGTCAGAATAACGAAAGTAAACTCCACCTAAACTTGGTTTATATCTGACCCAGATAGACTGCAGGTCATAACTTCTTACCTGAAGTTCAGTTCACACTTGGACCGGCGGCCGCCTCGGGTCTCTTTTCCTTCTGCGTCCCCTTTCCCTCATCCACCTGCTGGCCTCCACCACTTCCTAATGTTACAGAATCTGTGTAAGCTCCGCGATAGCCACCACACGAAGTAACGAGTAACGACCCTATCTAAATCTCAGTAACGACTAACGCGTTCCTGATTTTGGCATAATAACTAGTTACCGTGCTCGTTACCACAATAATAACGTAGTTACTGTAACGCGTTACTTAATAACGCGTTAGTCCCAACACTGCCCTTGAGGCACACCACATGTCATTTTATGGATCTTAGAGGAGCATGTATCCATACTCACCATAAAAGTTCTGTCTGAGAGATAGGAAGTGAACCAGTTGTGTACAGCACCAGAGAGGCCCACCATGTGTTTCAGTCTGTTTAAAAGAATAGCGTGGTCTACTGTATCAAAGGCTGCGCTTAGATCCAGCAGCACCAGGACAGAGAGCTTTTGGGAGTCCCAGTTACATCTAAGATCATTTAAAACCTTTAGGAGAGCAGTCTCTGTGCTGTGGTTCACCTTAAATCCAGACTGGAATATCTCCAGGATCTGTCTATCACTCAAAAAGTCATTAATCTGAGTAAAAACAAGTTTTTCTAAAATTTTACTTAAAAATGGTGAGTTGGATACAGGTCTGTAGTTATTAAAATCATTACAATCCAAATTGCTCTTCTTCAGAAGGGGCCTCACCACCGCCGTTGTAAAGGCAGCAGGGAAGACACCCAACTGAAGAGAGCAATTCATCATGTATAAAAGCTCAGCTTCAAAAGATCCATAAAGTGTTTTAAAGAGTGAAGAAGGGATTGGATCTAAAAGACATGTGGTGGGTCTCACTGTGGAGATAACTTTCTTAAGGTTCTCAGCATTAACCAGGACAAAGCTGTCCAGTGTCTCCTCAATCGAGTCCTCAGATGTGTTTAAAATCATATCGCGAGAAGATAAAATATCAGATCTGATGGCGCTGATTTTTCCCCTGAAGTGGTCTGCAAACTGCTCACAGAGCGAGTCTGTGGGGGTTCTGTGGGAGCTGTTAAAATCAGGGTTAAATAAATGATCTATGGTGGAAAAGAGGACCTTGGGATTATTTTTGTTATTACTGATTATTTTGGCAAAGTATGAATTTCTTGAATTCCTTAATGTATTATTGTACATTTTAAGTTGCTCGCAAAATATTTCATGGTTGATTGTATTTTTATTTTTCCTCCATCTCCTTTCTGCTGCCCTGCAATTTCTTTTGAATTTTTTGACTTCTTCGTTTCTCCAGGGTGATGCATGTTTTACGTTTATCTTTTTGGTGGTGAGTGGAGCAACGGAGTCAAGGCTTTTCTTCAGTTTGCTGTTAAAATGACTAAAAATAAAATCACAGGGTGCAGGTAAAATCACAGGGGGGCATTCGTCTAAAACCCTGGTAAAATTTGCAGCCACTTCAGAGGTTAGATAGCGCCTCCTCACAGTTCACACCGAGGTCTCCCGCTGAATAAAACCGGTGATGTTAAAAAACACACAGTAGTGGTCAGAGACAGCCAAGTCAACAACAGAGGACACACTGGCGGACAGCCCATGGGTGATGACCAGGTCCAGGGTGTGTCCTCTGTTGTGAGTCGGCTGCGTGACGTGCTGGGTAAAATCCAAACAGTGAAGAATGTTTAAGAATTCTTTTGATGCAGGGTCAGAAGGATTATCTATGTGCAGGTTAAAATCACCGGTTAAAATTATCATGTTATATTTTGAATGTATGTTTGTTAAAAATTCTGAGAATTCCTTGATAAAAGCAGCACTGTCTTTAGGTGGTCTATAAATTGTGACAGATAAAACTGTGGGGCTGCTGAAAACAATAGCATGGAATTCGAAAGTGGTAAAATGATCAAATAAAATGTGTTTGGTGGTGAGTGTGTTGTTGGCTAAAGATGCAGTCCCACCACCTCTCTCACCACTTCTAATAGAAAAAGAGAAATTAAAATTTGGTGGGGAGGCCTCAGTGAGAACAACTGGTGCATCCGAACCCAGCCATGTTTCAGTTAAAAATAAACAGTCAAGTTTATTATCTAAAATTAAATCATTAATAATAAAAGACTTGTTCAACAGAGAGCGGACATTTAAAAGTGCCATACTGATTGAGACCGGTGGATTTTTGACAACAAAGTTGAATGGATGTTGACATTTTTGAAGAGGCCGGAGGTTATTAATGTTTTTGGAGTTACTGGATTTATGATAATTCTGTTGCTCTCTGTTTGTGATTATGACGGGTATTGTGTTGACTGTGGGAGAGAAAGGTCCGAGTCCAGAGTTTTGTGTATTACTGTTAAAAGTGGAACAAATATAGGAGCTGGGACCAGGGGAACATCAGTCAGTGACAGACAGATCAGCAGGTAATGTCGGTTTGGGGTAGAGACAGGGCGGTGTGCGGGAGTGCTGTACGCCGAATGCCAAATTGGCAGACAGCAAATGGCGTCCCCAGGCGTTGAGGTGGAGCCCGTCTGCTCCAAAAAGATGCCTCCTCTCCCAGAAGGCATCAAAATTGTTAATGTAACTTACCTCTGATCTGTATTAAATTGACCAATAGAAAGTTGTAATGTCATCTGAAATTTACCAATAGCTGCAGATAAAAAAACTATATTAACATCCACCATTTAAATGCAGATTTCTGTCATATAAGCATTTGATGGTCTTTTGGAATCTAATCCAAGAGGCAACAAGCAGGATGGTGAGGGTCACCAGTGGTCAGAAGAGCCTTTCCACCAGCACATCCACCGAGAGCCCTGTAAACAGACCAACTGTAAGTTCTACACAACCTGCTTGATCTGTGTGTGTTGCACATTTTTGTGAATGCAGCAATTTTTTTTCTCTTCCAGAAATTGTTGCCAATTGATGAGCTCTTCTTTTTCCTGAATTATCTGGCAACTGGCTGTACACCAAGGGAGCTTTGTCACAAGTTTAACATCCACAGAGCTACAGTGTGTACAATACTTATGTCATGGTCCAACTTTTTGTACACTTTGCTTGGATCTGTCTCCATCTGGATGGAACCTGGCAGAGTGAGAGCAAACTGCCCCACGGATTTCAGTGGGACTTACCCAGGTCATTCTGGACTGTACTGAAATGAGGTGCCAAACACCCTCCTCCCTTCTGCTCCAGAGCGAGGTATTTTCAACTTACAAGTTGTACTGCATTTTCAAAGCGCTTATTGGCATGTCCCCCCATGGAGCATTGACATTTGTCTCAGCACTTTTTGAAGGCTCCATCAGTGACAAGGAGATTTTCCGTCACTCTGGCATCACCTCCCTCCTGACGCCTGAGATGGATATAATGGTGGACAAAGGGTTTCTGGTAGATGAGCTAGTGCCTGGGAAAGTCCATCGCCCAGCCTTTTTGTTCAAGCAAGCTCAAATGTCAGAGTTGGATGTCCTTAGAACCCAGTCCATTGCATGTCTGAGGGTCCACGTGGAGAGGCTCATCAGGAGGGTTAAAGAAAACAAACCTTTTGACACTGTCATCCCTCTCTCCATTTCTAGGAGTATAAACCAAATTTTTACTGTTGCATGTCTCCTCACAAATTATCAATACGGACCAATGGTCCATAAATGGGTGGTTGATTAAAAGTTTGAAATGTGTGTAGTGTATTTAGTGGGAGAAGTAGCCAGTTTTGGGAGAATACTTTACAATTGTATTTAGTTACTGAATACTTAATTCTTGCCTTTAAATGTATTTTGTAGCACATTCCATTACTTTGTCTAGTCAGAATACTGTATTCTGAATACTTTCAATATCTTTAGAATATTGTTATTATTTTAAATTCATGTATTTAGTTACTCTCCAAGAATGTAAGTTGCAAATTTGTTACTTAAGTAAAATTGATAAACAGCTAACACACCCCCTTTCCTGGATAAAGTTTAATAATAAATCACTTGATGTTTTACTGTTATGCTGCAAATAAAACTGCCTTACTTTAACCGCATTGTCTATTGCACTGCTCTGTGTGCTTCTTATTGACTGCAATAGATTTTCTAAAGATAGTAAATACTCTTTCTCTGGGATTCTGAAAATAAAAAACACAGGTTTCAAATGATCAACTGTATTTGACATACTTTGAGTTTTATAACAGTAAAGATATCAAATTCTTTTCTACCAAAAAAACCCCATGGTTTGAACACAAACACTGCTGATATTAATACTAACACAAAACTCGTCTGTGTGAACTCTTCACCAAACCTACTTTTACCAACAGCTTTCTATTTCGATCAAAACAAAACAACAAGCAAATAATACAATGGCCCTTGCCCACCATGTAAGTTTATGACATTAAAGTCAGGAATGACAAGCTGCCCATTTATGATACTGCAAGGTATTTGTCCATGTACACGTGAAAATAGAACATATCTATCTTAGGCTTCATTGTCTCCATCAAACCCTCATCCCTCTGTATTCTTTGTATGAAGACATCTTCTCGAGTGGAGACTACAAAATTGCACCAACTCATACCTGTAGTTAGCAGCTGGCCCTCTGATGACCTTGAGGTAAGGTGCATCTACATAACTTTTAATGTTTGGAGATTTCATTTCTACAAGGGCCAAACGGAGGTTGCTCTAAGGGGTCGAAAATGATACCATCGGGTGATGCACCAATCCACGGTGCATCTGGGTGCACCACAAATCCACATTTGTAGTGGTTCACTCGTTTTATCTGACAGTATTCCCAGATCGCATCTGCCTCTAACTCTCAACCCCTCTTCATAGGGCCTGTCTGGTGAGTTCCTTTTAAGATGCGTTCAGCCAGCAGCTCTTCAGAGGATTTGCTCACATGACAGATCTCTCTAAAACGAGATGCAGTCACTCGTGGTCTCCGTACATTATACCAATCGGCACACTCACTCTGCTCTTGCGTAGCACATTCTATGCTCTGGGACATTTCCAGCGTCACCTCCAGACTTTTCATGTGCAGCTGTTGCTTCCTGGAACAGACAAACATGGACTCTGATGGTTTCAGTCTGTAGTCCTGCAGTGGCAATGATGGTGGAGGTGGAGCATTATGAAGAGTCTGCGCTTTCTCTTTGGATGGTTGCTGATAAGAAAGTGGACTTCCTTGTTGCACCTTGCCAAAACGTGACTCCACAAGTGGGATATCGTCACCTATTCCCATGGTACAAATCATAGGCCGGTCAGCATCAGAGAAGGTTTGGTACACTTCAGATACTCGTAGAACCGAGAGGTCAGGAAGGTCCCCGTAAAGGCCTTTGTACAGTTTGCTCCTGGATGTTACAGAAAACACACAAACACAAACATTTTAAATTTAAGGGAAATCTACTACAATTACAGGTACAATAATAGCAATATATATATATATATATATGTGTGTATATATATATATATTTTACAAATGAACATTATGACTGATGATTAGAGGTGTAAAATTCGAAAAACACCACCTGAATGATATGTCACAAAAAAAGATTATAATTTTAAACAGATTCTCAGTTTTCAGATTAGACTTCAGACAGAATACCATGATGTCATAGTGCCACTGGGGGACAAGAAGTCGATTTTCTTATTCATTACATTTGCCATGGCAGATCAAAACTTTAAATTTATAAATGCTGAAACAAGTCATTTTTATTAGTTGCTAGGCCCTAAAACTCACTATATTACCACTAGAATCTGCCTTTTAACAATAATTAGTTGCCCCCCATTCTGTATTAAATATTACTGCCCTAACGAATGTGATGATATCTGAAACCTCATCAGTAGCAAGCACTTACCACACTCCGTCTGTGGTCTTTCTTGTTTTGGGTTTGGCTGAGAGCACAGCCATCTTCTCAACAGGGCCAGGCTTTATCCCCTATTACATTATGGAAAGAATTAATTATAAAATATAAAGTTACATTAAAAATACTGCGATGATTGCACTCACCATAACTCTGGGCTTATGCCACTGTTGTTCACCTTCAGTGCAGCTCAATATCGGGGGAACGACTTGGACTTTCAACTGCGAATAGTGTGCAGATTGAAACAGAAGAGTAATACAGTGGTTGCACAGAGCTTTTCCAGCCTTGCATGTGCAGGAGAAATGCAGCAGTTGCTCCTGCAGCGAATCTTTCTGGACCACCTACAAAGTACAATATTTCAATGTATCCTCAATTAATATCCTTAGAAAGTATTATCCATATTTGCCCGATGCATTTATTTCTGAACACCTCCCTGATATGACAGCCTGACATGATCCTATGATACATTATGCACTATATACACTAAACACAATTTCACACTGCCTCTTTTTCATGATCATACGCTGAGTTTGTGAGATTTCTCTGTTTTCCTCATAGACCTGAAGGACTCTGCCCGGACCACCACCTCTCCTGAGCCCTGATCTTTGTCAGACACTGCAGAAAAACAACAATTTCAGTAAAGTTAGTAATAGAATAACGTGTCAGTTGGTAAGTATAAGCATAGAAACTGTAACAGAAACATATATATACCCTTGAAGCAGACATTCTCATAAAAAAAATCAAATGATAAGTTTTGATGTTTGATGAGTGTAGATTGATTGGTTAAACAAGCAAATGTTCAGCATGCAAACTACGGGTGAACAATAGTGATGCCAGATGCTTCACCCATTATGTCGATATTAGCGAGCACAGTTAAATACACACATACACAGCATGTCAACAAACCGTGAAAAAGCCCTATATAAAAATAAATACATCTCTAAATTGCTGTTAAGGGTCTCTACATATTAGTATTTCCGAAGGATATGTTGTGACTTACCTTCAAAATTATACAGATACTGACAAATATAAAATTTGAATCCCTTTTCTCTTTTGTTCTGAGGCGCTGGGGAAAAAATATCGACAAGTTGATGAACATCATTTACAGATATATTGGGTAAATGACCAAGACATCTATAAAAATGTAAATCGCTGCTTAATTCATTCATTTGGTTAACTTGTTTAGGACCGTAAACAAGGCGCGAATAGGACACCAGAAACAAACCTCCCCACAGGACTTTCTGCACCGGAAGTAGCATATGCTAACATGCACATAGTCTATTCACATCATCCTCAGATGAAGCACAGAGACTCTGGACTTTTACATAATGATGTTATATTCAGTCCTGTAGAAAGTTACATATTTAAAATATATATTATCCTTTCAGGTTACTCTGGTATGAAGGACTCTGAATGACTTCATGGTAAAGAACACAATATTGACAAAACACAGTGTGTGTGAATTCCAGATTAAAGTTTTTAGTTCAACATACAAGTGACGACCTTTGACCTTCATCAGGTTTTATTTACTTGTGTCAGAGAAAATCTCACTTCATGCAGCTGACTACATTCAGTGTTTAAAACAGAAGCTGTGCAGGTCTGAGTTTAGCAACTTTCTGAAACACCAAACTGAGTTAATATTTATGCTCCTATAGTGACAAAGTTACATGGATGATTAATCCCTTTGACTTTTTGTCTTTAACTTTATCAATAAAACAGCTGCAGCTTCCACTGACAAAGAGTGAACATGTAGGATGATGTGTGTGATGTCACTGGGTGGTGCTGAGGGCAGCTCCTAAAATCACAAAGAGAACAGAATCATCACAAACTGTGAAAGTTTATCCATCAAACCTGAAGTAAAGCTGACTCTTCTCTGTCCTCACACACTTCAGGATCTGAAGTTCTACAGTTCTGCTGACAGCTGATAGATGAGCTGTTTGTTAAAAAAGACAAAGTCTTATATACTAACACATTATCCAGTATAATATTTACCTTTGAGTCATTGGTGCTTTTTAAATGGAGACCTCAAAGAAGAGATGATGAGCAAGTTTCCAGTCCTGGTTCAGTCTGCTGAGTATTGGACAACATATATTATTTATCTCTAAGGATGGAAGATGTACAGAGTACTGCACATGTAACTTTGTGAACAAGACTCATTAAGAATAAATCAGACTGATTTTTAACCTGAATATTTCAAACAAATTCAGTAGAGAAAAATCTATAAATAAATAAACAGTCTGTGCTAAAAAAATCTTCAATGGAAAAATTAAATATAAATTCTGACTTCAGCTGCCAAACGTCTGTAATACAGTGGGGCAAAAAAGTATTTAGTCAGCCACCGATTGTGCAAGTTCCCCCACTTAAAATGATGACAGAGGTCAGTAATTTGCACCAGAGGTACACTTCAACTGTGAGAGACAGAATGTGAAAAAAAATCCATGAATTCACATGGTAGGATTTGTAAAGAATTTATTCGTAAATCAGGGTGGAAAATAAGTATTTGGTCACCTCAAACAAGGAAAATCCCTGGCTCTCACAGACCTGTAACGTCTTCTGTAAGAAGCTTTTCTGTCCCCCACTCGTTACCTGTATGAATGGCACCTGTTTGACCTCATCATCTGTATAAAAGACACCTGTCCACAGCCTCAACCAGTCAGACTCCAAACGCCGCCATGGCCAAGACCAAAGAGCTTTCGAAGGACACCAGGAAAAGAATTGTAGACCTGCACCAGACTGGGAAGAGTGAATCTACAATAGGCAAGCAGCTTGGTGTGAAAAAATCAACTGTGGGAGCAATCATCAGAAAATGGAAGACATACAAGACCACTGATAATCTCCCTCGATCTGGGGCTCCACGCAAGATCTCATCCCGTGGGGTCAAAATGATCATGAGAACGGTGAGCAAAGATCCCAGAACCACACGGGGGGACCTGGTGAATGACCTGCAGAGAGCTGGGACCAAAGTAACAAAGGTCACCATCAGTAACACACTACAACGGCAGGGAATCAAATCCCGCAGTGCCAGACGTGTTCCGCTGCTGAAGCCAGTGCATGTCCAGGCCCGTCTGAAGTTTGCCAGAGAGCACATGGATGATACAGCAGAGGATTGGGAGAATGTCATGTGGTTAGATGAAATCAAAGTAGAACTTTTTGGTATAAACTCAACTCGTCGTGTTTGGAGGAAGAAGAATACTGAGTTGCATCCCAAGAACACCATACCTACTGTGAAGCATGGGGGTGGAAACATCATGCTATGGGGCTGTTTTTCTGCCAAGGGGACAGGACGACTGATCCGTGTTAAGGACAGAATGAATGGGGCCAAGTATCGTGAGAATTTGAGCCAAAACCTCCTTCCATCAGTGAGAACTTTGAAGATGAAACGAGGCTGGGTCTTCCAACATGACAATGATCCAAAACACACCGCCCGGGCAACAAAGGAGTGGCTCCGTAAGAAGCATTTGAAAGTCCTGGAGTGGCCTAGCCAGTCTCCAGACCTCAACCCCATAGAAAATCTGTGGCGGGAGTTGAAAGTCCGTGTTGCTCGGCGACAGCCCCAAAACATCACTGCTCTTGAGAAGATCTGCATGGAGGAATGGGCCAAAATACCAGCTACTGTGTGTGTAAACCTGGTAAAGACCTATAGTAAACGTTTGACCTCTGTTATTGCCAACAAAGGTTATGTTACAAAGTATTGAGTTGTATTTTTGTTATTGACCAAATACTTATTTTCCACCCTGATTTACGAATAAATTCTTTACAAATCCTACCATGTGAATTCATGGATTTTTTTTTCACATTCTGTCTCTCACAGTTGAAGTGTACCTCTGGTGCAAATTACTGACCTCTGTCATCATTTTAAGTGGGGGAACTTGCACAATTGGTGGCTGACTAAATACTTTTTTGCCCCACTGTATGTTCGAGTACATCAATGTCGGGCTTTGTTATTTTAATGGTGTTTCTTGTATTTTGTGGACATCAGCTGTGTCAGTAACAAACACATCAGAAACTGGAGCTGATGTTACAGTCTGTGAGTGAAGAACGCTGTGAGAACATTTTCAGTCCTCAGTGATTCATCTTCAGTTCAAACTGTTTAATCTGCTGTTAATGATTAATGAGGGATTATTGAAGTGCAAGTTTGGTGTTACTGTCCTTACAGATGTGGAGACAGAAACATGCTGCTGTTTATATTTAATAATCATCTCTGTACAGGAGCTGAAGGAGAGTCCAGCCTCTTACAGTCTAACACTCATAATAAAAGTACAGTAACGTTAGTCAGAGACTGATCGGTGACTTTTCTGTTTCTCATATAAACGTTTCAGCTGCAGGACTGAACATCCTTCAGTTCAGTTCAGTCAGAGCAGCAGAGCTAATGTCTGAACTACAGCACTGACTTTAATCAGCATTCAGGCTCACAGTGATTTCTTTAGTCAGGATAAATTCACTCATGTGCACAGATTAGCTAACAAACACGACTTTCATCATCTTAGCTAGCTAATGACGTTAGTTACTGATTAGCTTACAGACAAAAATTTAACTTCCCGACAAAGTGTGTCTGTGCCTCGAGTCCTTCTGTCAGTTAGACGGAAAGACCCGACTGTTAAACGATAATGCTGTTAAACTGGGTGACGCTGCACCCAGTTTAACAGCATTAACTAACTAACGTAATTAGAGTCAAACTCAGGAGGAAGGAAACCTGCAGCCAGACACCAGGGGGCGATAGAGATGTTTTGACTTCATTTTTTGGGAAGCTGTCGGGTCGCTCATGTTTTCTACAGTCATTAGTTTGAATGCGATTGGAGTTTAATCACCTGCCTTTCGACTGTTAGGAGGACGGAGCCAGAGGAAGAGGGTTTTAATGGTCACGTTGATGGACAGTTACACATAAGCGCTGTTTTAAACTGTATTTGTTTACAATTCAGTTTGTGAATTAACCATCAACAGTTACTGTTTGCTGTGTAGCCATGGAAACACTGACAGCTGTCACTGGATTACTTTAATGCTGAAGAAATCATAAAAATTTAGGATTCATAGACAAGTTCTGAAGCCTCAGGGCTCCTGTTCCATTACTCACTTGTACAATATCACCTTTTATGATTAAAAACAATTATCATGACGAGCAGCACACATCATTCCTAGTTTTCATCCTTCATTGTACAAACTGTGAGCAAATATAAGAGATGCATGTTGTTGCCAGAGGGCCACTCAGTAAACATCACATCTGTTCACATCTGGCTGTAGAGCTCCACCCACTGTGGGTTCAGGCTCCACTGTAATAGTTCATGTGATAATATTACAGGTTCTCTGAACAGGCAGGTTGTGGAGTGGACAGGAGAGGAGGATGTGACAGGCTGTCCTTTCACAACACAACGAGACAACAGTGAGTGGCTCGTCTGTCTGATCTGAACTAGTGTCTTATAAAACAGTGAAGACTGTTGCTGCTATTCTCTGTAAATCTAAAGGGTCTAATAACTATATTACACATCATCCTTGGAGCAGCCGTGTGTGAAGTGTGTTTTTTTGTTTTTTTTTCTCCGTTGTAGTTATCTCTGTGCAGCTAACCTTGGAGGAAACACTGAGGACACCAGAAACACTAGAAGAAATAATAAAATCAAAACAGGAACCAAAACTAAATAAAAACACCAGAATTATAAACTCAGCACATCAATTCAATTCAATTCAATTTTATTTATATAGCGCCAAATCACAACAAATGTCGCCTCAAGGCGCTTCATAGATACAGAGAAAAGCCCAACAATCATATGACCCCCTATGAGCAGCACTTTGGCGACAGTGGGACATCAGAAAAACAAACAAAACAAACAGGCTAATGGCCGTCATATCATAAATGTGTGTTCAGTCTCCTGTAAATGGACAGACTCTGTTTTGAAAAGTGTAAATCAGTCCCAGAACAAAGGAGCTTCTGAAGATGCTGAAACAGGGACAAGGTATAAGTTTACTTCACAAGGTGGCATGAAGAAGAACACTAATGTGGTTGTAGTGCAGAAAACATCAGGTCATCAGTGAGGAAGTGGACAAACGGACAAAAAATACACTTTAAAGAAAGCAAAGTTAAGTTTATTTATTATGTATTTATGGAGAGAAGCAAAATTCAACAAAGAGTCCTAAAAACCTGATTCAGTTCCAGCATTTCTGTCAGGAGGACAGGAAGAAAATCCCAGAAACTTCCTGTGATTAAGTGACTAAGATTCAATTTGAGGAAATGTGAAGTTATGAGAGTTCAAACTAGGGATGCACCGATACCGATACTGGTATCGGGTATCGGGGCCGATACTGTAAAATATGTGTGTACTCATACTCGTAAAAGTTAACCAATACCATGAACCGATACTAACTTATTTCATTAATCAGAGGGTGGCTTGTCATTTCTGTTGTAGTTTTTTAGATTGGTCACTAGGGGGACATCCCGCGCTAAACAGGCACAGGGTTAGGCGAGTGAGACTGGCAGCTCCAGATAAAAAAGAGAAACTGGAGGCTGCTGTAGCTAGGCTAAACAAAATGTCAGCAGTGTGGACCGGAACAGCCAACTTTAACTCAGATTTTGGAAAAGCGATGAAAAATGTCAAGAGAAAATTCACGGGCAGTTAAAATAACAGAGGCTAACATAGGATTCTTCTCAGCATACTCGAGCTGCGATATGAAATTCCCAGCCGCCCATCAGGGAGATAATGGTGCCAAAACTTTCTCAAGAGGTAAAGACAAGTAGTGTGTGTGCGATGTCAGTCCTTGGTTTAACGGCACAGTGGACTGATGATCCACGGGCAGATGGGGAGTTCGTTTGTCAATGCCAAATACCTTCGTTATTTTGTTTGTTTGTTTACAATATGGACACTCTGCACTCTGTGTGTGTGTGTGTACTCTGTATCGGAAAGTACTCAGATCCAAGTATCGGTATCATATCAGTTTGAAAAAATTGGTATCGGTGCATCCCTAGTTCAAACTCCTGACCTCAGCGAGAGTGTTTTACATGATCAGTTTTTATTAAATCTGTGTGTTTAGTCGAGTCGCTGCTAGAAGGACAAAATCCTGACCTGACATCAGTCCAAGTGTCTGGTTAAATGTACTGAAAGGTGTTAAACAACAAGTGCTGCTGGAAGAGTTTTCATGAAGAGAACATTAACACTGTGAATGAGGGATGGACTTTGATTCAGTTTGACACAATCTGTTTTTCTTTCACTTTGAATAAATGTTTTTGTGGGACTGAGGATACATTTGTTTCCATTTGGAAGTTTGATGTCATCTGTTCCTCTTGTTTCTGTCTTAAAACAGGATGAAAAATCTGTTCAAAACAGAAATAAATAGAATTGAATTTCTGACAGCAGTAAATAAAAATCGTCCCTGAGCTCAGTATGTTTGTGACTCTGAGATGGAGGTGAAACATGTGAAGCTGGGCTGTGGTTTACTGCTCTCTTCCTGTCACAGACACTGTTTGACATCTGTTCATCTGTTGGTTTTTGTTCAGGCTGCAGGGATCATTTCTCACTGTGGGGATCTCTGTACCAACAGGAGCAGTAGTAGGTGGCTGAATGATCAAGTTTAACTTTTTCTATCTTCAACTCACAGCTGTTCAGTTTATTCTCAACTGAAAAATCATCTTTCTGAGGATGACCATAACCTGAGTAAACATAACCACTCTTATCAATATAAAGAATCACTCTGAATGTTTCTTTTTCCTTCTTCTGGTACCAGAGCACATAGCTGCTGTCACACTTATCAATCCCTCCACAGCTGAAGGAGACACTTTCTCCAACTCTCCTGGTCAAAGTTAAATCCTTCTGAATCAGCTTTTCTGCTGCCATGGTAACCAGTGCTGTAGAGACACAGACAGATAGATGAAGGTTAGTGTGACAGTGTTTGTTACAGGTTGAGTTTGTTGGCTCCTGATTGGCTGGAAACACTCACCTGAACACAGACAGCACAGAGCAGCAGCTGGGAGGAAAAGCATTTTGTGCAGTGGTGTTTCCTCTGGTGAACCTGGGGAGAAGTGGCGCTCTGATGCAGCTGAGGCCAAACAAGGACGAGCTGCGAGATCAGACGAGGGCCACGTGGTTTCTAACAGGTCCTCAAAGCTCCCATCAGCCCCTGCGGCCCACAGATAAGACTGCTGCTGCTGATTGACAGCTCAGCTGAAGCTGCTGTGGTTTCATCGTCTTCATTTCAATCTGACAGCAGATCCAAAAATCTGGGTCACATGATGCACAAACACTCAGAAACATTCATGTTGCTGTGAATTTAGTAACACACACTGTTATCTGTTGTTTAACAGCTGTGATGAAAACTCTAAATATACAAACTAAATATAACTAAACTATAAATAAATAGAAAAATAAAAAAAATAATATGGTTCAATATTTTAAAAGTTCATAAATTGCACACAAAGTAGTTAAAAAAACAAAATCATATATAACAACATTTAGAGTAAAAATCTTCTTTGAAACAAACACATGTGGTTCTGTTGTGTGTTTAAAATATGTGCACACTGTGCTTCTTTCCCACATCTTCTAATGTGTTTTGTTCCAAGTTGGTTTCAGACTGAAGGATTCATTAAAGCCTTTTTAAGAATCATTCAAATGATGATCATCAATTCTAATATCTATAAACAGTAATAAAAACAGGGCTGTGTTTCACGTCAGCTTCATTTATTTGTAGCCATGGTTAGATTTCATTTGCAGTAGGCAGTCATCCACCTTTACACACACATTTACACAACAGTACAAAAGTACTTTTTGATTCATGAAAGAGAAATAAGACAAATGTTGCCTTTGTATCATCTCTGATATCGAAGGTCTCATTTGAAGATGTGAGTGAAGGACACAAATCTTTTGATCTGGTGTTGTTCTACATTTTAGGACTAAAAGACAGAAGGAAGAAAGTGAAAGTGACTGTGCGAGGGGTTGAAGTCATGAAGTCAAGTGGAGGCCGCTGACTGCTGTTACTTTCTGCTGTACAGCTTAAACAGGGACTCACAGTCAGCCTGCTAGAACATTTGGATGAAGAGAAAAAGGAGGAAAAAGACTTTGAGGGAAAAATCCAATAAGATCAGCATGTTTTTAATGTGGGAATACAACAGTTTCCTCCACCATGACACACACTGGAGCCTCTTTTTGCTCACAGCTTCACTCTTTGTCTCAAAGTTCAGTTTGGAGGCCAAAATTGTTGCAACACATTTGTAAGTTTGCACTAATTTCACTGTGTGACCCTTAATGGATGTAATCAAAGAATCAGTCAGTGAAATATGAAGCTGTGCTGTAAGTTTGGAGGAGAAAAGTGTCTCAGTGACTTTAATGAGGTGAACACATGAATACAGAGCACTGACTGACACGTACAGACTCCTTTAATGAGTCGCACACATTTTTGTGACTTCATTAAATGTCAAAAATGACACAACAACCTGCGAGCACATTATTGTCTGTTTGCTGTTTGTGTGCTTTGTTTCCTGTTATGATAGCAGGCATACAGCCATGTTCTCAATGTCTCAGCTATCATTGATTATTTCTGCTTTTCCTCTTCTATTAGGCACTTCAACTCAATGAATGACACACAGAAAGATTTCATGACTGTGTTCTTCAAAATAAGGACAATATGTTATCTGCATCTGAATGACTCATGTTGCCTTGTTTCTACTTTGTTTGCATATTTCTGCTTGTTGGAAACGATTTTCTGAATCATTCAGTAGTTTTTGTAATAATAAGGACATTTAGCAACACTTCAAAATGATTCTCCAACATTTGCTGTTCAGACTTGATCTGTTCTTACGTGTGTGATATCCAGAATGAAAAACTCAGCTCAGCTAATAAAATGGGAGCTGAGCAGACTGCAGGGGCTTCATGGTCTCTCCTTTGAGTCCATTAAAGTTCATTTGTCAGCTCTGAGTTGAGGATTTGAGCTGTTTCTCTCACAGGTGAAGAACACAGATGCTTCCTGGAATCATTCTTGAAGCAGAGTTCATGCTTGTAACTGTCATTGTGTTATTAAAGTGAAAAGCCACAGCTAACGGTGTGGAGGCTGCAGAGCAGAAAGCCACACAGCCCGTCTGCTGCAGGAAGTTTGGATACAGTCAGTTTGTGCTTCACTCACACGGCTTGTTGTTCATCACACAATGAAAGTAGAATCAAACTCTTCATCTTGAAATCTTTATTATTCACACAAACACAACTACACTGTTTGACATTTGAAAATCCAACAAAAACAAATCAAACTGAAAACTTGTGATAAAAATATTCCTGATGATTTTTGTTACTACAATAAAAGTCACAATAAGTACAAAAAGAATTCTAACTCAGAGCAACAATACATGTAAAGATGGATTTATTTCAGATGATCTTCTAACTGTTGAAGAAAAAGGCAAAAGAAGCACAACACATCATAACTAACATTTGTGAACACTGATCAAAGTGATGAATGAGATGAATTGATGAGATCTGATGGTGAGAAAAGGCGAGCAGGAAACAGTCAGTCAGCATGTGTGCAGTTGGTGGACGCTCCCTTGTTTGTGAGCATCATCAGCAGAGAGAGTCCACAGCAGTACACCAGACTCTTCACTATCAGCACTGTGTACAGCAGGCAGAGCAGCTTCACCCTGCACTGAGACTGGAAGGACACTGAAGGACAGACAGACACAAAGAGACAGACAGACAGTCGGGTTATTCCTCTCAGATCAAGGAGAAAAAGTCCAAATAGAAACAGTCACAGCTTCTTCTTCAAGTGGATGAATTGATGTAGTGTTTGTGTCCACTTGGGGGCAGAAGAACTCCACAAGCAGCTAACAAACTGATCTCTGACATATTATGGTCTGTCTGCTGTTTGGTGCTGAGCAGCTAGTGTACAGTGGCTTTATCAGAGCTTGTTGGATGAAGATTTGATCAATTAGTGCAACTTTAAGACCCTAAACTTGTTCCAGCTCCCTCATTGGACATTGGAGCTGTCCATGCAGAGAGGCAGCAGGTGATCTTACAGTCAGCTGGCTGCAGAGCTGGCAGGTCTGCTGGCTCTCTCTCTGGAGGACAGGAGGCTGCTGGAGCTGGAAGCTCTGAAACAGAAAAGGAGTCAAATGTTTGGAGCTGCAGTGAGAAATGTCAGTCCTCTGCTGCTCTGCTCTCTTTGACAGCATCTCCACATGAAGCTGAATCACTGCTCAACACAGTCACCAAGCCTTCATTACCTTGTTGTGTTTGGGCCTCCACTGTGCCCCCCTCGTGCTTCACCCAGCAGCTGTATTTATATGTGTTGGTGTCCTGCTCCTGGATCAGTAAGATGGAGGCGCTGTGTCCCGACTCTCTGAGCTCCAGCTGCTCTCCCTCAGCAGGGGGCAGCTCCTCCGCTTCTCCGCCGTTCTTCTTCTGTCTTTTCCAGGAGAACTGGACCAGAGGAGGAAACATGGCTGAGGCCACACACAGCAGGGAGCTGTTCCCCTCCAGGTGGGCTCTGGATGCTGCTGGGTACACGCTCACCACGGGCTTCACTACCTGCTCATCTGAAGTTTGACAGCAGCAACAAGCAGCACAGACACACATTCACACAGTCAGCAGCAGCTTCCAGCACTGCACTGCATTCAGTCTGATCCTGGAAACTACATGGACTCTGATCACTAAACTACTCATCAATACAGCACAAAGTTCACTACATACACTGGATTCAGCTTCATATCAAACACAGTCATCACCTCATGTCATCATGGCTCACATGACGAACACTCAGCATGATTTTAAAGTCAAATTAAATTCATTTTAATTCATCATGTGTTTGTTTGTTATTGTTTTAAGTAGAAATTTAATTCAGTCCAATTTTAAAATATTTGTCTTTATACAAGTGAAAATGTATTTTTCTTATTAGTCCTTAGACACGAGTTCTAACAGAGATCCTCTTCTGCCCAAAAATAAATTCATCTTTTTTCATATTGTTTTGTACTACTAATAAAATTAAATATCATTTCACAAAATTCAGTTCAGCAGATAAAATTTCCATTCTTCTTGTCTTTGATATATTTTACCATAAAGACCATATTTGTCTTTCAGACTAATTTAGTCTTAAATAATTTTGTGTAAAAATTTGAACAGTAATGCAGTGATTATTTTAATTTATGTTTTTATTCAAATAAAAAACTGTAGCAACTATTTTAAAACACTAAAACTGAAATGTTGAATAAAACGTTTTCAATAATATGAGATATACTTCATGATATTTTTAGTCATAAAATACAAATTATTTAACAAAGTATATTTAATAAAAATTTGTATGTTAAAGTATTTTGGAAAATTAAAGTATTATTAACTTTTTATTTTCACGTACAAATCCACACACACGACTTCATCTCAGAAATAAATATCAGAGTTTAACGATGTCATATTCATCCTAAATTTATCTGTCATATCATTTCTGAGTTTTCTAATCAGTATCTGTTTTTATACTTTTATTTACCTTTTTGAAGCAGCTACATGAATGTTTGACTATTAAAAATATTTGTTCCTCAACATAAAGCAAATATTTCCTGAAACCATATTTGTTGTTATCTATATTACTTTAATTTTAACATCAAATATGATCTTGTGTTAAAAACCAGCAGAATCACTGAGAGGATCAAATCCTAAATATTTGTAACATCACTAATATTTGCAGAAATAAAGAAGAACTTTAGTTGTTCAGTGAGATTTCAACATGTTTTCAGAGATTATTGAGCTTTTCTTCTGTAACAATGGCTGCAGATGAATTCTCTACTAATGATGAAAAACTAACATGTAAAGCCTGAAGCAGCAGAAACTGACTTTAAACACATTTTCAGCTTCTACAATAAAACAACTGAAGGAAAATAAATGTTTGTTCTTACCTGTTACAGACAGTTTAGTTCCAGAGCCAAAGATGAGGTAGTCTCCCACTCCCACAGTGAGAAAGACTGCTACAAAAACCTGTCTGCTGTTGAACGTGTCAGCTGAGGTGAATGAGTCCAAATGAGGAAGCAGGATCATATTTCAGCTCCATGATGTGTTTCTCTAATGTTCATATCAACATGACTGTCTCTTCTTCTCTTTTCTTTTAGCCACACTAGCAGCACGGCTCTGATGTTAATGTCAGTCTGTTGGTCAGTCCACTACTTTAGTCCACATGAAAATAGAAAATCACTATATAAGCACCAGTCCATTTATCCCATCAATGATGCCACCACTACAATGAAACATCTGCTGATAGGATCATGGTTTGGCCCATCTGGCTCACCATCATTAATCACACAATCAATTTTGAATTATAGCAGCAAATTCTGAAGAAAACTATCAGAACATGTGTCTGTGAACTGAATCTCAGGAGAAAGTGGGCCATGCAGCACCACAATGACACAAACCAGTCAAGTTTGTTTTCTTTGTTCCAAATAATGTTGAGAGAAAAATAATCCAGTGAATCCAGCGAGTGATGTGATGAGTCTCTGATGTCTTTCTGATGTGGTTTTGTTGCGTCCTTCAAACCACACCTGGTGTATTTTAGAAGAGAAACATGTTGGTCTGCACAGGCTCTTCTATTTTCAACACTGACAGGATTTCCTTTGCTGTTTCTTCTGTTTTGCACATTTTCCTCTGTTTTCTGCAGCTTGATGGAGATTCTGTAAAAAATAGATCCAGAGTTATTTTTAGTGGTGCAGAGCAAAGAGATGCTTCAGGGATGCTTCTGAAATGTGCTGTGGCATGTCTGCTGCAATCATCAGTGTTGTACTGAGTGGCCTCAATCAGCTCCAGCAGCCTCGTAGGAACACAAAGTGTCCATGCCTGCTGTTAAAAATAGAGCTTTGCAACAACCGAGTCCAACAGAGTCCAACAAAGATGGTGTGAAAGAGCTGGAAGCGAGCAGTTCATGTGAGAAAATCCAACATGTCAGAATTAAAGCTGCTCTGTGTCAAAAATGGAGTCAAATTCTTCCAAACTGATGTGCTGGACTGATTATCAGTTACTGCAGGTTCTCCAGCCGAGGAGGAGCAGGAACCAGCAGAACTGCCAAACATCACACACACCACAAATGCCACACTCACAGAGAGACAAAGATAGAAAGCAGAGGGAGGAAAGATAGATGGTGGGTAGGCAGCAGAGGATCAGGACCATAACACCATCTTACACAGTTATTAACTAATGAGCTCATTGACTAATCTGAAACATCACTTTGATTTTTCTAACAGCTTCATTGGAATTTCAGCTCACAGTGGATCTGCAACATGAGCAGCTGAAGACCTTCAAGAGACGAACTTGAAGTTTAAACACATAGTTGTACAGAAACTGTGGCAAAATGGTTTAAGGGCAACAACATCAAATTATCAGAGTGATCATCACAAATCTGATCTCAGCTCAATAAAACAACAAAAAAAACAATTTCACTCTGAAGAGAGGTTGAAGTCTACTGGCTTTCCCCTGTCAGCACATCTTTGAGGGGGTAAAATTAACATCCAGCCTTATGTGTTAGGTTTTTGGTATCACTGTAAAAAAGAGCTTTGTCCATGTCAGCTAGTAGTAAATCATCTTTATTTTTAATCAAATTTATAATCAAAGTATAATCCTGATCAATATGTTAAATGACGAATGTCTAATGACGACTTTGGTCATTAGAGCTGGGCGAGTCCCCTCACCCACACCGGCTCTATGTGAACTCTACAGACCAGCTTAACTATAAATCAGCTGCAGATGTGAAACTGGTGATCGTTGGATCTCCACTTTTTAGTGTGTGCATGCTTGTGTGTGGTACCGTGTGTGGCTGGTGTGTGTTGATTACATTTGAGGTGGGGAGCCTTTCGAGGCAGCCTCCCAGGTTTCTGTTGCCCCGATCCAAAATGGAAAAGCTCTCCTGCGGTGACGTGCTGCTGTCGCCACGTCTCGCAGGCCGCACACTCGGCGGCTTGTTTTTAAGTTTTTAAAGTTTGCTCTCACACTGACGGACACGTACAGCTTCATGATGGCTGCCAAACACACAAAGAACACGACAGGATCAACAACCTGTTAATCAGTTTTACCAGTTTTTATACAAAATGTCATCTCTGTCATTCTAACTGTAAGCGATCATTAGCTAGATTAGCCACACTGTATCAGAGGGTTGTTGCTAGTTAGCGATGCTGCACACCTGTTACTCCCGTAGTCTTTATGCTTCAATGATTCCACAGGTCTCATTTTTTCTTATCCTATTTTAGACAGAGATGACATCAGCAGCAGACTCCACAGAGACCCAGAGTTACTGTTAGTATCTGAATTATATGGATTTAAACAGTTTTAGATTCAGTTCACACAGAGCGCTCTACAGCCTGGTAACATGGAAAGTTAAATGAAATAAAGCACACTGACAAAAGGTTTCATAGAAGTGTAGTTTGTTCTTTTCATTTAATAACAGGGTCCAAAGTCCACATTATTATCAACAGCTACATTCACCCTGGGGAACAACAAGTGAAGGAGACCACGAGGACCAAGCTGGGTTTCCTGGGTCCAGAGGTTTGAGAAATGTCCTCCCTTTCATTTATCACAGCTTCTGTTGACCCACGGAGGAAGACTCCTGATGTGTCATTTCAGAAACATCAGGAACTGAAGGTCACCGCAGGGATCAAGCAGAACTCGCAACCTTCACCAGCAGCTTCCTCAGAGGGAAATCTTCAGACCTCCACTAGACGCCCAAAATAGGAGATGGACTAATCTGCATTTCATGAGCAGTGTGATAGAGACCTTTACTTTGTGTGATGTTAGAAGTATAGACCCTGTGCACGAGAAAATGCTAACTTCCTGGTTTGAGACCGGATGTGGGGTTGTACATTTCCGGTAGCTTTATTTTGCCGTCAATCGCTATTGCAGGACGCCAAAATGACGTTCAAAACTCAAAAATGGAAAGATCGCTTTAAATTACAAAGAGCAGAAGGTGGGACCGGTCACCATTGCTGTGTCCCGCTGTGTACTGCTGGGGGGAGATTTAACGAGATGTTAAGCTTCCACTCCTTTCCCAAAGATTCTGAATTGCGCGCACAATGGCTGATAAAAATCAGAAGGGACGGCTTCACAGTTACAACCATGTCTAGAGTGTGTAGTCGGCATTTTGAGACAGGAGAGATCTTCGTGTCTTCCTCTGGGAAGCGTTGTCTTCAGCCGAAAGCTGTTCCCTCTTTATTCCACTGGAATAATTTTTCAAAAAAGACAGAGCGACCCGGAGTTTGGGAGCGCCGGCCTCGACCTGTTGATACCGTGGCTATGGCAACCGTAGATTACAACACAGAGGATGAAAACGTTGTGTCTGACATGCCCATTACTGGTTGTACTGAGTCTGCTCCAGCCTCCATTCCCCTGAATGAAGACCACGACTATGCACCAAGTCCTTTGATTGTGACCGCATTAAATATGAAACTATGTCACGGGAGATTGAGGAGTTTAGACGGCAGCTTGAGTCGTATCATTTGACACAGGGATTTGTACTGCAGCGATTTGCTCCATCACCTGAGGACATTCGGTACTATACAAGGTAAGAAATCCTGAATTTTTCAACTAGTGACCCATGGCCTTAATAACATTACCACACAGATATGCATTTTAACACGAGGCTGGAGTTGGAGTTTTTGTTTCTAGCCTCATCACTTTAACAATATTAATGTAACTTACCTCTGTTCTGTATTAAATTGACCAATAGAAAGTTGTAATGTCATCTGAAATTTACCAATAGCTGCAGATAAAAAAACTATATTAACATCCACCATTTAAATGCAGATTTCTGTCATATGAGCATTTGATGGTCTTTTGGAATCTAATCCAAGAGGCAACAAGCAGGATGGTGAGGGTCACCAGTGGTCAGAAGAGCCTTTCCACCAGCACATCCACCGAGAGGCCTGTAAACAGAACAACTGTAAGTTCTACACAACCTGCTTGATCTGTGTGTGTTGCACATTTTTGTGAATGCAGCAATTTTTTTTCTCTTCCAGAAATTGTTGCCAATTGATGAGCTCTTCTTTTTCCTGAATTATCTGGCAACTGGCTGTACACAAAGGGAGCTTTGTCACAAGTTTAACATCCACAGAGCTACAGTGTGTACAATACTTATGTCATGGTCCAACTTTTTGTACACTTTGCTTGGATCTGTCTCCATCTGGATGGCACCTGGCAGAGTGAGAGCAAACTGCCCCACGGATTTCAGTGGGACTTACTCAGGTCATTCTGGACTGTACTGAAATGAGGTGCCAAACACCCTCCTCCCTTCTGCTCCAGAGCGAGGTATTTTCAACTTACAAGTCGTACTGCACTTTCAAAGTGCTTATTGGCATGTCCCCCCATGGAGCATTGACATTTGTCTCAGCACTTTTTGAAGGCTCCATCAGTGACAAGGAGATTTTCCGTCACTCTGGCATCACCTCCCTCCTGACGCCTGAGATGGATATAATGGTGGGCAAAGGGTTTCTGGTAGATGAGCTAGTGCCTGGGAAAGTCCATCGCCCAGCCTTTTTGTCCAAGCAAGCTCAAATGTCAGAGTTGGATGTCCTTAGAACCCAGTCCATTGCACGTCTGAGGGTCCACGTGGAGAGGCTCATCAGGAGGGTTAAAGAAAACAAACCTTTTGACACTGTCATCCCTCTCTCCATTTCTGGGAGTATAAACCAAATTTTTACTGTTGCATGTCTCCTCACAAATTATCAATACGGACCAATGGTCCATAAATGGGTGGTTGATTAAAAGTTTGAAATGTGTGTAGTGTATTTAGTGGGAGAAGTAGCCAGTTTTGGGAGAATACTTCCCAGATAGCAAGGAGACATTGAACAGATGTTGATTTTCCACCTGAACCATCAGAATCATCAGGCTTGAAATGTCAACACAAAACCAATGTTGAAACAACATTGAAATACTGATGAAACCTGACACTGACATTGAAATAACATTGATTCACTGTTGTTCTGTCATCGTTGATTGTTGATCTATTTATAGTTGACAAGGTGACAACAATCACGTTGAAAAACCATTGATTTATGGTTGAGCGGAAATTAAAGCTGCTACCACTTGGACTATTCCATAGCCCCCCCTCTCACAGTGGTACATCCCTTCAGGTAACCATTGTCTTGTACAGTAGAGCGGGACATTAGATTTACTCTCAGCGGAATTGACCGGAGAAGGCGTCAGTTCATGCACTGCACTGGCCTGCACCACGATTAATATAAGGTAAGAATGAATGACTTTTGTTCTATTCGTTATTTCCACGGTTGCATTTGAATAACAGTAAAAAACAAACAAACTTGTTAATGTAAAGTTTCGGACAAAATGTGGGAGCCCAAAATTGTGTCTACTTTCATCTTACAATCCGGCAACAAATAAATTGCACTGCGAACAAAGTCAACAAAGAAAACATTTTCGTTTCATACTTTTCCGTTATATTCCCTTACAAAGCTAGCTTTAACGCTTCGAGGGTTCCTTTGTTCTTGCCGTCGCCTCGGTGCTTGACCCAGACTTTCGCTCTGTAGTTGCTTTTTAGCATAGTACTACAAAAAATTGTAAATCTGTGATATATGATTGATAAACGTAAAGGTAACTGTATAAATGTGTTCAATGACTTTGTTACTTTTAATGATTGGAGAACACCCGCTTCGATTCGCACTCAATTCAAACTTTACGTTGCACGTTCACCTAACTTTACGTTGCACGCTCACCTAACTTTACGTTGCACGCTCACCTAACTTTACGTTGCACGCTCAACTACCTTGCGTTTGCACCTTTTGTCCACACGTAAACTGCGTTTTATTATTTATTTATTAGTTTTTCGCCTCTCACTGCTTAAGCCATTAATCTTTCTGGAATTGTTTTTTTAAACAGATGCGACCTCACAAAAGATATTAGCTATGCTGTCAGACCTGACGACAGCTGTTAACGAACTCCGTGAGGAGGTCAGAGCCATCCGCCATCCCTGCTGCAATGAATCGGTAGATGCTGGGGTATTGCCTCTGGATTTGCCCTTGCACAACATTGAGGAGCTAAACAATGCAGAGGCAGCTCTTCAATCATAAGAGGCAAATAAGGCAATGGTAAGTATATAAAGGTTATGTACACTTTGTAACTATAAAGTGTAATAGCTGTCAGATGTGATTTAAATACATAACAACGGCCTGTTGATTAAACACACAAGCACTTGCATACACATTTAAGACATGAGACCCGCTAATTCCATCTCTTAAAATGTGTCTATAGGTGAGACGCTTTGCCTTGGTTGGAGGGACCACACTGGAGGTGCGAGTCCGCCGTGTAATGGCTTATGCCATTACAAACGAGCTGACCTCGGTACTCAACTGGGCAGGGAAAAAAACCAAGGACCAGACAAAGCTAAAAATGGCATTTAAAGATACAGCGCTCTGCAAATGCATATATGGTGGTAAGTTTTACAGTTTTTTTGCTATATTACTTTGTCTTTCTTAATAACAAGACTTTCATGTCCGGTTAATCTGGACATGGAGTCTTTGGTCTTTGGCTTGTTTAATCCTCAGGTTGTAGTTGTACAGCACGAGGACCCTTTTAAAGGATACACGGCACACCATGCTAAGACATCACTTTTTCCACTCATAGCTCTTTGGGAATCAAATGCGGCAGTTTGCAGATTTACGCCTGGTGACTTTCATGTTTATCAGCCTAGGAGTTTACATACTTTCTCCCCGCTGAAGACAGTTAACAAGAGCTTATTCATGTGCTCTAATTCACTTTTTTTGTTTGTGTGTGTGTATTTTTTTCCTAGATGGCCTGACGCAGCAGTTAGGGGCACACTCTATGTCCGAGTTTGTCTTTGCACAAGCAGTGCAGAAATGGCTCCGATACGCCCCAGATCGTATGGGTATGGGTGGTGCAGGACGCACATCATGCATCCCCATCCCAGAGTAAAAAATTACAAACTTCTGTAAAACATATAAATGTAAATAGGAAACTGTCTTTTAATAAAGTATTTAGCAAACGAAACATGCCTATTGACCTTTTTTTGCTTATTTTTTTTCTCTGTTACATCACATGCAATGCTTTCTTATTTTAGGATATTAATATTGACATGATACATTGTGAGACATTTGTTGTTGTTTTTTTTATAAAGGGTGTCCAGTTTGAGGAATAAGTACAATTATGTGTTTAGGTGGTTTAAGTATTGATGGAAACATGCAGTAGTTTAGTATTGGTTAAAATACCTATAATGAAAGGTAGATTTCCAGTCATGATTTAACTGTTGTTTTAATAAAAAGCAACTGTGCGAAAGAGGTGGAAAATCAACACCATAGCTCAACATTGTTTCAATATCAGAATCTGACGTTGTTTCAACATTAAAAAAGGGTGCAAGAGTGACGTTAGGTCAACGTCACACTTCAACGTAGATTCAATGACGTCGCCTGATATTGACTCAACGTTGTTTCAATGTTTCCTTGGTATCTGGGTTTACAATTGTATTTAGTTACTGAATACTTAATTCTTGCCTTTAAATGTATTTTGTAGCACATTCCATTACTTTGTCTAGTCAGAATACTGTATTCTGAATACTTTCAATATCTTTAGAATATTGTTATTATTTTAAATTCATGTATTTAGTTACTCTCCAAGAATGTAAGTAGCAAATTTGTTACTTAAGTAAATTTGATAAACAGCTAACACACCCCCTTTCCTGGATAAAGTTCAATAATAAATCACTTGATGTTTTACTGTTACGCTGCAAATAAAACTGCCTTACTTGTCTATTACACTGCTCTGTGTGCTTCTTATTGACTGCAATAGATTTTCTAAAGATACTAAATACTCTTTCTCTGGGATTCTGAAAATAAAAAACACAGATTTCAAATGATCAACTGTATTTGACATACTTTGAGTTTTATAACAGTAAAGATATCAAATTCTTTTCTACCAAAAAGGTTGGTTTGAACACAAACACTGCTGATATTAATACTAACACAAAAGTCGTCTGTGTGAACTCTTCACCAAACCTACTTTTACCAACAGCTCTCTATTTCGATCAAAACAAAACAACAAGCAAATAATACAATGGCCCTTGCCCACCATGTAAGTTTATGACATTAAAGTCAGGAATGACAAGCTGCCCATTTATGATACTGCAAGGTATTTGTCCATGTACACGTGAAAATAGAACATATCTATCTTAGGCTTCATTGTCTCCATCAAACCCTCATCCCTCTGTATTCTTTGTATGAAGACATCTTCTTGAGTGGAGACTACAAAATCGCACCAACTCATACCTGTAGTTAGCAGCTGGCCCTGAACTTGCCAATAATAGGCATGTGTTGGATTAAGCTGCAATGTCCCTCTGATGACCTTGAGGTAAGGTGCATCTACATAACTTTTAATGTTTGGACATTTCATTTCTACTAGGCCAAATGGAGGTTGCTCCAAGGGGTCAAAAATGATACCATCGGGTGATGCACCAATCCACGATGCATCTGGGTGCACCACAAATCCACATTTGTAGTGGTTCACTCATTTTATCTGACAGTATTCCCAGATCGCATCTGCCTCTAACTCTAAACCCCTCTTCATAGGGCCTGTCTGGTGAGTACCTTTTAAGATGCGTTCAGCCAGCAGCTCTTCAGAGGGTTTGCTCACATGACAGATCTCTCTAAAACGAGATGCAGTCACTCGTGGTCTCCGTACATTATACCAATCGGCACACTCACTCTGCTCTCGCGTAGCACATTCTATGCTCTGGGACATTTCCAGCGTCACCTCCAGACTTTTCATGTGCAGCTGTTGCTTCCTGGAACAGACAAACATGGACTCTGATGGTTTCAGTCTGTAGTCCTGCAGTGGCAATGATGGTGGAGGTGGAGCATTATGAAGAGTCTGCGCTTTCTCTTTGGATGGTTGCTGATAAGAAAGTGGACTTCCTTGTTGCACCTTGACAAAACGTGACTCCACAAGTGGGATATCGTCACTTATTCCCATGGTACAAATCATAGGCCGGTCAGCATCAGAGAAGGTTTGGTACACTTCAGATACTCGTAGAACCAAGAGGTCAGGAAGGTCCCCGTAAAGGCCTTTGTACAGTTTGTTCCTGGATGTTACAGAAAACACACAAACACAAACATTTTAAATTTAAGGGAAATCTACTACAATTACAGGTACAATAATAGCAATATATATATATATATATATATATATATATATATGTATATATATATATATATTTTACAAATGAACATTATGACTAATGATTAGAGGTGTGAAATTCGAAATACACCACCTGAATGATATGTCACAAAAAAATATTATAATTTTAAACAGATTTTCAGTTTTCAGATTAGAATTCAGACAGAATACCATGATGTCATAGTGCCACTGGGGGACAAGAAGTCGATTTTACATTACATTTGCCATGGCAGATCAAAACTTTAAATTTATAAATGCTGAAACAAGTCATTTTTATTAGTTGCTAGGCCCTAAAACTCACTATATTACCACTAGAATCTGCCTTTTAACATTAATTAGTTGCCCCCCATTCTGTATTAAATATTACTGCCCTAACGAATGTGATGATATCTGAAACCTCATCAGTAGCAAGCACTTACCACACTCCCTCTATGGTCTTTCTTGTTTTGGGTTTGGCTGAGAGCACAGCCATCTTCTCAACAGGGCCAGGCTTTATCCCCTATTACATCATGGAAAGAATTAATTATAAAATATAAAGTTACATTAAAAATATTGCGATGATTGCACTCACCATAACTCTGGGCTTATGCCACTGTTGTTCACCTTCAGTGCAGCTCAATATCGGGGGAACGACTTGGACTTTCAACTGCGAATAGTGTGCAGATTGAAACAGAAGAGCAACACAGTGGTTGCACAGAGCTTTTCCAGCCTTGCACGTGCAGGAGAAATGCAGCAGTTGCTCCTGCAGCGAATCTTTCTGGACCACCTACAAAGTACAATATTTCAATGTATCCTCAATTAATATCCTTAGAAAGTATTATCCATATTTGCCTGATGCATTTATTTCTGAACACCTCCCTGATATGGCAGCCTGACATGATCCTATGATACATTATGCACTATATACACTAAACACAATTTCACACTGCCTCTTTTTCATGATCATACGCTGAGTTTGTGAGATTTCTCTGTTTTCCTCATAGACCTGAAGCACTCCGCCCTGACCACCACCTCTCCTGAGCCCTGATCTTTGTCAGACACTGCAGAAAAACAACAATTTCAGTAAAGTTAGTAATAGAAAAATGTGTCAGTTGGTAAGTATAAGCATAGAAACTGTAACAGAAACACATATATACCCTTGAAGCAGACATTCTCATAAAAAATATCAAATGATAAGTTTTGATGTTTGATGACTGTAGATTGATTGGTTAAACAGGCAAATGTTCAGCATGCAAACTACGGGTGAACAATAGTGATGCCAGATGCTTCCCCCATTATGTCGATATTAGCGAGCACAGTTAAATACACACATACACAGCATGTCAACAAACCGTGAAAAAGCCCTATATAAAAATAAATAAATGAATCTACATATTAGTATTTCCTAAGGATATGTTGTGACTTACCTTCAAAATTATACAGATACTGACAAATATAAAATTTGAATCCCTTTTCTCTTTTGTTCTGAGGCGCTGGGGAAAAAATATCGACAAGTCGATGAACATCATTTACAGATATATTGGGTAAATGACCAAGACATCTATAGAAATGTAAATCGCTGCTTTTTTTTTTTTTTTTTTTTTTTTTTTTTTGAAATGTTTATTTCAGTCAACAACAACAGATTATAATTTTACATAAAAGTACTCAAACAGTAACCGAAAAAGGAATAGGCTGAAGCCTTATGGCTTATACTTATCCTATCCCTTACCCCCATAGAAATAATCAAATCCTTAACCAAGAAAATAAATAGCATTGATAAATAAGTTGTATAACAGTTTGAAAAGAAATCAATGATAAATCAAGAAATTAAGAAATTAAATCAACACAAACCTTTTTTAACAAACCAAATTTCTATGACCTTGTATAATACTAATTTTTAAAATCTTCCTGAAGAATGACAAAGAAAAACACATCTTCAGTTCATCATTAAGTCCATTCCATAATTTCACTCCCAAAACTGACACACATCTATACTTAACATTGGTTCTCACTTTAGGCATTTCAGACTTATAAGACCCCCTCAAATCATATTTTCCATCTCTTAGTTGAAACATACTTAAAATACAAATTGGAACATTCTTTTTAATCACACGATATATAATTTCTAAAGTTTTAGAATATATAATGTCCATGAATCTTAACAAAGATGATCCTACAAAAAACTGGTTGGTTGACTCCCTATATCCAACTTTATTTATTATTCTAATAGCTCTTTTTTGCAATTTAAATATTGAATCCAAATATGTTTTGTATGTGTTCCCCCAAATTTCTGCACAGTAGGTCATATAAGGCAAACAAAGGGAAGTATACAATAAATAAAGGCAGTTTTTATTCAAAAAATCTCTTGTTTTATAAAGAATAGAAATAGACTTGGATAATTTCCGTTTCACATGTTCTATGTGGGGCTTCCAACAAAGTTTATCATCAATAATTACTCCTAAAAATTTTGTCTCATATACTCTTTCAATTTCCACATTATTTAAATTCAATTTTACTTTAATATTACTTTTACTACCTCCAAATAACATAAATTTTGTTTTACTTTCATTCAATGATAGTTTATTAAATACAAACCATCTATTTAACTTCATGAGTTCTGTTTCCACTGTTTTCAGTAATTTCTTTATGTCTTTTCCAGAGCAAAATAAGTTTGTATCATCAGCAAACATCACATATTTTAAAGTATCACTGGCTGTACAAATATCATTTATATAAAGTAAAAATAATTTAGGTCCCAAAACAGATCCTTGCGGAACTCCACAAGTTACTTTTCTAAGTTTAGATTTCATGTTATTAATACTCACATATTGGAACCTATTATTCAAGTAACTATTTAACCAAAATTGTACAACACCTCTTAAACCATACCTTTCACACTTCTGTAAAAGTAAAGAATGATCTATCGTATCAAAGGCTTTACGTAAATCAATAAACACACCTATTCCAAACTGTTTTTCATCCACAGCTGTTGTAATATTTTCAATAAATTCCATCACAGCTAGAGATGTTGAGCGATTTCTTCTAAACCCATACTGATGATCATTCAATAAATCATATTTATCAATAAAAGAATCTAGTTTGTTTGCAAACAGTTTTTCAAGAATCTTTGAAAACTGAGGCAGTAAAGATACCGATCTATAGTTTGACACAATCTGTTTATCACCAGTTTTATATATTGGGATCACTTTGGCTATTTTCATTTTATCTGGAAAAATTCCAGTTTGAAATGATTTGTTACAAATATATGTTAACGGTTGAAGGACACTATGAAGAACTTCTTTAATTAGCGACATGTCAAGGTTGTCACAATCCATGGATTTTTTACTCTTGAATTTACTCACCACTTCTACAATGTCACTCTCACAGACTCCACCAAGAAACATTGAGCTACATTTAGAAGAAGTAGAATCTACTTCATCATTTCCTCCTGGTACAGAAATCTCTTTTGCCAAGTTGGGACCTACATTAACAAAGTAATCATTAAATTCATTAACTATGCTCTCAGTATTTTCAATCACTACATTACCTCTTGTTACAATACGTGTTGGAGAACATATATTATGTTGATTTTTTATTATCCTATTTAATACACTCCAGGTAGCCTTAATATTACTTTTATGTTTTTGAAGCAGCTGTTCATGATATCTTTTCTTTTCATATCGCATAATAGATGTTAATTTATTTCGATATTTCTTATATTTGTCTTCATTTTCCTTTGTTCTATGTGTCAAAAAATTCCTGTATAACCTATTTTTCTTTTTACAGGCTCTTTCCAGACCTTGTGTAAACCACGTTTTTTTCTTTTTATAATTTCCAGAAAACTTTTTAATTGGACAATGTCTGTCATAGATTGAAAAAAATATATCCAAAAATGCATTGTATGCATCATTAGTGTCTTCCGCTTAATTCATTCATTTGGTTAACTTGTTTAGGACCGTAAACAAGGCGCGAATAGGACACCAGAAACAAAGCTCCCCACATGAGTTTCTGCACTGGCAGTAGCATATGCTAACGTGCACATCATCCTCAGATGAAGCACAGAGACTCTGGACTTTTACATAATGATGTTATATTCAGTCCTGTAGAAAGTTACATATTTAAAATATATATTATCCTTTCTGGTTACTCTGGTATGAAGGACTCTGAATGACTTCATGGTAAAGAACACAATATTGGCAAAACACAGTGTGTGTGAATTCCAGATTAAAGTTTTTAGTTCAACATACAAGTGACGACCTTTGACCTTCATCAGGTTTTACTTAATTGTGTCAGAGAAAATCTCACTTTATGCAGCTGACTACATTCAGTGTTTAAAACAGAAGCTGTGCAGGTCTGAGATCAGCAACTTTCTGAAACAACAAACTGAGTTAATATTTATGCTCCTATAGTGACACAGTTACATGGATGTTTAATCCCTTTGACTTTTTGTCTTTAACTTTATCAATAAAACAGCTGCAGCTTCCACTGACAAAGAGTGAACATGTAGGATGATGTGTGTGATGTCACTGGGTGGTGCTGAGGGCAGCTCCTAAAATCACAAAGAGAACAGAATCATCACAAACTGTGAAAGTTTATCCATCAAACCTGAAGTAAAGCTGACTCTTCTCTGTCCTCACACACTTCAGGATCTGAAGTTCTACAGTTCTGCTGACAGCTGATAGATGAGCTGTTTGTTAAAAAAGACAAAGTCTTATATACTAACACATTATCCAGTATAATATTTACCTTTGAGTCATTGGTGCTTTTTAAATGGAGACCTCAAAGATGAGATGATGAGCAAGTTTCCAGTCCTGGTTCAGTCTGCTGAGTATTTGACAACATATATTATTTATCTCTAAGGATGGAAGATGTACAGAGTACTGCACATGTAACTTTGTGAACAAGACTCATTAAGAATAAATCAGACTGATCTTTAACCTGAATATTTCAAACAAATTCAGTAGAGAAAAATCTATAAATAAATAAACAGTCTGGAACAAAATCCCAGAAACTTCCTGTGATTAAATGACTAAGATTCAATTTGAGGAAATGTGAAGTTATGTGAGTTAAAACTTGTGAACGAGAGTGTTTTACATGGAATCACTTTTTCTGCTGTTAAATCTGTGTGTTTGATCCAGTCAGACTCTGATTCTTCTTCAGCAGCGATGCTGCAAATGAAATTAAGCAGCCAGAGCTGCTCAAATGTTATTGGTCAGGAAACACAAACAGAAAACAGAAATCCTGTCCTTTTATTCCAGATTTGACATATTCAGATACAAAATCTGTTTTTTTCTATCAGAGAGAAAAGACGGTGAGAGAAAGATGAGGCACCGTGACTGATTCATCCTCTATAAACATCCACAGGAAACTGATGGAAATCTGTCCAACAACATCAGCGTCCTAATGAGCCGCTGCTAGAAGGACAAAATCCTGACCTGACATCAGTCCAAGTGTCTGGTTAAATGTACTGAAAGGTGTTAAACAACAAGTGCTGCTGGAAGAGTTTTCATGAAGAGAACATTAACACTGTGAATGAGGGATGGACTTTGATTCAGTTTGACACAATCTGTTTTTCTTTCACTTTGAATAAATGTTTTTGTGGGACTGAGGATACATTTGTTTCCATTTGGAAGTTTGATGTCATCTGTTCCTCTTGTTTCTGTCTTAAAACAGGATGAAAAATCTGTTCAAAACAGAAATAAATAGAATTGAATTTCTCACAGCAGTAAATAAAAATCGTCCCTGAGCTCAGTATGTTTGTGACTCTGAGATGGAGGTGAAACATGTGAAGCTGGGCTGTGGTTTACTGCTCTCTTCCTGTCACAGACACTGTTTGACATCTGTTCATCTGTTGGTTTTTGTTCAGGCTGCAGGGATCATTTCTCACTGTGGGGAGCATCCTTCAAACAGTTACAGTAGTAGGTGGCTGAATGATCGAGTTTAACTTTCTCTATCTTCAACTTACAGCTGTTTTCTTCATTCTCAACTATGAAATCATCTTGCTGAGGATGATTGTAAGGCTTGGAAACTCTGTAATTACCATCACTCTCATAACTATACAGAATTATTCTAAATGTTTCTTTTTCTTTCTTCTGGTACCAGAACCTATAGCTGTCATAACACTGTTCAGTCCCTCCACAGCTGAAGGAGACACTTTCTCCAACTCTCCTGGTCAATGTTAAATCCTCCTGAATCAGCTGTACTGCTGCCATGGTAACCAGTGCTGTAGAGACACAGACAGATAGATGAAGGTTAGTGTGACAGTGTTTGTTACAGGTTGACTTTGTTGGCTCCTGATTGGCTGGAAACACTCACCTGAACACAGACAGCACAGAGCAGCAGCTGGGAGGAAAAGCATTTTGTGCAGTGGTGTTTCCTCTGGTGAACCTGGGGAGAAGTGGCGCTCTGATGCAGCTGAGGCCAAACAAGGACGAGCTGCGAGATCAGACGAGGGCCACGTGGTTTCTAACAGGTCCTCAAAGCTCCCATCAGCCCCTGCGGCCCACAGATAAGACTGCTGCTGCTGATTGACAGCTCAGCTGAAGCTGCTGTGGTTTCATCGTCTTCATTTCAATTTACCTCAGAGACGATTTTTAGTTCATGTTTGTTTTCATCACTCGTTGTCGTCACACCGAACCTCCTGTAATAAACTTCACTTAATTCTTCACCATCGAGCGTCTGAGTTTTGTCTGCGCCTGAGTCCACTCCTCGATGACGACATCTGTTTCATATTTTGTCTTTTTCACTTCATAGTAAATCACTTAAGTTATAGATTATTTACCCTGACATAAAACACAAATCTGTGGAATAAATCTCATCAGATTTTATATTTGCATTTAAGATTTTAAAATCACAGATTCTTTAAAAGCATCACTAAAGTTCAGCGAATTGATAATTTATCCTCCTGCACTTGTGTCAAATATGGACACGCCTTTGTCCTCATGAAAGTTTGCCTTCACTCAGACCCATGCCCTGCTGTTCCTACCATGCCAAAATACAGAAAACTGTCAGGCAATGAGTTGGAATAAAGTTGAATTAAACCTTGAAACACAGAGATGGATGATATTTTATACCTTTCATTTAGAAATAGTCAAAGCAGACGGGTCATTTTGGAGCCCAAAGGAAAACGTGATTATTTGCTGCCAGTAAAAAACTTGAAGTAGTTTAAAAACAGCTTCCTACATTAACTTTGACATAAACCCGTCTGTGATCCAATCCAATCCAATTTTATTTATAAAGCACTTTAAAATACCCAGCACAGGAACAAAGTGCTGTACAGAGAATAAGTTAAAACAATAGAATAACAGAAAACAGCAAAATAAATAAATAAAACACATAAAACATGAAATTAAAACAGCCCTATATTAAAACAAAAACAAGATAAAACAGCATCAAATCTCCTAAAAACAACTGAAATAAAGATAAAAATAAAAAGCAACATCTCACGTGGTGTCAAAGGTCAGGGTAAAGAGGTGGGTTTTCAAGAGTGACTTAAAAACAGATAAAGAAGTGGCCTGTCTGATCTCTAAAGGAAGCTCGTTCCACAGTTTTGGAGCTGCTACAGCAAAAGCACGATCACGAAGTTTACGCCCAGTCCTGGGTACATGCAGGAGCAGCTGATCAGCTGACCTGAGAGAGCGGGTGGGTGTATGAGGCTGTAGCAGCTCAGAGAGACAAGATGGGGCGAGGCCATGGAGAGCTTTAAAAGTAAATAAAAGAATTTTAAAATGAGTCCTAGAAGAAATGGGCAGCCAGTGAAGTGAAGCTAAAACAGGGGAAATGTGCTCAAACTTTCGAGTGCCAGTTAAAAGACGAGCTGCGGCATTTTGCCTCCTCTGTAGATGACTAATATATGATGCGCTGAGCCCAATATAAAGTGCATTACAGTAATCCAGCCGAGTGCTAACAAAGGCGAGGATCACTGTCTCAAAGTGCTGCCGTGAAAGAATTGGCTTTATTTTTGCAGCTGCCTGAGCTGAAAGAAGCAAGATTTTACCACTGCCTTAATCTGATTGTGATCATCTGTTAAAGCGACCGACTCTGGTTGTGAAACAATAATCACAATAACTGATCATTTAATGTAGTTTTTTACACATTGACAATTTATATTTTAAAAAACACTCAAATGAAGTGGGGACATTTCTGACCCTGAGGACCACAGGTGTATGGAAATCGGGACGACATTATGAGGGTTAAATCTTAATATTAATATCAACAGAATTTATAGCACAGCGTGAACTTAATAAATATTCATCACTGGTTAAATCATCAAATTGATGAATGTTCTTTGTTTGAGTTTGTTTCTCTGTGCTGGTCTTAATTATAATAATTATGTTTTTATTTCAATTTTTAACTCAATTATATTATTTGTATAAATTGTACTAGTCTGAATAATTAAGCTGATTAATCAATGACACATTTTGATTAAACATTTTACATATTTATAATTATTAGAAAAAGTGAGAAAGATGCTCAATATCCATCTGAACTGATGGTGTTTTGTGAAATTGTTTTTACAAATGTTTTCTTAATTTATTCACTTTTTCAGTGTTTTTAAATCATAACGGTTCAACTTGAGTTCTGTGGGATTTAATGTTTAGACTTCATCTTGTATTTGTCTTTTGTGATCGTACTAAACATCAACTCTGTAACAGCTCTGAGTTCACACTTTGTTTCTCTCACACACATGAACACAGATGCTTCCTGAACAACTTTCAGCAGAGTTCATGCTTGTAACTGTCATTGTGTTATTAAAGTGAAAAGCCACAGCTAACGGTGTGGAGGCTGCAGAGCAGAAAGCCACACAGCCCGTCTGCTGCAGGAGAGCAAGTTTATGATCTGTGAATGCTGCAGTCACACAGGTTATGTATCACAGAAGAAATGAGAAATGCATTCTTAAAATCCAAATCTTTATTTTTACTTCAGACAAATAACTACACTGTTATTTTGTTATGGTGGGATCTGAATGCATCAGCTGAGTTTTTCTGCACAGCTGAACAAAAAATTAATTAAACGTTACATTAAAAAATGTAAACTTTACAAATAATCTACGTTTTATACAAGCACATAAAGCACACTTATTATGTGCATTTATATTAGAAGTTTTAAGATGATTAAATGAGAAAAGGTCAAATGCTCAGTAATGAAACATTGAACCAACCAGAAGTTAATTTACATTTCTGACTGCTGACTGGAGGAAATCTGATGGTGAGAAAAGGCGAGCAGGAAACAGTCAGTCAGCATGTGTGCAGTTGGTGGACGCTCCCTTGTTTTTGAGCATCAGAGAGAGTCCACAGCAGTACACCAGACTCTTCACTATCAGCACTGTGTACAGCAGGCAGAGCAGCTTCACCTCGTGTGGAGAAGGAAGAGCTGGAAGCTCTGAAACAGAAAAGGAGTCAAATGTTTGGAGCTGCAGTGAGAAATGTCAGTCCTCTGCTGCTCTGCTCTCTTTGACAGCATCTCCACATGAAGCTGAATCACTGCTCAACACAGTCACCAAGCCTTCATTACCTTGTTGTGTTCGGGCCTCCACTGTGCCCCCCTCGTGCTTCACCCAGCAGCTGTATTTATATGTGTTGGTGTCCTGCTCCTGGATCAGTAAGATGGAGGCGCTGTGTCCCGACTCTCTGAGCTCCAGCTGCTCTCCCTCAGCAGGGGGCAGCTCCTCCGCTTCTCCGCCGTTCTTCTTCTGTCTTTTCCAGGAGAACTGGACCAGAGGAGGAAACATGGCTGAGGCCACACACAGCAGGGAGCTGTTCCCCTCCAGGTGGGCTCTGGATGCTGCTGGGTACACGCTCACCACGGGCTTCACTACCTGCTCATCTGAAGTTTGACAGCAGCAACAAGCAGCACAGACACACATTCACACAGTCAGCAGCAGCTTCCAGCACTGCACTGCATTCAGTCTGATCCTGGAAACTACATGGACTCTGATCACTAAACTACTCATCAATACAGCACAAAGTTCACTACATACACTGGATTCAGCTTCATATCAAACACAGTCATCACCTCATGTCATCATGGCTCACATGACGAACACTCAGTGTGTCTTTACATCATGAAATAAAATATTTGTTTGCTGATATTTTAATATATTATTGATCACAAATGTACGCATATATAGATTTGTCTTCAAACTATTTAAATTATATTTTCCATCTTAAACACAAGTTTTACCAGAGATATTAATAATTCAACATGATTTAATTCCAGCAATGAAATTTCCACTTTTGTATCCGTTTTTAAACAGGTGTTTTATTCATGTTTTAATCAATACTATACTTCTTTCACAGACTTCACAATCCTTAAAAATGTTATTGGAATAATTTGAAGGGCACTACATCTATTATTTAGTTTGATTATTGTGTTTTTATTTTGTTTTGATTATATACGGTGTATGTTTGAATTAATGCACAAATTAAATGTAATTAAGCTGCAATTTGAATGAGAATTAAATACCTTTTTTCAACAGTATAAATTAATTCATCATTATTTATAATATAAAATCTAAAGAATCTGAAACGTCATGAAAAGTATTTTTCTGAAGAAATATTTACTGAAATATGACCATTGCTGAATTTTTTCTTCATTCCTAATTTAGACTGACAAATCAAACAAGCAAGAAACACAAACATGACTTTAACAATTTCATATTTTGTTGTTTGATCTATATTATTTATTATTTATATTTTTTCTTCACTGTTTAAACACTTTTTGTGTCCCTAATCAGTATCCATGTCAATTTATATATTAATATATTTAAAAAATCACCAATAGAATCTATCTTTGAATATTAAAAACATGTTTACATTTTCATTTATATTTACAAATGTACTACTGTATTATTTTAACATCAAATATGATCTTGTGTTAAAAACCAGCAGAATCACTGAGAGGATCAAATCCTAAATATTTGTAACATCACTAATATTTGCAGAAATAAAGAAGAACTTTAGTTGTTCAGTGAGATTTCAACATGTTTTCAGAGATTATTGAGCTTTTCTTCTGTAACAATGGCTGCAGATGAATTCTCTACTAATGATGAAAAACTAACATGTAAAGCCTGAAGCAGCAGAAACTGACTTTAAACACATTTTCAGCTTCTACAATAAAACAACTGAAGGAAAATAAATGTTTGTTCTTACCTGTTACAGACAGTTTAGTTCCAGAGCCAAAGATATCATAGCCATAGCCTGTTATACCCACAGTGAGAAAGACTGCTACAAAAACCTGTCTGCTGTTGAACGTGTCAGCTGAGGTGAATGAGTCCAAATGAGGAAGCAGGATCATATTTCAGCTCCATGATGTGTTTCTCTAATGTTCATATCAACATGACTGTCTCTTCTTCTCTTTTCTTTTAGCCACACTAGCAGCACGGCTCTGATGTTAATGTCAGTCTGTTGGTCAGTCCACTACTTTAGTCCACATGAAAATAGAAAATCACTATATAAGCACCAGTCCATTTATCCCATCAATGATGCCACCACTACAATGAAACATCTGCTGATAGTATCATGGTTTGGCCCATCTGGCTCACCATCATTAATCACACAATCAATTTTGAATTATAGCAGCAAATTCTGAAGAAAACTATCAGAACATGTGTCTGTGAACTGAATCTCAGGAGAAAGTGGGCCATGCAGCACCACAATGACACAAACCAGTCAAGTTTGTTTTCTTTGTTCCAAATAATGTTGAAAGAAAAATAATCCAGTGAATCCAGCGAGTGATGTGATGAGTCTCTGATGTCTTTCTGATGTGGTTTTGTTGCGTCCTTCAAACCACACCTGGTGTATTTTAGAAGAGAAACATGTTGGTCTGCACAGGCTCTTCTATTTTCAACACTGACAGGATTTCCTTTGCTGTTTCTTCTGTTTTGCACATTTTCCTCTGTTTTCTGCAGCTTGATGGAGCTTCTGTAAAAAATAGATCCAGAGTTATTTTTAGTGGTGCGGAGCAAAGAGATGCTTCAAGGATGCTTCTGAAATATGCTGTGGCATGTCTGCTGGAATCATCAGTGTTGTACTGAGTGGCCTCAATCAGCTCCAGCAGCCTCGTAGGAACACAAAGTGTCCATGCCTGCTGTTAAAAATAGAGCTTTGCAACAACCAAGTCCAACAGAGTCCAACAAAGATGGTGTGAAAGAGCTGGAAGCGAGCAGTTCATGTGAGAAAATCAAACATGTCAGAATTAAAGCTGCTCTGTGTCAAAAATGGAGTCAAATTCTTCCAAACTGATGTGCTGGACTGATTATCAGTTACTGCAGGTGCTCCAGCCGAGGAGGAGCAGGAACCAGCAGAACTGCCAAACATCACACACACCACAAATGCCACACTCACAGAGAGACAAAGATAGAAAGCAGAGGGAGGAAAGATAGATGGTGGGTAGGCAGCAGAGGATCAGGGGACCATAACACCATCTTACACAGTTATTAACTAATGAGCTCATTGACTAATCTGAAACATCACTTTGATTTTTCTGACAGCTTCATTGGAATTTCAGCTCACAGTGGATCTGCAACACTGTTAACCTTTGCTGCATTTTTCACAGTAAAATACCACAAAATGCCCAGTAACTTACCTGAAAACATTTCTATAGTTAATTACTATAATTTTTCTTTGCATTATGGGTATATTAAGGTTATTTACATTTACTTACTGTATTTTTTAAAATTGCGGTAGTAGTTATACCTACCGTTAACACATTAGCAGTAGTGCTACTGTATTATGTGATTTGAATGGTTCATCATACTGTTTGTGTATTTTTACTCTTTCAGTGGTTTGTTGCAATAGTGCATTACATTTTAACTCTTTCACTGCCAACCATTTCCAGATTTTCCTCCAACCTATGCCATTTGTCAGTATGATACCAGTGAAAGTATTATGGTTTTGACTTTTTAGGGGACTTGCCTGTGTGTAAGGTTCAAGAATTCTGATCATCTAATCTACTGCATGCAGTTGTATGCACATGCACAGCTGCTGCAAATGTGTGCTTGCCACTGCGTTGCCACAGAGATCAATTCAAGTGACAGCTGCTCCTGGGGAGAGGGAAAAGAATGCAGAAAGGCCTCCTTGTAGGGAAATTTTATAAAGCAAGGTTCTCCAAATCTCTCCCAAAATTCTGTGTTTTCTTAATTGACTTCCATTCATATGTAAAGACTATAAGGTTAACTACAAATAAAAAAAGCAGAATTCACATTGCTGCATCTCCATCACTTATCTCTGATTAACCCTGAACAAGATTCACACTTCCTTTTGTTAATTTTTTTACTTGCCACTATTCTGTTGTTGGATTTCACTTAGGTTGTTGCTGCTGTCTGTTTTTGTGTAATTTTGTACTTGTGACAAGTAGTGAATAAAGTTATTTAAAAAAGACGCAGAAAGGCGAACTTCAGTCAGTGGAGAATATTGTAATAATTTGGCGGAGGCTTCTCAGTCGAGCAGTAACTGAATTGCTCATTTACTGAACGTGCAACATGTACAGAACTCTTCTGGGAACTAGTCAACCCAACTTAGTGAAACACACACTGAATGCATGCTGGCTCCTCCCACCCACCTACCTCTACCAACCACCACTCCATATCCTGACTGACATGACCTGTGATCCAGTGATTGACAGGAGAGGAAAGACAGGCCAACTTTGTTAACTCTTCGTTACGATATGCTCGAGAGGACAAAAGATTTTGCACCTCGTTATTGTTGGACCTCTGTGTGGAAACTGCAAACAGGACGTCATAAGGTAATGCAAAGGACTCTCCTACCTAACATACTCGTTTATTAATTTTTAAGAGCATATATATTTTTTGTGTGTGGGGGAGGGGGGGGGGGGGTTAAAATCGGTGTTAGCTTGGTCGAAATAGCACATTAGCTGAATTATTCTGGAAAAAATAGGTTGTGTGTGTTTTTTTCTTTTCTTATTTAAATATATATTTAGATATATATTTTCCACGGGGAGGGGCGAGGAACACAGGCGCAACGACAGTCTTTGTCTTTTTCCCGCCGAGTGTGGTGCATTGTCCTCCTGGCTTCTGTTCTATGACTATTGAGAAGCTGGCCACGCTAACAGTGGGACATTTAGCTTCAGTTCTTTGAGAGACAAGACAAAACAGCAGGTAAAAAGACATATTTAGTGAGAATAAAGGTAGACAACACTTTTTTGGAAATTTAAAGACTGCTAAAACAATCTAACCTAGTTTTGAAGTTTCTGATGCAGGTTAGCCTGCTCTAATCTCAACTGTGGTTTATTGTTTCATATGTTCCATTTAAAAAGCAAGACAGTGTAGTGGTCTGTAAATTAGTCGCAGTTAGTTGCAGTGCCATTGTTAAGGGGTTTAACGTCAGCTTGACAGACCCTCCAAAATCTTTCCTCCAGTGTTTCAGGGTCTGCATGGTTTAAGTTAATAACATTGATCTATAGATAGTTTTTCTTTTAACTTTTTCCCATTTTTTGATACAACCCAAGCAATGTAGATCCCTTCTTTAATAATAGAACAAACAGATAATAGATTGAGATGTTTTTCAGTCACTGTTGTGTTGTTGCCATGCTCTTTGCAAATTAAAAGTTAAGTCAAATTCAGACACATGCAGCCATGTACAGGTGTAAATTTTGTGGTGTTTGTAGTTCAGAATTAAGACAATTTTGTTATCATACAAAGAAACATCAGCACACAGCTAATTATCGATTCACATGTGGAATAGAGCAATGTCCTTCTTCCTATCGAACATTTTCTGCATTCAGATCTCATATGCACAGGAACCACCGCTATCAGTGTATATCGCTTCAGGTTTAACCGTTGTATCTTTGCATCATTCAATATCATCCTCTTAATTCATTGCAGATATGGACAGTGGCAGCCTACATCATGAAATTAACCTGGCATTACCTGACCTGCATGAAGAGACAAAGAGGGCAGTTATTGAGCACCTGACAGACATTATTGGTGTCAGAAACAGAGAAGATCTCCTGTTTGTTGAGCCTGATGATATCAAGCCTTTCTTGACACCAATTCAAAGTCGAAGACTTGTTCAAGTATTCAGAAAAGGTGAGAATGCATTAATGTCATAAATGGTTGCAGACCTATCTTGAAAATAGTTGTAAATTAGTTATTTTGAGAGTTATTTTGAAATTGTACTTTAATTTTCAATTCATAGTTCATAAAAAATCTAGCTTTCAAAACTAAAACTAGCTTTCATTGCCATTGGTATTATTTCTCCAACACTCTTGCTTTTGTGTCTCATATAAAAGTATTACTCAATAAATACTCAAAAAAAAACATCTGTACATAGTTAATGTGGAATTGTTCTGCTGTGTTTATGTGTGTGTGTGAATATCGACGACCAAGTGGAGTCTGGCTCTTCAAACAACCCAAAGGAACCTGAAACCACCTGCTCAACAACTGTGCAAGTGCCACTACAGGGTAATTCACTCTGTTCTGCACAAGCATCAGGTCAACTCCCTTCCACACAACCAAATGTAAGCAACACTTCCTGGATCAGCAATTTTTCAGTTCCCTGGGAGAAGATGCCAACAAGACTTTCACAGGCCTTGGCATCTGGTGGAATGGCTCACCCAGAAGACAGGAGAATAATGATTAGGACTGTTGTAGAAGGAATGCGAGTACACTGCCCCAACCCTAACAGAGCTGCTTGTGGGGAGGTAGCTAGAGCTATTGTATCTAAGTATCCCGCTACCTTTGCAGATAAGACTGCAGAAGGTGAGCAATTAGGCTGTGGTTATTATTCCCTACTCAAACAGCTTAAAACAAGAGTTGAACATGTAAATAGAGACAATGTCAGCAGCAGAATCCAGCAGCCAAGGAAAAGGTCTACCAGGGAAAACAATGAGGGTGATGTTGCCATCAAAAGGGGGAGATCTGAACTTGATAGCTATGGTTGCATCAACTGGCAACCCACAACCCTACCAGAAGGAGAAACGACTGAAACTTTGGAGACAAAAAGACAGACTATGTCAACTGTCTTCAGATCAGCAGGTCCTCAAGCAATTGAAACAACAGATGTAAATACTTATATGTCTTTGACTTATATTTACCAGAGGCACATGCTTAATTCTTGGCCTGCCCCCACCTTATGTGAGGTTCAAGAGCATTGGCCATTTCTTTTTACTAAAAGAGGCCTCTGCACTCACTTCCACACACTCACAGATATTGAGGTAGAGACACGTCTCAGTGAAGCCCTTCTTACGAAAGGAAGGAGAATTTTGAACTTCTTTCAAAGCCAGAGACTTCAGTGGAACAAGGAGATTGAACATCTGCTACGTGAGTGCGACAGTGCAAAGCTGAACCACAACCAGATCGCCACAGCAGCCATCCTTCTTCTGATGAAGTACTTCCAAGAAAAAGAGGACTCAATCTTCATCTTGGCTGATGTAATTATATTTAAAATTTTACACATGCACTCTCAATACTGTCAACATAAACACAGGAAAAATATTTCAATGATTTTGGGTATCATCATTCAAATCAGTTCCTTTTGTGTTTTAAAGGCTTTTTCCACCAAGATGTCTGTTGAGAGAGAGATGACCTTACCCATCACACCAAGGGTAATAGCGCTTGGTAAGTAAATAGTTTCAATCCTCTTGTAATATTTTTGTAAAAAATCTATGTAATTATTGTGGTATTTGTACCCACAACAACTTACATAACAGGGGTTTGTCTGTTTTATATTGTATAAAAATAGAATACACACAGTTTGCTGCTGTTTCTCTTATTATTTATGACCAACAGGAAAAAACAGCCTAACATTTCAGCACAGGCCAAAATGCCAAAACATTAGGCAGTTTTTTTCCTGTAATTGATCATAATTTTCATTACATAATAAATAATAAGAGAAATAGCAGCAAACCGTGTGGATTCTATTTTTGTACAGTGTGAGGTCTGCTATCCAGCATTCTTGTGGAAACCTTATTTGTAAGGGTGAGCACATTGTCTTATTGGACTCTTGTCTGTTTTTAGGGAATAATTTCATGTCTGCAAGCCGCTGGATGATCAGTTTGGAGGGCAAGGTATTTTATGAGCCTGAGCAGATGCATGACTTTGCCAGCACCCTTGCTGTCTTCTTTGCGTCATACTATGTTTTCAACCTTGAGTATCAGGAGTCAGCGTCCATCACACTGGAGATGATACAGAGGTAAATACTTTACAACATTAAAGCTTACACCATTTAAGAATGAAATATATGTGATAGCTTGACTACAGTTGCAGAAACATATAGGTGATTGCTGTAATGTATGTTTTAATTTTGAAATTAAAGCAGCCTTTTTTCCGTTAAAAGGTTCTTTGTGAGGATCAATCCAGACATGGGAACAAAATGCCCTGCAAAACTTGGTACAAGCCGCAAGACAGATCGTGTCGTAAAGAGGAAGGTTACAAGCATCAGCCCTCGGATCACCACCTTCCTCCAGCGGCTCTCTGAGTTTGAATGGAGGACTTCCAACTAGGTAAGAATACAGAGATGATAATATTTTTTACATAGCTGATAATTATATACATACCGTACACACATCCATACAACAGTATGAATGATCTCAGACAGATGTGAACAAGTGAATAACCTGAGCAAACATGAATATTGATGATGTGTCTTTGACAGGTGGTGATAAAGACTACGCTGAACCCGACCATCCTGGTAACGGAAATCTAAATCCCATGTCACATTCTATTTCCTGGGACCCACTGATAATTATTACATTTTGTAAATGATTTTTGTTTTACAATTGTAATAGTTTATTTAATGTTCATGCTGGTGGGTTTGTCCTGTTTTTAGTGGAATGAAAAACTGTTTTCCTTAAAAAAATCAGACACAGAAAGGTGAAGGACTGTGTAGTTTTCATGTACGCTTCTATTTATTTTGGTTATTGACATTGTTTTTATTCAGTTGAAAAATGTTTTTCTTGTTAAAAAAAATTATCAACAATAAATGTTGGTTTAATTCACTATTCTGAGACTACTTTATTGAATTATATTGTTTTTTGTAAATGTTCTTATATTGAATATGAATGTTAATATTATTTTATATGCTGTAAAACACAATTACAGTCTACACAAATTATACTGTACACAATTACAGTGTTATACCATAAACCACATTTGCAGTACAGTGATACTATAAAACTTAATCACGGTAAGTCTTTCTAACTGTAAACCACATTTACAGTAAAGCTGCATTACCACAAACAACATTTACAGTAAAGCTGTTATACTGTAATATATGTTTACAGTAAAGTGGTTGAACTGTAAAACATCACAACAGTAAAGATACTGTAGATCAGTAATTACAGTAACTTACTGGCAATAGTGTTGCCAGTAAGTTACTGTAAAAATACAATAAAATGTCTAACAGTGAACATGAGCAGCTGAAGACCTTCAAGAGCTGAATTTGAGGTTTAAACACACAGTTGTACAGAAACTGTGGCAAAATGGTTTAAGGGAAACAACACCAAGTTATCAGAGTGATCATCACAAATCTGATCTCAGCTCAATAAAACAACAAAAAAAACAATTTCACTCTGAAGAGAGGTTGAAGTCTACTGGCTTTCCCCTGTCAGCACATCTTTGAGGGGGTAAAATTAACATCCAGCCTTATGTGTTAGGTTTTTGGTATCACTGTAAAAAAGAGCTTTGTCCATGTCAGCTAGTAGTAAATCATCTTTATTTTTAATCAAATTTATAATCAAAGTATAATCCTGATCAATATGTTAAATGACGAATGTCTAATGACGACTTTGGTCATTAGAGCTGGGCGAGTCCCCTCACCCACACCGGCTCTATGTGAACTCTACAGACCAGCTTAACTATAAATCAGCTGCAGATGTGAAACTGGTGATCGTTGGATCTCCACTTTTTAGTGTGTGCATGCTTGTGTGTGGTACCGTGTGCAGCTGGCGCCGAGGAGGTGTCCGCATTATGATGTTGATGATTTTTCTTTTATGCGAGCAGCTCAGGAGAATTTCAAAGCTGTTCTTTAACACTCCAACACTGGTCTCTCAATCTCCCGTTGGAGAACCGCGAGCTTCTCCATGATGTTATCAAATTTTAATTCCCTGGTCTTCTCGTTCTTTTGCTCAGATAGCCGATTCTGAGAACTCACAACTGCAGTGAGCAGTTCTGCTATGTGATCCAACTTTCGCTCAAAGGTGTCATTTTGAGCAGGCCTCTCCTTGAAGTAACCCAGTAAACGCTCGGAGGTGTTATTTTGAGTCTTCACGGCAGCTGTAAGCGTCTCCAAGGTCTTAACCTTGCTGCTTTCATGTCTGTGAAGGTTCTCAGTCATCCAGGTCATCGTAGTCAAAGGAGCTTGCAAAGAAAAGCGTCTGGACTTCTTTAAGTTACTTTAAGACGTTTCACCTCTCATCTGAGAAGATTCTTCAGTTCTATCTCCAGCGTCCTCGATGGCCCAGGATGTGATTGGGCATTAAGGCGTCCAGTTTTGAGATCCCTTCCCAGACGCCTTAATGCCCACTCACATCCTGGGCCATCTGACCTCAGGAATTCACATGATAAGGTGGGGCCAGGTTTCACAATGAACTCACCCAAAATTCTGGCTGATTGGGACCCACACCCGCTTTCACACCTTGGCTCAGGCGATTAGAGGATCATCAGGGGGTCCTTTTGTCCCTCTGTGGGGGGAAACTCCCACTGGGTTTAAATCTGGGACTCTCCACCATTTGACCTTAGAACTGAAGAAGCTTCTCGGATGAGAGGTGAAACGTCTTCAAGTAACTTGAAGAAGTCCAGACGCTTTTCTTTGCAAGCTCCCATGCTGCTTTCAATGAGCCCGTTCTGAGAAGTCGCGCCTCGTCCCATCATTTCAATCCCAGCGGGCAGCATTGGGGGGGTTTGAACAGCCGGTTCCACTCTCTTAATTCTCCGATAAGCCAGGGCTAAGCCAGCTCCGATCAGCAAGAACCCTGTTATCATGGTTCCGAATAGGTAGATATCTTCAGCGTCCTCGATCGACAGTCCCGCCAGGCACACGATCCTTCATTCCTGCCACCCGTCCATCGTGTATCCGGCAGGGAAAGTCACGGTTCTGGGTCCGTTGGACCCAGTATTTTGAGTTTATTATGTTTTGGTTTAATTTTGCATCAGGGATTGTTTTCTTGTTGTGTTAATGATTATGATGTTTATTATTAGAGTTTCATGTTTCTGTTTATTTGTGTTTAGGATTTGTTCTTTGGTTGTGTCTGCTTTGTATTGGTCTAGTTCCATGTGTCATTTTCTGTCTCTCAATGTCGAGTCTGCGTCTTAGTGTGATGGTTTCCTGTTCCTGTTTTATTGTGAAGGTCTGCGTCTCATGTGAGTGTGTTCAGTTTTACCTCTCGTCTCGTTAATGACTCCCAGCTGTGTCCCCCACCTGTGTGTAATCTCCCTGTGTTTCTCTGAGTGTATTTTAGTCGTGTCTTTTGTGTTTGTAGTCGCTGGTCCGTCTGTGTATCCACCATGTTTCATCCGTGTGTTCCCTGCCGTCACCATCTTGTACCGTCGTCCACCTTGCTTCATGTTTGAGTTCTGGTTCGTATTCAGTAGTTTAGTTGTCTCCAGTATAGTTTAGTGTGATCTCTGTTTCCGTTTTTCCACTGGCGCATTGTGTTCAATAAACCACCTTCACTCCTCCACTACTGCCTACGATTAGATCCTCATTTATTATTTTTATACGGCTCATCTAACTCGCCGTGACAGGAAAAGTCCCTCCAGGGCACTCAGGCTCACCCGAGCCCAGACTTCTCGTTGAGAAAAGGGTGTCAATAGAATTCAGAGACCAGTTGATCAAATCCATAATTCTCTTTAGGTTTTAGAGAACAGACTGTGAGAGACTGTTCCAGGGAAAGACACACGAGACAAGACAAGGACACAAGAGGCTAAGCAGAGAAGATAAGGGGAAGGAGGAGAGGAGAAAAGTGCGACTGCCTTCGCTTGAGTCAAAGAGAAGAGCACCTGTTTCATATTGCCGGCACATACCAGAGAGGCTCGTGCTCGCCTTTTTTTACTCTAAGCGTACCAGCCAACCACTTCCTGACATGCCTAAGGCTAATGTAGAGAAGGTTGACACCTCACAGGCAATGGCAGAGTGTCCTCAGTTTGCTGTGTAGCCAGCTCCCTCTCTCGCCAGTTAGGGGCTACTGGAGGACAGCTATCAGGAGGACTTTGAGGCTGCGTCCATCCTTTGTTCCACAGGCAGCTACCTGTCCTGCAGGAAGCCCCCAGCCAGGTTATACTTTTTGAGGTGATGGACAGGGCATTCACAGCTCTGGATATTAGGTCACGTTCCCAGCATGTGACCCAGCATTGGGTCATGTTCCCGACTGTGTGTGGAAACAGTCGATCCTCTCTGGGGATGGACCCTTGGTCAGGTCACGACAGCCTTGGTCTCCACGGTCGGCTTAGCATCTTGCTGGCCGATCATAGTGACCTGCTCTGTAAAAATGTTTTTTTAAGGACCCACGGAGGAAGACTCCTGATGTGTCATTTCAGAAACATCAGGAACTGAAGGTCACCGCAGGGATCAAGCAGAACTCGCAACCTTCACCAGCAGCTTCCTCAGAGGGAAATCTTCAGACCTCCACTAGACGCCCAAAATAGAAGATGGACAAATCTGCATTTCATGAGCAGTGTGATAGAGACCTTTACTTTGTGTGATGTTAGAAGTTTTCACATCATCCTCAGATGAAGCACAGAGACTCTGGACTTTTACATAATGATGTTATATTCAGTCCTGTAGAAAGTTACATATTTAAAATATATATTATCCTTTCTGGTTACTCTGGTATGAAGGACTCTGAATGACTTCATGGTAAAAAACACAATATTGGCAAAACACAGTGTGTGTGAATTCCAGATTAAAGTTTTTAGTTCAACATACAAGTGACGACCTTTGACCTTCATCAGGTTTAATTTACTTGTGTCAGAGAAAATCTCACTTCATGCAGCTGACTACATTCAGTGTTTAAAACAGAAGCTGTGCAGGTCTGAGATCAGCAACTTTCTGAAACACCAAACTGAGTTAATATTTATGCTCCTATAGTGACACAGTTACATGGATGATTAATCCCTTTGACTTTTTGTCTTTAACTTTATCAATAAAACAGCTGCAGCTTCCACTGACAAAGAGTGAACATGTAGGATGATGTGTGTGATGTCACTGGGTGGTGCTGAGGGCAGCTCCTAAAATCACAAAGAGAACAGAATCATCACAAACTGTGAAAGTTTATCCATCAAACCTGAAGTAAAGCTGACTCTTCTCTGTCCTCACACACTTCAGGATCTGAAGTTCTACAGTTCTGCTGACAGCTGATAGATGAGCTGTTTGTTAAAAAAGACAAAGTCTTATATACTAACACATTATCCAGTATAATATTTACCTTTGAGTCATTGGTGCTTTTTAAATGGAGACCTCAAAGATGAGATGATGAGCAAGTTTCCAGTCCTGGTTCAGTCTGCTGAGTATTGGAAAACATATATTATTTATCTCTAAGGATGGAAGATGTACAGAGTACTGCACATGTAACTTTGTGAACAAGACTCATTAAGAATAAATCAGACTGATTTTAAACCTGAATATTTCAAACAAATTCAGTAGAGAAAAATCTATAAATAAATAAACAGTCTGTGCTAAAAAAATCTTTAAAGAAAAAATTTAATATAAATTCTGGCTTCAGCTGCCAAACGTCTGTAATATGTTCCAGTACATCAATGTTGGGCTTTGTTATTTTAATGGTGTTTCTTGTATTTTGTGGACGTCAGCTGTGTCAGTAACAAACACATCAGAAACTGGAGCTGATGTTACAGTCTGTGAGTGAAGAACACTGTGAGAACATTTTCAGTCCTCAGTGATTCATCTTCAGTTCAAACTGTTTAATCTGCTGTTAATGATTAATGAGGGATTATTGAAGTGCAAGTTTGGTGTTACTGTCCTTACAGATGTGGAGACATGCTGCTGTTTATATTTAATAATCAGTTCTGTACAGGAGCTGAAGGACAGTCCAGCCTCTTACAGTCTAACACTCATAATAAAAGTACAGTAACGTTAGTCAGAGACTGATCGGTGACTTTTCTGTTTCTCATATAAACGTTTCAGCTGCAGGACTGAACATCCTTCAGTTCAGTTCAGTCAGAGCAGCAGAGCTAATGTCTGAACTACAGCACTGACTTTAATCAGCATTCAGGCTCACAGTGATTTCTTTAGTCAGGGTAAATTCACTCATGTGCACAGATTAGCTAACAAACACGACTTTCATCATTGTAGATCATTGGTTAAATGATCACCAAGCAATATTTGTTTGTGAAGACCTGCCATAACTGTGGGGGACTAATCCAACCGGAATAGTATGGTGGGGGGAGTTTGTTCTTCTGGTGCGGTCTGTGTGTTTTGTCGTGTGCTGGAGTACGCATTAAAGTTTCACAGCGGACTAACATCGAGAGTGATTATTGGCTCGTCGCATCACACGAGAGTGCTACATGGTGTCAGAAGACGGTACGGACGTCACGCCAGCGCGTATGTTTATATCCCTCTCGGGGTACCGCACTGCTTATTGTGCGCTGTGTTGGATTAGCCGCTAAAGAAAAAAAAAAAAGAGGAAAGAAGTTGCCCCATCATGGCGGACGGATTTCGCAGACCTGACCCTCTGGTTTTTGATGAGAACATTGCCGAGAATTGGCGTGTTTTTGAACGGGAATATGATATTTTCATCGCCGCTGCTCACTCTGACAAGCCGGCAAAGACTAGGGCTTACATTCTCCTAAATATTGCTGGACTAGACGCCATTGAACGAGAACGCTCATTCGTTTATGCTCCTGCCGTTCGCGCAGCTGGTGCAGATGGAGAGATACTCACCGCTGCTGAGTCCAGAGAGGATCCAGAATGTTTGAAGGCAAAATTTCGAGAAATCTGCAATCCTCAACACAACAGGACGATGGAAAGATATAGATTCCACACCAGAAATCAGAAGCCAGGTGAGACACTTGAATCATTCATCAGTGATTTAAAGATCAAGGCTAGATGTTGTCACTTTGGGGACCTCACTGACGAGATGCTCAGTGATCGTATCGTCTGTGGTGTCATTAGCGACACGTTGAGAAAGGCTCTGCTAAGAGACAGCGAGCTGACACTTGCTAAAGCTATCTCGGTGTGTCGAATACACGAAATGACTGAAAAAAACAGCAAGACAGTAGCAACACAAGCTACCAGTGTCGACGCAGTAAAGCCCATTCTGAACAGCAAGCACAAGCCTAAGCCCCTTTCATTCCCACAGACTGTCACCAAATGCTCCAATTGTGGAGGCAGCCATGCGGCCAAGCGAGACAAGTGTCCAGCATTTGGACAACAGTGTCACAACTGTAAAAAACTGAATCACTACAAAAGTTGCTGCAAGTCTAAACCACGCAGCCATCACAGAGCCCACCCTAACAGACAGACTGCAAGGTGGCTTGTGAACGAATTAACAGTGAGTGAGCCACCACTTCAGGATGAAACGTTTTACGTGGATGGTGTAGAGCTTGACAGACAGATTGACTGCATCCACGCTAAAGCTAATAAAAAAGATGAGGGATTTGTCACAATACACATAAATGGCGTGCCCACTGAGATGAAAGTAGATACAGGAGCAAAATGCAATGTCATGTCACTTAAGACTTTCGAAACAGTGAATGGCGGAAGACAGACAGTCAAACAAGAGAATCCTGTGAGCCTTGTTGCCTATGGAGGCACGAGAATTCAGACCACTGGAACTGTTACACTCCCTTGTTGCTTAAAGAAGCAGTGTCACACGTTGCCTTTCTTTTTGGTGGATAGAGAAGTGCAACCGCTGCTAGGATTTCGAGCATGCATGGAAATGGGCATTGTGAAAATGAGCCCTGAGGTCCACCAGATCAGCACAGAAAGCAGCACAGATTTCAGCTCCCACATATTCACACAATACCATGACCTGTTCAGTGATGAACTGGGGGAACTTCCAGTCACATACTCAATGATGCTAGACCCTGATGTACAGCCTGTGGTCCGTCCAGCTCACCGCATCCCCGTCGCGATGCAAGAAAGAGTCAAAGCTGAACTTGAACGCATGCAACGCATCGGCGTTGTAACACCAGTCACCGAGCCTACTGACTGGGTGTCCTCAATGGTGGCAGCACACAAGAAAGACAAGCATGAGATCAGACTGTGCATGAATCCAAAAGACCTCAACACAGCACTGAAAAGACCCCATCACCCAATGCGCAGCGTTGAGGAAGTGGCAGCACAGATGTCAGAAGCGACAGTGTTCTCAGTGCTATATGCAAAAAACTCCTTCTGGCAAATACGGCTCGACGAGAAATCCTCGTTGCTGACCACATTCAGCATCCCATTTGGGCGATACAGGTTTCTGCGGATGCCCTTTGGTATCAATTCAGCCAGTGAGGTGTTCCAGCGCTCCATGGAACAGCTGTTTGCCGGTTACCCGTGCTCTGTCATTGTGGATGACATCATCATCGGAGGACACGAAGTGGCCGAACATGATGCCAACCTGAAGAAAGTGCTGACACGTGCTCAAGAGATCAAACTCAGGCTAAACCCTGACAAGTACAAATTTCGCCTAGATCAAGTGTCATATGTGGGCCACATCTTCACAAGGGACGGTCTAAAAGCAGACCCCTCCAAAACCACAGCAATAGGAGCAATACCGGTGCCCACGGATGTCACGTCGCTACAGCGCTTCCTCGGTATGGTTAATTACCTTGGGTAATACATACCAAACCTTAGTGAGATTGCCGCACCCCTAAGGAAACTAACCCACAAGGAGACTGCGTGGTGCTGGTTCCCACAGCACCAGGAGGCTTTCGACCACCTCAAATCATGCCTCTCCAGCCCGCCAGTATTGGCGTATTACAATGTCAAGGAGCCAGTCACACTGACATGTGATGCATCATGCTATGGGCTGGGTGCCGCGTGTTTGCAAAATGGCAGACCGGTGGCCTTCGCCTCGCGTGCTCTCACTGACACAGAGACGCGATATGCTCAAATAGAGAAGGAGCTCCTCGCCGTGGTGTTTGCCTGCACGAAGTTCAAAGATTATGTCTATGGCAAAGCAACACTCATTGAAACCGACCACCAGCCCCTGGTGACCATAATGAAAAAGCCAATCCATGCCGCCCCTGCCCGGCTCCAGAGGATGTTACTGCGACTACAGAGTTACGACATCAGTCTGGTCTACAAAAAGGGGAAATACATGTATCTAGCCGACACCCTTTCAAGAGCCCCGCTCGCCCCGCTGTCACGCTGCCCGGTTGAACACACTGATTATGAAGTGATAACAGTGAGCTACATCTCCACTGCTCACCTGGAGGAGCTAAGACAGCACACAGCACAAGATGATGTGCTACAAGCGCTCAGCACGGTCATTCAGCGAGGATGGCCCAGCAGAGAGAGCCAAGTACAGCCCGCCATAGCTCTGTTTTTTCCATATAGAGATGAGCTCAGCATGGAGGATGGGATCATCATGAAAAGCCACAAAACTGTCATTCCCCAGTCCCTGCACAAAGAGTACATCAACATCGTACACAAAGGCCATCCAGGTACCGAAGCAACCAAGCGCAGAGCTAGAAGTGTCATTTTTTGGCCAGCAATGTCAAAAGACATCGCAGAAGAGCTGCTCTCTTGCACTGTGTGTAACAGCACTAAGACACATCAGCAGAGAGAACCGCTACAACTGCACCCTGTTCCAGACCTCCCATGGTCAACGGTGGCTGCTGACATTTTTACCTGGCATGGAAAACAATACCAGGTCCTTGTAGATTCCTATTCAGGATGGATTGAGATTGACCTTCTCCGTGACTTGACCACAGCAGCGGTCATCTCCAAGCTAAAGAGACACTTTTCAGTTCATGGCACACCGCACACGCTCCTCAATGACAATGGCAGACAATACACTAGTCAACAGTTAATTGATTTCGCAAAACAGTGGGACTTCACCCATTCAACCAGCAGCCCAGAGTTTCCACAGTCAAACGGTCTTGCTGAGAGAGCGGTGCGCAGCGCAAAACAGCTCATGGAAAAATCTCACCGAGATGGAACCGACGTGTTTCTTGACCTCCTAAACCTTAGAAACATTCCCCGTGACACACAACTAGGCTCCCCTGCTGAACGCCTCATGTCTCGTCAGACACGCGCGGGCATTCCTGTGTGCAGCAAGCTGTTGGCACCCATTGCAAAAGACACAGGACTGATCTGTGACCGACTTCGCGACAAAAGACTCAGACTGAAGCGTCACTATGATAAGTCCAGTCGCACGCTACAGCCGTTGCAAGAAGGACAAGTGGTCCGCGTGCAGACAGAGAAAGGCTACGACAAGCTGGGAATTGTGGAAAGGAAGAGCAAGGAGCCACGATCCTACATCATTCAGGTCGATGGAAGAACCTACAGGAGGAATCGCCGCCACATCCTCCCAGTGGCAGAACCGCCGCCGCCACCACTCCATGACTATGACCCTGAGTGCGAGGACACTAACCATTCTACAATGGACAGTTCCACACTCACACCGCAATCACACACACGCTCAAACGAAGATTCACAAAACACATCCTCTCCTCAGCCCCAACCTGCTGTGCAGGTGCCCGGCCAGAACATTGTGAACCAGACACCATACACTACACGTGCAGGTCGCATCTGCAGACCCAACCCAAGATACATGTAAATGGAAAACACTAGGAAGCCTTAGGTGTAATCAGTTTGTTGTCAGTATGTTGACATATGATGCTTGCTGGCTATTTGCATTTTTCATAATTGCTGTTATGTTAAGGTGTGGGGTTACTCCGAGCAAAAAACATTGTTAAGTTAAAGTTGTGTTAAGAAGCATTGTTTAGAAACTCGTGAGTGAATTAGTTTTGTTAGGTGCTACAAGCTAAATGGGGAAGATGTAGATCATTGGTTAAATGATCACCAAGCAATATTTGTTTGTGCAGACCTGCCATAACTGTGGGGGACTATCCAACTGCAATAGTATGGCGGGGGGAGTTTGTTCTTCCGGTGCGGTCTGTGTGTTTTGTCGTGAGCTGGAGTACGCATTAAAGTTTCAAAGCGGACTAACATCGAGAGTGATTATTGGCTCGTCGCATCACACGAGAGTGCAACAATCATCTTAGCTAGCTAATGACGCTAGCTAATCAGCGCTCCTGTTCCATTACTCTCTTGTACAATATCACCTTTTATGATTAAAAACAATTATCATGACGAGCAGCACACATCATTCCTAATGAAATACAAAAATAGTTTTCATACTCAAATGAGTGAACTTCATTTTATAAACTGTGAGCAAATATAAGAGATGCATATGTTGTTGCCAGAAGGCCACTCAGTAAACATCACATCTGTTCACATCTGGCTGTAGAGCTCCACCCACTGTGGGTTCAGGCTCCACTGTAATAGTTCATGTGATAATATTACAGGTTCTCTGAACAGGCAGGCTGTGGAGTGGACAGGAGAGGAGGATGTGACGGGCTGTCCTTTCACAACACAACGTGACAACAGTGAGTGGCTCGTCTGTCTGATCTGAACTAGTGTCTTATAAAACAGTGAAGGCTGTTGCTGCTATTCTCTGTAAGTCTGAAGGGTCTAATAACTATGTTACACACCATCCTTGGAGCAGCCGTGTGCGAAGTGTGCTACTTTTTTTTGCTTTGAAGTTATCTCAGTGCAGCTAACCTTGGAGGAAACACCGAGGACACCAGAAACACTAGAAGAAATAATAAAATCAAAACAGGAACCAAAACTAAATAAAAACACCAGAATTATAAACTCAGCACATCAGAAAAACAGGCTAATGGCCGTCATATCATAAATGTGTGTTCAGTCTCCTGTAAATGGACAGACTGTGTTTTGAAAAGTGCAAATCAGTCCCAGAACAAAGGAGCTTCTGAAGATACTGAAACAGGGACAAGGTATAAGTTTACTACACAACGTGGCATGAAGAAGAACAGTCATGTGGTTGTAGTGCAGAAAACATCAGGTCATCAGTGAGGAAGTGGACAAATAGAGAAAAAATACACTTTAAAGAAAGCAAAGTTAAGTTAATTTATTATGTATTTATGGAGAGAAGCATAATTCAACAAAGAGTCCTAAAAACCTGATTCAGTTCCAGCATTTCTGTCAGGAGGACTGGAACAAAATCCCAGAAACTTCCTGTGATTAAATGACTAAGATTCAATTTGAGGAAATGTGAAGTTACGAGAGTTCAAACTCCTGACCTCAGCGAGAGTGTTTTACATGATCACTTTTTGTTAAATCTGTGTGTTTAGTCGAGCCGCTGCTAGAAGGACAAAATCCTGACCTGACATCAGTCCAAGTGTCTGGTTAAATGTACTGAAAGGTGTTAAACAACAAGTGCTGCTGGAAGAGTTTTCATGAAGAGAACATTAACACTGTGAATGAGGGATGGACTTTGATTCAGTTTGACACAATCTGTTTTTCTTTCACTTTGAATAAATGTTTTTGTGGGACTGAGGATACATTTGTTTCCATTTGGAAGTTTGATGTCATCTGTTCCTCTTGTTTCTGTCTTAAAACAGGATGAAAAATCTGTTCAAACAGAAATAAATAGAATTGAATTTCTGACAGCAGTAAATAAAAATCGTCCCTGAGCTCAGTATGTTTGTGACTCTGAGATGGAGGTGAAACATGTGAAGCTGGGCTGTGGTTTACTGCTCTCTTCCTGTCACAGACACTGTTTTTGTTCAGGCTGCAGGGATCATTTCTCACTGTGGGGACCATACTTATAACAGTTACAGTAGTAGGTGGCTGAATGATCGAGTTTAACGTTTTTGATTTTTAGTTTACAGCCGTTCTGTTCATTCTCAGCTGAGAAATCATCTTCCTGAGGGTGACCATGACCTGAATAAACACTGCCATCATCAGTATAAATGAGTAGAATAACTTTGAAAGTTTCTTTTTCTTTCTTCTGGTACCAGAGCACATAGCTGCTACTACACTGTTCAGTCCCTCCACAGCTGAAGGAGACACTTTCTCCAACTCTCCTGGTCAATGTTAAATCGTCCTGAATCAGCTGTTCTGCTGCCATGGTAACCAGTGCTGTAGAGACACAGACAGATAGATGAAGGTTAGTGTGACAGTGTTTGTTACAGGTTGACTTTGTTGGCTCCTGATTGGCTGGAAACACTCACCTGAACACAGACAGCACAGAGCAGCAGCTGGGAGGAAAAGCATTTTGTGCAGTGGTGTTTCCTCTGGTGAACCTGGGGAGAAGTGGCGCTCTGATGCAGCTGAGGCCAAACAAGGACGAGCTGCGAGATCAGACGAGGGCCACGTGGTTTCTAACAGGTCCTCAAAGCTCCCATCAGCCCCTGCGGCCCACAGATAAGACTGCTGCTGCTGATTGACAGCTCAGCTGAAGCTGCTGTGGTTTCATCGTCTTCATTTCAATCTGACAGCAGATCCAAAAATCTGGGTCACATGATGCACAAACACTCAGAAACATTCATGTTGCTGTGAATTTAGTAACACACACTGTTATCTGTGGTTTAACAGCTGTGATGAAAACACTAAATATACAAACTAAATATAACTAAACTATAAATAAATAGAAAAATAAAAAATAATAATATGGTTAAATATTTTAAAAGTTCATAAATTGCACACAAAGTAGTTAAAAAAACAAAATCATATATAACAACATTTAGAGTAAAAATCTTCTTTGAAACAAACACATGTGGTTCTGTTGTGTGTTTAAAATATGTGCACACTGTGCTTCTTTCCCACATCTTCTAATGTGTTTTGTTCCAAGTTGGTTTCAGACTGAAGGATTCATTAAAGCCTTTTTAAGAATCATTCAAATGATGATCATCAATTCTAATATCTATAAACAGTAATAAAAACAGGGCTGTGTTTCACGTCAGCTTCATTTATTTGTAGCCATGGTTAGATTTCATTTGCAGTAGGCAGTCATCCACCTTTACACACACATTTACACAACAGTACAAAAGTACTTTTTGATTCATGAAAGAGAAATAAGACAAATGTTGCCTTTGTATCATCTCTGATATGGAAGGTCTCATTTGAAGATGTGAGTGAAGGACACAAATCTTTTGATCTGGTGTTGTTCTACATTTTAGGACTAAAAGACAGAAGGAAGAAAGTGAAAGTGACTGTGCGAGGGGTTGAAGTCATGAAGTCAAGTGGAGGCCGCTGACTGCTGTTACTTTCTGCTGTACAGCTTAAACAGGGACTCACAGTCAGCCTGCTAGAACATTTGGATGAAGAGAAAAAGGAGGAAAAAGACTTTGAGGGAAAAATCCAATAAGATCAGCATGTTTTTAATGTGGGAATACAACAGTTTCCTCCACCATGACACACACTGGAGCCTCTTTTTGCTCACAGCTTCACTGTTTGTCTCAAAGTTCAGTTTGGAGGCCAAAATTGTTGCAACACATTTGTAAGTTTGCACTAATTTCACTGTGTGACCCTTAATGGATGTAATCAAAGAATCAGTCAGTGAAATATGAAGCTGTGCTGTAAGTTTGGAGGAGAAAAGTGTCTCAGTGACTTTAATGAGGTGAACACATGAATACAGAGCACTGACTGACACGTACAGACTCCTTTAATGAGTCGCACACATTTTTGTGACTTCATTAAATGTCAAAAATGACACAACAACCTGCGAGCACATTATTGTCTGTTTGCTGTTTGTGTGCTTTGTTTCCTGTTATGATAGCAGGCATACAGCCATGTTCTCAATGTCTCAGCTATCATTGATTATTTCTGCTTTTCCTCTTCTATTAGGCACTTCAACACAATGAATGACACACAGAAAGATTTCATGACTGTGTTCTTCAAAATAAGGACAATATGTTATCTGCATCTGAATGACTCATGTTGCCTTGTTTCTACTTTGTTTGCATATTTCTGCTTGTTGGAAACGATTTTCTGAATCATTCAGTAGTTTTTGTAATAATAAGGACATTTAGCAACACTTCAAAATGATTCTCCAACATTTGCTGTTCAGACTTGATCTGTTCTTACGTGTGTGATATCCAGAATGAAAAACTCAGCTCAGCTAATAAAATGGGAGCTGAGCAGACTGCAGGGGCTTCATGGTCTCTCCTTTGAGTCCATGAAAGTTCATTTGTCAGCTCTGAGTTGAGGATTTGAGCTGTTTCTCTCACAGGTGAAGAACACAGATGCTTCCTGGAATCATTCTTGAAGCAGAGTTCATGCTTGTAACTGTCATTGTGTTATTAAAGTGAAAAGCCACAGCTAACGGTGTGGAGGCTGCAGAGCAGAAAGCCACACAGCCCGTCTGCTGCAGGAAGTTTGGATACAGTCAGTTTGTGCTTCACTCACACGGCTTGTTGTTCATCACACAATGAAAGTAGAATCAAACTCTTCATCTTGAAGTCTTTATTATTCACACAAACACAACTACACTGTTTGACATTTGAAAATCAAACAAAAACAAATCAAACTGAAAACTTGTGATAAAAATATTCCTGATGATTTTTGTTACTACAATAAAAGTCACAATAAGTACAAAAAGAATTCTAACTCAGAGCAACAATACATGTAAAGATGGATTTATTTCAGATGATCTTCTAACTGTTGAAGAAAAAGGCAAAATAAGCACAACACATCATAACTAACATTTGTGAACACTGATCAAAGTGATGAATGAGATGAATTGATGAGATCTGATGGTGAGAAAAGGCGAGCAGGAAACAGTCAGTCAGCATGTGTGCAGTTGGTGGACGCTCCCTTGTTTGTGAGCATCATCAGCAGAGAGAGTCCACAGCAGTACACCAGACTCTTCACTATCAGCACTGTGTACAGCAGGCAGAGCAGCTTCACCCTGCACTGAGACTGGAAGGACACTGAAGGACAGACAGACACAAAGAGACAGACAGACAGTCGGGTTATTCCTCTCAGATCAAGGAGAAAAAGTCCAAATAGAAACAGTCACAGCTTCTTCTTCAAGTGGATGAATTGATGTAGTGTTTGTGTCCACTTGGGGGCAGAAGAACTCCACAAGCAGCTAACAAACTGATCTCTGACATATTATGGTCTGTCTGCTGTTTGGTGCTGAGCAGCTAGTGTACAGTGGCTTTATCAGAGCTTGTTGGATGAAGATTTGATCAATTAGTGCAACTTTAAGACCCTAAACTTGTTCCAGCTCCCTCATTGGACATTGGAGCTGTCCATGCAGAGAGGCAGCAGGTGATCTTACAGTCAGCTGGCTGCAGAGCTGGCAGGTCTGCTGGCTCTCTCTCTGGAGGACAGGAGGCTGCTGGAGCTGGAAGCTCTGAAACAGAAAAGGAGTCAAATGTTTGGAGCTGCAGTGAGAAATGTCAGTCCTCTGCTGCTCTGCTCTCTTTGACAGCATCTCCACATGAAGCTGAATCACTGCTCAACACAGTCACCAAGCCTTCATTACCTTGTTGTGTTTGGGCCTCCACTGTGCCCCCCTCGTGCTTCACCCAGCAGCTGTATTTATATGTGTCAGAATCGCTCCCATCAACCATCCTGATGGCAATGGTGCGTCCCGACTCTCTGAGCTCCAGCTGCTCTCCCTCAGCAGGGGGCAGCTCCTCCGCTTCTCCGCCGTTCTTCTTCTGTCTTTTCCAGGAGAACTGGACCAGAGGAGGAAACATGGCTGAGGCCACACACAGCAGGGAGCTGTTCCCCTCCAGGTGGGCTCTGGATGCTGCTGGGTACACGCTCACCACGGGCTTCACTACCTGCTCATCTGAAGTTTGACAGCAGCAACAAGCAGCACAGACACACATTCACACAGTCAGCAGCAGCTTCCAGCACTGCACTGCATTCAGTCTGATCCTGGAAACTACATGGACTCTGATCACTAAACTACTCATCAATACAGCAAAAAGTTCACTACATACACTGGATTCAGCTTCATATCAAACATAGTCATCACCTCATGTCATCATGGCTCACATGAGGAACACTCAGCATGATTTTAAAGTAAAATTAAATTCATTTTAATTCGTCATGTGTTTGCTTTTTATTGTTTTATAGAAATTTAGTTCAGTCCAATTTTAAAATATTTGTCTTTATACAAGTGAAAATGTATTTTTCTTATTAGTCCTTAGACACGAGTTCTAACAGAGATCCTCTTCTGCCCAAAAATAAATTCATCTTTTTTCATATTGTTTTGTACTATTAATAAAATTAAATATCATTTCACAAAATTCAGTTCAGCAGATAAAATTTCCATTCTTCTTGTCTTTGATATATTTTACCATAAAGACCATATTTGTCTTTCAGACTAATTTATTCTTAAATATTTTTGTGTAAAAATTGGAAAAGTAATGCAGTGATTATTTTAATTTATGTTTTTATTCAAATAAAAAACTGTAGCAACTATTTTAAAACACTAAAACTGAAATGTTGAATAAAACGTTTTCAATAATATGAGATACACTTCATGATATTTTTAGTCATAAAATACAAATTATTTACCAAAGTATATTTAATAAAAATTTGAATGTTAAAGTATTTTGTAAAATTAAACTATTATTAACTTTTTATTGTCACGTACAAATCCACACACACGACTTCATCTCAGAAATAAATATCAGAGTTTAACGATGTGAAATTCATCCTAAATTTATCTGTCATATCATTCCTGAGATTTCTAACCAGTATCTGTTTTTATACTTTTTTTACCTTTTTGAAGCAGCTACATGAATGTTTGACTATTAAAAATATTTGTTCCTCAACATAAAGCAAATATTTCCTGAAACCATATTTGTTGTTATCTATATTAATTTAATTTTAACATCAACTATGATGTTGTGTTAAAAACCAGCAGAATCACTGAGAGGATCAAATCCTAAATATTTGTAACATCACTAATATTTGCAGAAATAAAGAAGAACTTTAGTTGTTCAGTGAGATTTCAACATGTTTTCAGAGATTATTGAGCTTTTCTTCTGTAACAATGGCTGCAGATGAATTCTCTACTAATGATGAAAAACTAACATGTAAAGCCTGAAGCAGCAGAAACTGACTTTAAACACATTTTCAGCTTCTACAATAAAACAACTGAAGGAAAATAAATGTTTGTTCTTACCTGTTACAGACAGTTTAGTTCCAGAGCCAAAGATGGGGTACCACTCTCCTGCTCCCACAGTGAGACAGACTGCTACAAAAACCTGTCTGCTGTTGAACGTGTCAGCTGAGGTGAATGAGTCCAAATGAGGAAGCAGGATCATATTTCAGCTCCATGATGTGTTTCTCTAATGTTCATATCAACATGACTGTCTCTTCTTCTCTTTTCTTTTAGCCACACTAGCAGCACGGCTCTGATGTTAATGTCAGTCTGTTGGTCAGTCCACTACTTTAGTCCACATGAAAATAGAAAATCACTATATAAGCACCAGTCCATTTATCCCATCAATGATGCCACCACTACAATGAAACATCTGCTGATAGTATCATGGTTTGGCCCATCTGGCTCACCATCATTAATCACACAATCAATTTTGAATTATAGCAGCAAATTCTGAAGAAAACTATCAGAACATGTGTCTGTGAACTGAATCTCAGGAGAAAGTGGGCCATGCAGCACCACAATGACACAAACCAGTCAAGTTTGTTTTCTTTGTTCCAAATAATGTTGAGAGAAAAATAATCCAGTGAATCCAGCGAGTGATGTGATGAGTCTCTGATGTCTTTCTGATGTGGTTTTGTTGCGTCCTTCAAACCACACCTGGTGTATTTTAGAAGAGAAACATGTTGGTCTGCACAGGCTCTTCTATTTTCAACACTGACAGGATTTCCTTTGCTGTTTCTTCTGTTTTGCACATTTTCCTCTGTTTTCTGCAGCTTGATGGAGCTTCTGTAAAAAATAGATCCAGAGTTATTTTTAGTGGTGCAGAGCAAAGAGATGCTTCAAGGATGCTTCTGAAATGTGCTGTGGCATGTCTGCTGGAATCATCAGTGTTGTACTGAGTGGCCTCAATCAGCTCCAGCAGCCTCGTAGGAACACAAAGTGTCCATGCCTGCTGTTAAAAATAGAGCTTTGCAACAACCGAGTCCAACAGAGTCCAACAAAGATGGTGTGAAAGAGCTGGAAGCGAGCAGTTCATGTGAGAAAATCCAACATGTCAGAATTAAAGCTGCTCTGTGTCAAAAATGGAGTCAAATTCTTCCAAACTGATGTGCTGGACTGATTATCAGTTACTGCAGGTGCTCCAGCCGAGGAGGAGCAGGAACCAGCAGAACTGCCAAACATCACACACACCACAAATGCCACACTCACAGAGAGACAAAGATAGAAAGCAGAGGGAGGAAAGATAGATGGTGGGTAGGCAGCAGAGGATCAGGGGACCATAACACCATCTTACACAGTTATTAACTAATGAGCTCATTGACTAATCTGAAACATCACTTTGATTTTTCTTCATTGGAATTTCAGCTCACAGTGGATCTGCAACATGAGCAGCTGAAGACCTTCAAGAGACGAACTTGAAGTTTAAACACACAGTTGTACAGAAACTGTGGCAAAATGGTTTAAAGGAAACAATATGAAGTTATCAGAGTGATCATCACAAATCTGATCTCAGCTCAATAAAACAACAAAAAAACCAATTTCACTCTGAAGAGAGGTTGAAGTCTACTGGCTTTCCCCTGTCACCACATCTTTGAGGGGGTAAAATTAACATCCAGCCTAATTTGTTAGACCCAGATTTGTGGCATCACTGTAAGAAAGGAACTTTTTCCCTATGTCCTCGTAGTAAATCATCTTTATTTTTAATCAAATTTATAATCAAAGTATGATCCTGATCAATATGTTAAATAACGAATGTAATTTCAGTCAAGAAAATAAAATAACTGCTGATCTTCTGTAAACACAGTGATTGGTGACGACCTACCAGAGGGAGGAGAGGTGGGGTGAGTGAACACCTGTCAGAACATAAATTGGAGCCTCAGAGATGTTCAGGTTCTGTTTCCAGCAGTTCTGTGTGATGAGCAGTTCAGATGATCAGATACCAGAAATTCACCTTTAGAAATTCTACCAGAGACACCAGAGGGATCAAGCAGCTGCCCAGACATTGGACATAGACATTGGATTTAGCTCCATCTCTGCTCATCATCATCATCATCATCTTTGCTCTGTTGGATTATAATTCTAACGGTTTGGATTCCCATCATTTTCCTGGTGGATTGCAGCTTCTCCCAACACTGAGAAGATCTGGGGTCTCGCTGTATTCCTGAAGTATCGAATATTCAAGGATTCCTGCTTTCCTGTTGGATTGTTTCCATTAGCACAAAACACTGAGATGAAACAAAATTCAGCACAAGATCTGCTCATTCTCTCCTCCAACCTCTCTCATCCTTTAAAATCAGCATTAGCTCAGAGTAGGTTAATGAGATAATTATGATTGATGTGATTTGCTTATAATTTTGTGACTGTTATTATCTTTTAATTCTGTTCATAATGTATTTTAATATTAAAGGCTTGTAAAGCAAGGCCACTTTTGACTCATAAACCAAGTGCTCAGCCAGACTGAAAAACAGGAAGTTTAGTGTAGAGCTGCAGAGGTATATTAATAGAATACAGGAAACCAGACAGAAAAGCGGAACCAGTAACATACAAGGAGTAGGTACCTACCAGCAGCCATTGTCGGCCCAGGGAAACCCAACTCCTGCAGCATGCTCTGGAAGCGCTAGGAAGCCCAGGGTTTCCACGCTTCAGTCTGCTCCTAAGGCCTGGAGCCCTGGGGATCTCAGGTCCCATCTGAAGGCTTTTTGCAGACATAACCCCCACATGCAGGGGAAACTGGGAGGTCATGTCCCCTCCCTCATGACTTTTCCACAGAATAGGCCACCAGTCCCCTCCCCTGTGTGTGGACAGCGCGGGGCAGCTAGTCAGCTCTGGGGACGGACCTTCGGTCATGTTCCCAGCTTTACCTCCCACTTCCAGCTGGTTACGCCTCCAGCCCCCCTCCCCTGTCTGTGGAAACTGTGGGGCGGCCAGTTGGCTCTGGGGATGGATCCTTGGTCACATCATGACAGCCTTCGTCTCCACGGTCGGCTTAGCGTCTTGCTGGCCGATCATAGTGACCTGTTCCTTAAAAATGATTTGTATGTAAAAGATTTTAAGGAATGGTTCAGTATTAGTACAAATGTTCCCAATGTAATTGAAACAATTTAGAAGATTTTAATGATCACAAAAATCAGATGTTGGTGGTGGCATGATAATAAAGAGAGCAACAATTAACACTCACCTTTCTCTGTGGATGTCCAACCAGGGTAACACACGGCAATCCCAGCATGTGGGAACATCATCTGTGGGATGTTCTCCTTAAAAATCGTTGATGAGCTGAATAATGTGGACACTTGATTTGAGAGAGAAGCTCAACACAACAGTCAGTCGTCATTGTCAGGTATGGAGGACGGAAGGCAGAAGAAGTCTTGGAAGAAGAGAATATCCACGCTAATGGACATCATCCCAGTGGGCCCTGGTGTTGTTAACAGAAAATACAAACTTACTGTCACATAAAATATAAGTTTAGAGAAAGTTCAGAGAATAAGATCCACACCTCTTCTAGTGTCACAGTTACACATCCTCATCTTTCAGAACAAGAAATCAGCCTTCAAGGTGGATTTGAAACAGTTGCATTTAATAACACAGATCATATTTAAAATACACATACAGGTAAATTTATAACAGAAAGTTTAACCTCCACAAAAAAGTTCAAAATAAATGACCAAGACTGTGACAAATAAATCAGCACAGCATAGAAAGTTAGCTGTTAATACGAGAGCATCAATTTTAATCTGTTAACATGTTGCAGATCCAGCATTTTTTTCTTTGATTTATCAATTAAAGTATTAAAATGAATCTTACAGTAATGAGTCTGTGTCCTTTATGAACTATTAGATTTATATTGATTGACTGATTGATATTGATTGATATACCTTTATTAGTCCCACAAGGGGAAATTTCATAAGGCTGCCGACCTATTGCACGCAATGGCGACGCCATCTTACCCTCCGACCATACATACATTACACAAAACATCACATGGGGAAGACAGGTCAGAGAGGTCTAACAATGGAAAATGCACCACATGAGGAAAGACAAGGAGAAAAAAATAACTCCCCCCAGACTGAGCTCCAACAGGGAGATCAGTTTGAGAACAGAAAAAACACCTCTGCACATGAAAAAACTCTTAATACACCAAAGAAACACATGACAAGCCACAGGGGTGGGTAAAGGGTGAGAGACAGCCGAATTAGACAGTACATCCGGGCCTGCAGCCTATGCGCTGGTCTCCTTGATCCACTGTCAGCATCGGAAGGAAAGTAGCGTTGACGGCGTTTGGAGGGGGGATGAGTGTGTGTCTGCATGTGTATATATGTCTGTGTGCGTTCCACAGCAGTGTTCCGGGCATGTCCCACCGGGAGGAGGCCCCGGGGCAGACCCAGGACATGCTGGAGAGATTATATCTCTCGGCTGGCCTGGAAACGCCTTGGTGTTCCCCCGGATAAGTTGGAGGAGTTGGCTGGGGAGAGGGAGGTCTGGGCCTCTCTGCTTCGGCTGCTGCCCCCGCGACCCGGCCTCGGAAAGAGCGGATGAAGATGGATGGAGAAATGTTTCATCACTCATCCAAGTGAATTCTTCAGTCTCTCCAGTCACTTGGATGAGTGACGAAACGTTTCTCCCACTGAAAACACTACATCCAGAGGAACAGAATCAACTTTTGGAGATTTACTTTCCTGGATGATTGAGAATGCATCAAGACAATGACAAAAGGTTTCATAGAAGTGTAATTTGTTCTTTTCATTTAATAACAGGGTCCAAAGTCCACATTATTATCAACAGCTACATTCACCCTGGCGAACAACAAGTGAAGGTGACCATGAGGACCAAGCTGGGTTTCCTGGGCCCAAAGGTTTGAGAAATTTCCTCCCTTTCATTTATCACAGCTTCTGTTGACCCACGGAGGAAGACTCCTGATGTGTCATTTCAGAAACATCAGGAACTGAAGGTCACTGCAGGGATCAAGCAGAACTCGCAACCTTCACTAGCAGCTTCCTCAGAGGGAAATCTTCAGACCTCCACTATACGCCCAAAATAGAAGATGGACAAATCTGCATTTCATGAGCAGTGTGATAGAGACCTTTACTTTGTGTGATGTTAGAAGTTTTCACATCATCCTCAGATGAAGCACAGAGACTCTGTTATAGTTATATATTTAAAATATATATTATCCTTTCTGGTTACTCTGGTATGAAGGACTCTGAATGACTTGATGGTAAAAAAAAAAAAAAAACACAATATTGGCAAAACACAGTGTGTGTGAATTCCAGATTAAAGTTTTTAGTTCAACATACAAGTGACAACCTTTGACCTTCATCAGGTTTTATTTAATTCCATCAGAGAAAATCTCACTTTATGCAGCTGACTACATTCAGTGTTTAAAACAGAAGCTGTGCAGGTCTGAGATCAGCAACTTTCTGAAACACCAAACTGAGTTAATATTTATTCTCCTATATAGTGACACAGTTACATGGATCAAATCAAAAATCAAAATTTGTTTATATAGCACATATTAAAACAACAGTGTTGACCATAGTGCTTCACAGTCAGTAAAAGCATGAGACAATTAAAACAATGAAAGAGGACAACAAACAATAGGTAACAACACAACAAGCTGGACCAGCCAACTAGACAGAATCAAAAGCCAAAGTTAAAAAATAAGTTTTAAGACATGATTTAAAAGACTGGATCGACTCGGCAGTACGAATATGAACAGGGAGGTTATTCCAGAGTCTGGGTGCCACGGATGCAAAGGCCCGGTCTCCTCTCGACTTCATTCGAGACCTAGGTTGTGCTAGGAGCATGTGATTGGACGATCTAAGTGCTCTGTTGGGGTTGTATAAGTGGAGTAGTTCAGAGAGATAGTTGGGCGCTAAATTATTCAGAATATTAAAAGTAAAAAAAAGAATTTTAAAATCTATGCGGTATTTAACAGGGAGCCAATGTAATTTGGCTAAAATTGGAGTTATGTGTTCATGGATTCTCGTACCTGTTAGAAGACGCGCAGATGCTTTTTGAATTAACTGAAGCCGGCAAAGAGAAGAGTGTTGGAGGCCCGAGTAGAGGGAGTTACAGTAGTCCAATCTGGATGTAATAAATGCGTGGATAAGCTTTTCAAGGTCCTTTAAAGGAAGGAACGGCTTTGCTTTGGAAATCTGACGCAACTGGTAAAACCTGTTTTTTACCGCAGTGGACACCTGTTTCTCAATGTGGTGTCGCGATGAGAAATAACCGGGGACGGTAACTAAGATGTTGACAACGCCAGGTTACACCCCAGGAAAGATTTCTCTAGCCAAAGTAAGTATTACACTGGCTACCAAAGCCCACAGACTTAATATTAATGGCAGAGGTGAGACAGATGAATTTTACAAATCAAAGTTTATTAAGAACTACTACTAAAAACATAGAATTATAAAATCAAAAAGGCACCTAAGGTAGCAGGGTTGAGACGGCAAAAAAGATAATTAAAACACTTTATTAACAAAACAACCAGACTCCCTACCACGATGCTACCCTAAAAACAATCACAACATGTTAAAAGAATAACTAAACAAAATGGTGGAGACCAGCCACTTGAGGAGGCAACCTACAGGGAGGACTGCCCAAGGGTGCCACCAATTACTCACCCGTGTGATTTCACTGCAGACCTCACTCACACTAAACGGTGCAATCTACCTATGCCCGGTGTGTACACTCGCATGCATCGGAGAGGGGATTCCACCTCACGTGCCTCGCCCCTCAACAAGTGGCCACACCTCCACTAACACAATAAAAGAAAGCATAAAACGTTAGACAAATTAGTAAAAGATCTACATAAAACAAATACACCCCAAATTACTGTTCATTATAAAAGCATCGCATAACAACAAAACAGCATGACAAGACAGCAGCAGTATAGTGCAAACCTGCAACCAAGGAGGGAAACAGTTGTCAAAGTCCACCCTACTATATGCCACGTTATGATGAACACAAGAGTCCCACTTACCACTCTAAATGGCAATACTAAACTCAGTAGCTTTCCTTGAGAGATCTGCAGTGCTTAGCTGCCTAATGCTCTCAGCACCTTGGATGGACAAGACTGCCAAATGCCTCCTTCTGGTAGTGAAGCGCAGCTGTTCCTTATAAGCCTGCTAATTATGAACTGGGAAGGTGTGGATGTTAGTGGTGCGTTTGTGGACATCATGTAAAATCCTACCCCAGAATCTACTTCACTACAATCTACCCCCGGGATTTGAATCGTCGTCCCGACGATTGACACTCACTGCCAAGGTCTAAACAGGGTAACTGTATTAGGCACAGGTGCCTGGGAGTGCCCAGCCCCTATTGCTCTACTTCCCGCTACCTGGGGCAAATGATGCAGATTCGAGTGCGTCCCAGCATTCCCATATGGAAAAGATATATATAAATCTTATAAAGTTTGTATCTGTCTTGTGTGAAACTTATATAAAAGCATACAAGAGTAAAAACAGATATAAGATCCCTTGAAAAATTATATAATGAAACTTGTATGTTTTGGATACTTACTAAAACAATATATGAAAGTAATGAGAAAGTGGCCACTTTCATGAGTTAAGTCATATAAGTTTTTACTATTTTTTTTCCATATGGGTTACCACGGGTAGTCCTATGTAGAGGGGCTATATTGTTATGAACACCAGCCATAACTGGCAGTTGATCAGTGCAAGCCGACACCATGGGGGACGTTGAGGGTTCTAGCTCGTCTGGTCTACAAGGGCTAGGATTCTCTGGTCTTGGTTGGCAACTGTTTGGGGCTGGAGTAGGTTCAGAGACCAATGAAAAACCACTCGCCACCTTGAATCGGTTCTTCTACAGGGGCAGTTTCTAATGTTTGGATCGGAGCACAGGGAGGGTAGGTAGTCACACCTTCCACCTTATTCTTTAGTAGTGAACGGTGGACATGTTTCACATTACTAAGGTTATCTACCGGAGCAATAGTGTACACGGACCCTTTTTGGTCAGGGGCCTTAAGCACTTTATACACCACCGAACTCCAAACATCCTGAATTTTATGATGGCCTCTAAACCCAACCTCCTTAAGGTAAACCAACTGACCTTCTTGCAGGGGAGCATCCCTCACATGCTGGTCATGACGTATCTTGCGCCAATTAGCTGCAGCCCCCAAGCGTTTTAGCATGTTCAAATGCCTGACGTAGTCGAGTCTGGTCCTCTACAACCCAGTCATGGGTGCTACCAGCCACAGGCTCCTGAATCCTACCAGACAAAAAGTCAATGGGTAAAAATGGTGACTCACCTGTAGACTGATGTACTGTGGTGTTATATGCAAAGATCACTTGTGGCAAATAACAAGCCCAGTCCCTTTTCCGAGAGGTAGGGAGGGTGCGCAGCAAATTGTGTAAAGTGCGATTAAACCGCTCACATTGACCATTACCGGCTGGATGGTAAGGGGTAGTCAATACCAATACCATACATTTGGCACTGCTGCTCAACCAGTCTCACTCTCAAAGTTTCTACCTTGATCGGAATGGAAACGCCCTGGCACGCCAAATCTGCAGAACCACTCCTTCACCAACACTTCTGTCACTGTCGATGTCCGTTGATCATGGGTTGGGATGGCCTGGGTATATTTTGAGAACACATCTGTCATAACAAGAACATTTTCAACCCCATTACGTGATGGCTCCAATACAGTAAAGTCAACTGCAAGGATCTGATTTGGTCGGGATGCAAGCAAATGGCCCATGTAAGCGTTAGGATAGATTTGAACATCTTTAGTTAGTTGGCATTGCTCACACTCCTGGCACCACTGTTGGATGCCATGGTACATCCCCGGCCAGTAACACCGCTGAGAAACCAGGTCTATGGTTCTCTTTACACCCTGGTGTCCGTGCTCCTGGTGCAACGGACAGAATCTAGAATCTACTTCACTACATCAAGTTTAAAAGAGCCATCCAGGAACACTCCGAGGTTTCCTACAGTGGGCGAGAGATGGCTAGCGAGAGGGCCAAGGGCATCAGCTAACTGGTCTAGTGGAGTGTGAATACCAAACACTATGGTTTCGGTCTTATTCTTGTTCAATGTAAGAAAATTATGTGTTAACCAAATTTTAACTTCATGCAAACAGTTGAGCAGAGGTTGCAAAGAAGCAGTCACATCGGATTTCAAAGGTGAATAAATCTGGATATCATCAGCATAACAGTGAAAGGAGATGTTGTATTTTCTAAAAATTAATCCCAACTTTAACATGTACAAAGAGAAGAGAGCAGGACCAAGCACAGACCCTTGAGGCACACCACAGTAAATAGGGGCAGAAGCCGAGGAGTGTTGCCCCATGGCAACAGAGAACGACCTCTCTGAGAGGTAGGATTTAAACCAAGTTAAAACCGTACCTTTGAGACCAACAACATGTTCCAATCTTGATAGAAGAATGTTGTGGTTAACCATGTCAAAAGCAGCAGTCAAGTCAAGTAAAACTATAACCACGGAATAGCCAGAGTCAACGGTTAAAAGAAGATCATTAAAAACTCTAAGTAAGGCTGTCTCTGTGCTGGGGCGAGGTTTCAAACCAGACTGAAACTTTTCATTAATACCATTTGCATCGAAAAAGGCCTGAAGTTGTTTAGAACTACCTTTTCCAATATTTTGGAAATAAAAGGGAGTTTGGAGATCGGCCTGTAGTTAGTGAGACCATTAGGGTCAAGATTTTTCTTTTTCATAATAGGTTGCACAACAGCATGCTTAAAGACAGACGGTACACAACCTGATGACAATGATGCATTCAGCAGAGATAAGACACAAGGACCAATAACATGTAAAACTTCCTTAGAGAAACGAGAAGGAAGAATATCGTGCGGGGAACCAGAGATTTTGAGATGATCAATTATATCTTTTAAAGCAGAATTAGACACTGGCTCAAACTGTTGAAAGACAGTCAAGAAGGCTGGAACTGGATGTTTAATCCCTTTGACTTTTTGTCTTTAACTTTATCAATTAAAACAGCTGCAGCTTCCACTGACAAAGAGTGAACATGTAGGATGATGTGTGTGATGTCACTGGGTGGTGCTGAGGGCAGCTCCTAAAATCACAAAGAGAACAGAATCATCACAAACTGTGAAAGTTTATCCATCAAACCTGAAGTAAAGCTGACTCTTCTCTGTCCTCACACACTTCAGGATCTGAAGTTCTACAGTTCTGCTGACAGCTGATAGATGAGCTGTTTGTTAAAAAAGACAAAGTCTTATATACTAACACATTATCCAGTATAATATTTACCTTTGAGTCATTGGTGCTTTTTAAATGGAGACCTCAAAGATGAGATGATGAGCAAGTTTCCAGTCCTGGTTCAGTCTGCTGAGTATTGGACAACATATATTATTTATCTCAAAGGATGGAAGATGTACAGAGTACTGCACATGTAACTTTGTGAACACGACTCATTAAGAATAAATCAGACTGATTTTTAACCTGAATATTTCAAACAAATTCAGTAGAAAAAAATCTATAGATAAATATACAGTCTGTGCTAAAAAAATCTTTAAAGAAAAAATTAAATATAAATTCTGGCTTCAGCTGCCAAACGTCTGTAATATGTTCCAGTGCATCAATGTTGGGCTTTGTTATTTTAATGGTGTTTCTTGTATTTTGTGGACATCAGCTGTGTCAGTAACAAACACATCAGAAACTGGAGCTGATCTTCAGTTCAAACTGTTTAATCTGCTGTTAATGATTAATGAGGGATTATTGAAGTGCAAGTTTGGTGTTACTGTCCTTACAGATGTGGAGACAGAAACATGCTGCTGTTTATATTTAATAATCAGTTCTGTACAGGAGCTGAAGGAGAGTCCAGCCTCTTACAGTCTAACACTCATAATAAAAGTACAGTAACATTAGTCAGAGACTGATCGGTGACTTTTCTGTTTCTCATATAAACGTTTCAGCTGCAGGACTGAACATCCTTCAGTTCAGTTCAGTCAGAGCAGCAGAGCTAATGTCTGAACTACAGCACTGACTTTAATCAGCATTCAGGCTCACAGTGATTTCTTTAGTCAGGGTAAATTCACTCATGTGCACAGATTAGCTAACAAACACGACTTTCATCATCTTAGCTAGCTAATGACGTTAGTTACTGATTAGCTTACAAACAAAAATTTAACTTCCCGACAAAGTGTGTCGGTGCCTCGAGTCCTTCTGTCAGTTAGACGGAAGGACCCGACTGTTAAACGATAATGCTGTTAAACTGGGCGACTCTGCACCCAGTTTAACAGCATTAACTAACTAATGTAATTAGAGTCAAACTCAGGAGGAAGGACACCTGCACCCAGACACCAGGAGGCGATAGAGATGTTTTGACTTCATTTTTTTGGGAAGCTGTCGGGTCGTTCATGTTTTCTACAGTCATTAGTTTGAATGCGATTGGAGTTTAATCACCTGCCTTTCGACTGTTAGGAGGACGGAGCCAGAGGAAGAGGGTTTTAATGGTCACGTTGATGGACAGTTACACATAAGCGCTGTTTTAAACTGTATTTGTTTACAATTCAGTTTGTTGAATTAACCATCAACAGTTACTGTTTGCTGTGTAGCCATGGAAACACTGACAGCTGTCACTGGATTACTTTTTTTTTTTTTTTTCTTCTGCCTGTCCCATTTGGTTCTTTAGCCGTCAGAATTGTTGTCTGAAGACCAACAAGGATACCCAATGGATTTATTTTGCCAAATGGATCATCATGGCATTGCCGTATTGGTCCATTTGATCGACCTTTGTTTTTATTATTTATTTTATTTTATTTTCAGTTTTTACAGACGGGACAGACATGAGTGAGGGATAGGAAAGGGAGAAAGAAAGAGGAAGGAAAAGAAAAACAGAAGGGGAGAGGGACAGTGAGAAAGTGGGGGAAAAAAAAATATCTCCGGGATCACCTGTTGAGAGAAAAAGAATAGAAAACAAGCAAAAAAAAACCAAAACAAAGCAACATACTATACACAACACCATCGCATTAATCTAGCTAAGTGTAAACAGCAGTAAATACTAAATATTGAATGTTGTTGTGCAGCACGCAGGACAGACAGCGCACAATGTGCTTTGAAGCAGCAGCCAAGAAAGGTGTGATTTAAGTCTACGAACAGTGAACACCTGTGTGCACACCTGTGTGGGTCGGCGCGCTTGTATTCAAATGGTTTCCCCATGTAATGGTCTGCAAGAGGATGTAGAGAGCCATAGCCCTGTCCCCCAGGGCATGAAGCAGGCATGGGGGAGATCCAGGCCCCAGACATCCAGAGGCCCCAGAGTGCAAGAGCCCAAGGAGGACCACCGGAGGGGCATCCGTGCCACCTTCATGGGAAGGGCTGAGGATCCCCAGACGAGGGGTCACCCAGTAGCCACCGGGCAGAAACTAGAGGGGGCTGCACCGGCGTGCCCGCCAGCTCCGCCGGCAACCAGCTGTGCCAGAGTGAACCGAGCCGCAGGCACAGAGGCCGGAGGCCCGAGGGCCCTCCGCGCCCCGGAAGAGGCCTGACCGAGCAGCAGGCGCCAGGCCCCGCCAAGTAGCCACCGGTAGTGAGCTGGCACATGACCTGAGCGCCCAGTCCCGGACACCAAGAACCAACAATGCACCGACCCCTGAGGGCATCAGTCACCGGCAGGGAGTGTGGTGAGGGGAGATAGGCCTCCACACTTGGAGGGCCTGGGAGTTCCCAGAGAGGTGGAGTCTAAGACCCGACCTGACATATAGACACAGACAAACAGGCACACACAGACACAGACATGCATTCCCACCCTCATGCACACATATACAAACACTCAGCACTCACCCAACGTAGGAATAAACGTAAATGGACATGTACACACAATCACACTCCCCAAACATACTCTATACCCCGGGTCCAGGTATCCTCGCCCCCAGAGGGGGAAACGGCACCCAGACCCAAGAGATGTTACCCTTCCCCCCGGGGTGGAGGCAAGCAGACCGCCCCAGCCCCCCTGCCCCGATGGCTAGCAGAGAACGGGGGTGTGTTAAGACCCCATACCCTCCTCCTCCCGCTCAAGTGTAGTGTTGCTGCGTGTTGCTCTAAAGTGTATTTAAAACAAGGGAGAGCATGGTGCTGCTGCCAGAGAGCAGCAGGTGTTAGCACGGCCCCTCCCGAGAACCCTCAATGTCTACATGGATTAAAAATTGAGAGGTGGGCACCGGCGCCAGAGGTAGGTTTGAATACACAGACCGTCTACTGGACGCCATTAGTGTGCCCACCCTCAAGGCCCTATATATATATATATGTGTGTGTGTGTTATGAGAGTGTGAGTAATGTGGATGTCTAAGTTGTGAGATAAAATTGAGGCACAGGTGGCCAGAAGAGGACAGGTCACCTGCACCCTGGTGACACACCCGCACCCCAAAGCCCTACCTGTGTGGGTGGGTGTGGTGGAGCGGGAAGAGGGAGGCAGCCGGGGATGGGGAGGAAAAGAAGGGAGGGGAGGGTGTCCCTCCCTAGGGCCAGCTCCCCCGCTGACCCCAATAGGCACCCCCGTCCTCTGGCATCCACCAAGGCAAGGGAGCCCAGGCTCATCCAGACCGGGGCCTACGGCAGCAGCACCGCCAAGCCCCACAGGACCCGGGGCAGCCCACCCCACCCCACCGCAGAGGAAACTGTACCCACCCCAACATTCAATCATCTCCCAGACTACACAAGACACAGACACCCAGGTTAAGTTTATTCTCCACCTCTCCTATGTCTCTCCCCCACCTGCAGAGTGGACTCCTGCAAGGATGGAACAACCTCCCTGCCAGTTGAAGAGCCCCCCGGTTAGGTCGATGCACAAGAGGCCCCCTGCGCCAGGGCTGAGCCCCCGTGCACCCACCCGCCCACAACCTCGGCGACACACCAACGAGGACCGAAGCCCCCAAGGCCCAGCCAGAGCCCCAGCACAGAGGCGAAGCACCCCCGAACCCCAAACCCCCAGGCCCGCCCCGGATCCACTCAGGGGCAGCCAGGCCACCAGGCCAGTAACCTACGTCCGCCAGCACAGACCATCCTCCAGCCCCGCTGCACGCGGCCACGAGGGGAACAACCTCTGAGAGCGACCAGAGCCACTAACCAGGTTATGAACACAACCCCCGGGTTAAGCCCTCCAGGGATAACGTCTCTAGGGGTCCTCCAGGTGCCCTAAGCCCATCCCAACCTCCACATCAACCACAATAGCCAAGGCGGGACCAAACCACGACCCCCCAACCCCGCTAGGTGATGGAGCCGATCAAAGGAGCCCAGAGGGATTGATCTAATGTGGTGGCAGAGGCTATATCGAGACTAATGTGATCTATTAGATAGTTTCTATATTGGCTAGAATTAAGATTATTTTTATTTTTCCAGTTCATGAGGACCGTTTTCTTGGCGATGCATAGGGCAGTAAAAACCATGTGGACTGTATTAGTTTCTGTAGTGACATCATCCAAATTTCCCAACAAGCATACTAAAGGGGAGGTTGGAATTTTACATTTCAGACACTTTGATAAGTCTTCACATATCTCGTGCCAAAACTTCTGCACTGGTGGACAGAACCAAAGAGCGTGGATGTAATTGTCTGGTGTATTGCCTTGACAGTGTGAGCAGTTGTTGGCGGATGTAAAGCCCATCTTGAACATTCGATGACCTGTATAGTGCACTCTATGCAGTATTTTGTATTGTATTAATTGCAGATTGGGATTTTTAATCAATTTAAAGGTTTTTAAGCACATCTGAGACCAGACGTTTTGGTCTAAGCTGACTGATAAATCTGCTTCCCACTTTGCAATAGGAAGGGATATTGATTCATCTATTTTAGAAAGTGTTCTGTATATTTTAGATAATAGTTTGGGGGATTTGAGAGTAAGAAATTGAACCACACTTGGTGGTGTTTGTAATTCAACTTGACTGAGGTTAAATTTCTTTTTTACTATGGATTTAATTTGTTGATATTCTAAAAATCTTTTCTTGTTGATCCCATATTGTGTAACTAGTTTGTCAAATGGAATAAATTCTGTTCCCTCTAATATATGTTCTAAGTATTTACAACTCCATTCTGGGAAATTAATCATATTATTGTTTTGTAATATGTCAGGGTTATTCCAGATAGGTGTACGTTTGCATGGGATTAATGAAGACTCCGTTATTTTTAGAAACTCCCACCATGCTGTCAGAGAAAAGCTGATGTTGATGCTTTTAAAGCATTCATGTCTTTTGATGTTTGAGCTAATAAATGGTAGGTCTGAAATCTCTAGATCATTGCATAGTGCCTGTTCAACATCTAGCCAGGGCTCATCTAAGAGGGTACATTTTAACCATTCTGAGATGAACTGAAGCCTGTTGGCTAAGAAGTATTGGTGAAGATTAGGCAGATCTAATCCTCCTCTATCCTTGGTTCTTTGTAGCGTTTTTAAGCTGATACGCGGGGGTTTATCTTTCCAAAGGAATTTAGAAATATGTGAATCCAGAGATCTGAACCAATCTTGTGATGGTTTGTTGGGGATCATTAAAAATAAGTAATTTATTTGGATTACACTGGATTACTGGATTACTTTAATGCTGAAGAAATCTTAAAAATTTAGGCTTCATAGACAAGTTCTGAAGCCTCAGCGCTCCTGTTCCATTACTCTCTTGTACAATATCACCTTTTATGATTAAAAACAATTATCATGACGAGCAGCACACATCATTCCTAATGAAATACAAAAATAGTTTTCATACTCAAATGAGTGAACTTCATTTTATACACTGTGAGCAAATATAAGAGATGCATATGTTGTTGTCAGAGGGCCACTCAGTAAACATCACATCTGTTCACATCTGGCTGTAGAGCTCCACCCACTGTGGGTTCAGGCTCCACTGTAATAGTTCATGTGATAATATTACAGGTTCTCTGAACAGGCAGGTTGTGGAGTGGACAGGAAAGGAGGATGTGACAGGCTGTCCTTTCAAAACACAACGTGACAACAGTGAGTGGCTCGTCTGTCTGATCTGAACTAGTGTCTTATAAAACAGTGAAGGCTGTTGCTGCTATTCTCTGTAAGTCTGAAGGGTCTAATAACTATGTTACACACCATCCTTGTAGCTGCCGTGTGCGAAGTGTGTTTTTTTGTTTTTTTCTCCTTTGTAGTTATCTCTGTGCAGCTAACCTTGGAGGAAACACTGAGGACACCAGAAACACTAGAAGAAATAATAAAATCAAAACAGGAACCAAAACTAAATAAAAACACCAGAATTATAAACTCAGCACATCAGAAAAACAAACAAAACAAACAGGCTAACGGCCGTCATATCATAAATGTGTGTTCAGTCTCCTGTAAATGGACAGACTCTGTTTTGAAAAGTGCAAATCAGTCCCAGAACAAAGGAGCTTCTGAAGATGCTGAAACAGGGACAAGGTATAAGTTTACTTCACAAGGTGGCATGAAGAAGAACACTAATGTGGTTGTAGTGCAGAAAACATCAGGTCATCAGTGAGGAAGTGGACAAACAGAGAAAAAATACACTTTAAAGAAAGCAAAGTCAAGTTTATTTATTATGCATTTATGGAGAGAAGCATAATTCAACAAAGAGTCCTAAAAACCTGATTCAGTTCCAGCATTTCTGTCAGGAGGACTGGAACAAAATCCCAGAAACTTCCTGTGATTAAATGACTAAGATTCAATTTGAGGAAATGTGAAGTTACGAGAGTTCAAACTCCTGACCTCAGCGAGAGTGTTTTACATGATCAGTTTTTATTAAATCTGTGTGTTTAGTCGAGCCGCTGCTAGAAGGACAAAATCCTGAGCTGACATCAGTCCAAGTGTCTGGTTAAATGTACTGAAAGGTGTTAAACAACAAGTGCTGCTGGAAGAGTTTTCATGAAGAGAACATTAACACTGTGAATGAGGGATGGACTTTGATTCAGTTTGACACAATCTGTTTTTCTTTCACTTTGAATAAATGTTTTTGTGGGACTGAGGATACATTTGTTTCCATTTGGAAGTTTGATGTCATCTGTTCCTCTTGTTTCTGTCTTAAAACAGGATGAAAAATCTGTTCAAAACAGAAATAAATAGAATTGAATTTCTGACAGCAGTAAATAAAAATCGTCCCTGAGCTCAGTATGTTTGTGACTCTGAGATGGAGGTGAAACATGTGAAGCTGGGCTGTGGTTTACTGCTCTCTTCCTGTCACAGACACTGTTTGACATCTGTTCATCTGTTGGTTTTTGTTCAGGCTGCAGGGATCATTTCTCACTGTGGGGAGCAGACTTCCAACAGTTACAGTAGTAGGTGGCTGAATGATCGAGTTTAACTTTCTCTATCTTCAACTCACAGCTGTTCTGTTTATTCACAGCTGAGAAATCATCTTTCTGAGGATGATTGTAAGGTTTGTTAAGAGTGCAACTACGACCACTCTTTTCTGTATATCCAATCACTCTGAATGTTTCTTTTTCCTTCTTCTGGTACCAGAAAATATAGGGCAGACCGTAATAACACTGTTCAGTCCCTCCACAGCTGAAGGAGACACTTTCTCCAACTCTCCTGGTCAATGTTAAATCGTCCTGAATCAGCTGTTCTGCTGCCATGGTAACCAGTGCTGTAGAGACACAGACAGATAGATGAAGGTTAGTGTGACAGTGTTTGTTACAGGTTGACTTTGTTGGCTCCTGATTGGCTGGAAACACTCACCTGAACACAGACAGCACAGAGCAGCAGCTGGGAGGAAAAGCATTTTGTGCAGTGGTGTTTCCTCTGGTGAACCTGGGGAGAAGTGGCGCTCTGATGCAGCTGAGGCCAAACAAGGACGAGCTGCGAGATCAGACGAGGGCCACGTGGTTTCTAACAGGTCCTCAAAGCTCCCATCAGCCCCTGCGGCCCACAGATAAGACTGCTGCTGCTGATTGACAGCTCAGCTGAAGCTGCTGTGGTTTCATCGTCTTCATTTCAATCTGACAGCAGATCCAAAAATCTGGGTCACATGATGCAGAAACACTCAGAAACATTCATGTTGCTGTGAATTTAGTAACACACACTGTTATCTGTGGTTTTCTTCTTTATATAACTTTTTGAATATCTTCACCTTTTCTTTGTTTTTGTAAATCAAAATGAATAAATAATATTCACGGCATCTCATTTTTAATTGTTCTGTTTTATTGACGACAGTTTTAAGAATCATTCAAATGATGATCATCAATTCTAATATCTATAAACAGTAATAAAAACAGGGCTGTGTTTCACGTCAGCTTCATTTATTTGTAGCCATGGTTAGATTTCATTTGCAGTAGGCAGTCATCCACCTTTACACACACATTTACACAACAGTACAAAAGTAGGAATATTTGGAAACATCTCTGTGATCTCTACTAAGACAAAAGGATCGGAGAGGCTGGTGTCGTCTCAACACTGTTCATAGTGTTTTCCTTCAGTGCTGCTGACAGCGTCTCACAGCGTGGTGTGATACGTGATACCTTGTAAATTAGTCATTTACCTCAGAGACGATTTTTAGTTCATGTTTGTTTTCATCACTCGTTGTCGTCACACCGAACCTCCTGTAATAAACTTCACTTAATTCTTCACCATCGAGCGTCTGAGTTTTGTCTGCGCCTGAGTCCACTCCTCGATGACAACATCTGTTTCATATTTTGTCTTTTTCACTTCATAGTAAATCACTTAAGTTATAGATTATTTACCCTGACATAAAACACAAATCTGTGGAATAAATCTCATCAGATTTTATATTTGCATTAAAGATTTTAAAATCACAGATTCTTTAAAAGCATCACTAAAGTTCAGCGAATTGATAATTTATCCTCCTGCACTTGTGTCAAATATGGACACGCCTTTGTCCTCATGAAAGTTTGCCTTCACTCAGACCCATGCCCTGCTGTTCCTACCATGCCAAAATACAGGAAACTGTCAGGCAATGAGTTGGAATAAAGTTGAATTAAACCTTGAAACACAGAGATGGATGATATTTTATACCTTTCATTTAGAAACAGTCAAAGCAGACGGGGTCATTTTGGAGCCCAAAGGAAAACGTGATTATTTGCTGCCAGTAAAAAACTTGAAGTAGTTTAAAAACAGCTTCCTACATTAACTTTGACATAAACCCGTCTGTGATCCAATGCAATTTTATTTATAAAGCACTTTAAAATACCCAGCACAGGAACAAAGTGCTGTACAGAGAATAAGTTAAAACAATAGAATAACAGAAAACAGCAAAATAAATAAATAAAACACATCAAACATAAAATTAAAACAGCCCTATATTAAAACAAAAACAAGATAAAACAGCATCGAATCTCCTAAAAACAACTGAAATAAAGATAAAAATATAAACCAACATCTCACGTGGTGTCAAAGGTCAGGGTAAAGAGGTGGGTTTTCAAGAGTGACTTAAAAACTGATAAAGAAGTGGCCTGTCTGATCTCTAAAGGAAGCTCGTTCCACAGTTTTGGAGCTGCTACAGCAAAAGCACGATCACGAAGTTTACGCCCAGTCCTGGGTACATGCAGGAGCAGCTGATCAGCTGACCTGAGAGAGCGGGTGGGTGTATGAGGCTGTAGCAGCTCAGAGAGATAAGATGGGGCGAGGCCATGGAGAGCTTTAAAAGTAAATAAAAGAATTTTAAAATGAGTCCTAGAAGAAATGGGCAGCCAGTGAAGTGAAGCTAAAACAGGGAAATGTGCTCAAACTTTCGAGTGCCAGTTAAAAGACGAGCTGCGGCATTTTGCCTCCTCTGTAGATGACTAATATATGATGCGCTGAGCCCAATATAAAGTGCATTACAGTAATCCAGCCGAGTGCTAACAAAGGCGAGGATCACTGTCTCAAAGTGCTGCCGTGAAAGAATTGGCTTTATTTTTGCAGCTGCCTGAGCTGAAAGAAGCAAGATTTTACCACTGCCTTAATCTGATTGTGATCATCTGTTAAAGCGACCGACTCTGGTTGTGAAACAATAATCACAATAACTGATCATTTAATGTATTTTTTTACACATTGACAATTTATACTTTAAAAAACACTCAAATGAAGTGGGGACATTTCTGACCCTGAGGACCACAGGTGTATGGAAATCAGGACGACATTATGAGGGTTAAATCTTAATATTAATATCAACAGAATTTATAGCACAGCGTGAACTTAATAAATATTCATCACTGGTTAAATCATCAAATTGATGAATGTTGTTTGTTTGAGTTTGTTTCTCTGTGCTGGTCTTAATTATAATAATTATGTTTTTATTTCAATTTTTAACTCAATTATATTATTTGTATAAATTGTACTAGTCTGAATAATTAAGCTGATTAATCAATGACACATTTTGATTAAACATTTTACATATTTATAATTATTAGAAAAAGTGAGAAAGATGCTCAATATCCATCTGAACTGATGGTGTTTTGTGAAATTGTTTTTACAAATGTCTGTAACAGCTCTGAGTTCACACTTTGTTTCTCTCACACACATGAACACAGATGCTTCCTGAACAACTTTCAGCAGAGTTCATGCTTGTAACTGTCATTGTGTTATTAAAGTGAAAAGCCACAGCTAACGGTGTGGAGGCTGCAGAGCAGAAAGCCACACAGCCCGTCTGCTGCAGGAGAGCAAGTTTATGATCTGTGAATGCTGCAGTCACACAGGTTATGTATCACAGAAGAAATGAGAAATGCATTCTTAAAATCCAAATCTTTATTTTTACTTCAGACAAATAACTACACTGTTATTTTGTTGTGGTGGGATCTGAATGCATCAGCTGAGTTTTTCTGCACAGCTGAACAAAAAATTAATTAAACGTTACATTAAAAAATGTAAACTTCACAAAGAATCTGCTTTATACAAGCACACAAAGCACACTTATTATGTGCATTTATATTAAAAGGTTTAAGATGTTAAATGAGAAAAGGTCAAATTTTCAATAAACAAACATTGAACCAACCAGAAGTTAATTTACATTTCTGACTGCTGACTGGAGGAAATCTGATGGTGAGAAAAGGCGAGCAGGAAACAGTCAGTCAGCATGTGTGCAGTTGGTGGACGCTCCCTTGTTTTTGAGCATCAGAGAGAGTCCACAGCAGTACACCAGACTCTTCACTATCAGCACTGTGTACAGCAGGCAGAGCAGCTTCACCTCGTGTGGAGAAGGAAGAGCTGGAAGCTCTGAAACAGAAAAGGAGTCAAATGTTTGGAGCTGCAGTGAGAAATGTCAGTCCTCTGCTGCTCTGCTCTCTTTGACAGCATCTCCACATGAAGCTGAATCACTGCTCAACACAGTCACCAAGCCTTCATTACCTTGTTGTGTTTGGGCCTCCACTGTGCCCCCCTCGTGCTTCACCCAGCAGCTGTATTTATATGTGTTGGTGTCCTGCTCCTGGATCAGTAAGATGGAGGCGCTGTGTCCCGACTCTCTGAGCTCCAGCTGCTCTCCCTCAGCAGGGGGCAGCTCCTCCGCTTCTCCGCCGTTCTTCTTCTGTCTTTTCCAGGAGAACTGGACCAGAGGAGGAAACATGGCTGAGGCCACACACAGCAGGGAGCTGTTCCCCTCCAGGTGGGCTCTGGATGCTGCTGGGTACACGCTCACCACGGGCTTCACTACCTGCTCATCTGAAGTTTGACAGCAGCAACAAGCAGCACAGACACACATTCACACAGTCAGCAGCAGCTTCCAGCACTGCACTGCATTCAGTCTGATCCTGGAAACTACATGGACTCTGATCACTAAACTACTCATCAATACAGCACAAAGTTCACTACATACACTGGATTCAGCTTCATATCAAACACAGTCATCACCTCATGTCATCATGGCTCACATGACGAACACTCAGTGTGTCTTTACATCATGAAATAAAATATTTGTTTGCTGATATTTTAATATATTATTTATCACAAATGTACGCATATATAGATTTGTCTTCAAACTATTTAAATTATATTTTCCATCTTAAACACAAGTTTTACCAGAGATATTAATAATTCAACATGATTTAATTCCAGCAATGAAATTTCCACTTTTGTATCCGTTTTTAAACAGGTGTTTTATTCATGTTTTAATCAATACTATACTTCTTTCACAGACTTCACAATCCTTAAAAATGTTATTGGAATAATTTGAAGGGCACTACATCTATTATTTAGTTTGATTATTGTGTTTTTATTTTGTTTTGATTATATACGGTGTATGTTTGAATTAATGCACAAATTAAATGTAATTAAGCTGCAATTTGAATGAGAATTAAATACCTTTTTTCAACAGTATAAATTAATTCATCATTATTTATAATATAAAATCTAAAGAATCTGAAACGTCATGAAAATTATTTTTCTGAAGAAATATTTACTGAAATATGACCATTGCTGAATTTTTTCTTCATTTCTAATTTAGACTGACAAATCAAACAAGCAAGAAACACAAACATGACTTTAACAATTTCATATTTTGTTGTTTGATCTATATTATTTATTATTTATATTTTTTCTTCACTGTTTAAACACTTTTTGTGTCCCTAATCAGTATCAATGTCAATTTATATATTAATATATTTTTAAAAAATCACCAATAGAATCTATCTTTGAATATTAAAAACATGTTTACATTTTCATTTATATTTACAAATGTACTACTGTATTATTTTAACATCAAATATGATCTTGTGTTAAAAACCAGCAGAATCACTGAGAGGATCAAATCCTAAATATTTGTAACATCACTAATATTTGCAGAAATAAAGAATAACTTTAGTTGTTCAGTGAGATTTCAACATGTTTTCAGAGATTATTGAGCTTTTCTTCTGTAACAATGGCTGCAGATGAATTCTCTACTAATGACGAAAAACTAACATGTAAAGCCTGAAGCAGCAGAAACTGACTTTAAACACATTTTCAGCTTCTACAATAAAACAACTGAAGGAAAATAAATGTTTGTTCTTACCTGTTACAGACAGTTTAGTTCCAGAGCCAAAGATGAGGTATCTCCATCCTGTTCCTCTCACAGTGAGAAAGACTGCTACAAAAACCTGTCTGCTGTTGAACGTGTCAGCTGAGGTGAATGAGTCCAAATGAGGAAGCAGGATCATATTTCAGCTCCATGATGTGTTTCTCTAATGTTCATATCAACATGACTGTCTCTTCTTCTCTTTTCTTTTAGCCACACTAGCAGCACGGCTCTGATGTTAATGTCAGTCTGTTGGTCAGTCCACTACTTTAGTCCACATGAAAATAGAAAATCACTATATAAGCACCAGTCCATTTATCCCATCAATGATGCCACCACTACAATGAAACATCTGCTGATAGTATCATGGTTTGGCCCATCTGGCTCACCATCATTAATCACACAATCAATTTTGAATTATAGCAGCAAATTCTGAAGAAAACTATCAGAACATGTGTCTGTGAACTGAATCTCAGGAGAAAGTGGGCCATGCAGCACCACAATGACACAAACCAGTCAAGTTTGTTTTCTTTGTTCCAAATAATGTTGAGAGAAAAATAATACAGTGAATCCAGCGAGTGATGTGATGAGTCTCTGATGTCTTTCTGATGTGGTTTTGTTGCGTCCTTCAAACCACACCTGGTGTATTTTAGAAGAGAAACATGTTGGTCTGCACAGGCTCTTCTATTTTCAACACTGACAGGATTTCCTTTGCTGTTTCTTCTGTTTTGCACATTTTCCTCTGTTTTCTGCAGCTTGATGGAGCTTCTGTAAAAAATAGATCCAGAGTTATTTTTAGTGGTGCAGAGCAAAGAGATGCTTCAAGGATGCTTCTGAAATGTGCTGTGGCATGTCTGCTGGAATCATCAGTGTTGTACTGAGTGGCCTCAATCAGCTCCAGCAGCCTCGTAGGAACACAAAGTGTCCATGCCTGCTGTTAAAAATAGAGCTTTGCAACAACCAAGTCCAACAGAGTCCAACAAAAATGGTGTGAAAGAGCTGGAAGTGAGCAGTTCATGTGAGAAAATCCAACATGTCAGAATTAAAGCTGCTCTGTGTCAAAAATGGAGTCAAATTCTTCCAAACTGATGTTGGACTGATTATCAGTTACTGCAGGTGCTCCAGCCGAGGAGGAGCAGGAACCAGCAGAACTGCCAAACATCACACACACCACAAATGCCACACTCACAGAGAGACAAAGATAGAAAGCAGAGGGAGGAAAGATAGATGGTGGGTAGGCAGCAGAGGATCAGGGGACCATAACACCATCTTACACAGTTATTAACTAATGAGCTCATTGACTAATCTGAAACATCACTTTGATTTTTCTAACAGCTTCATTGGAATTTCAGCTCACAGTGGATCTGCAACATGAGCAGCTGAAGACCTTCAAGAGACGAACTTGAGGCTTAAACACACAGTTGTACAGAAACTTTGGCAAAATGGTTTAAAGGAAACAATATGAAGTTATCAGAGTGATCATCACAAATCTGATCTCAGCTCAATAAAACAACAAAAAGTTTCTGATGGAAGAAGTGAGACAGAGAGGCTGAAGTCCCCTTCACTTTCCCCTGTCATCAAATTTGTAGAGTGACAATTACAGATCTGATCTCAGTTCAATAAACTATTACTATTAGCAGACATTGGTCTGCTAATAGTAAATCATCTTTATTTTTAATCAAAGTTATAATCAGAGATCAGAGATCCTGATCAATATGTTAAATAATAAATGTAGTTTCAGAAAATAAAATAACTGCTGATCTTCTGTAAACACAGTGATTGGTGACGACCTACCAGAGGGAGGAGAGGTGGGGTGAGTGAACACTTGTCAGAACATAAATTGGAGCCTCAGAGATGTTCAGGTTCTGTTTCCAGCAGTTCTGTGTGATGAGCAGTTCAGATGATCGGATACCAGAAATTCACCATTGGAAATTCTGGCAGAGACACCAGAGGGATCAAGCAGCTGCCCAGACAATGGACTTACAAATTCAACATGGATTTGGCTCCATCTCTGCTCATCATCATCATCATCATCTTTGCTCTGTTGGATTATAATTCTAATGGTTTGGATTCCCATCATTTTCCTGGTGGATTGCAGCTTCTCCCAACACTGAGAAGATCTGGGGTCTCGCTGTATTCCTGAAGTATCAAATATTCAAGGATTCCTGCTTTCCTGTTGGATTGTTTCCATTAGCACAAAAACACTGAGATGAAACAAAATTCAGCACAAGATCTGCTCATTCTCTCCTCCAACCTCTCTCATCCTTTCAAATCAGCATTAGCTCAGAGTAGGTTAATGAGATAATTATGATTGATGTGATTTGCTTATTATTCTGTGACTGTTATTATCTTTTAACTCTGCCTCTGCTTCTCTCCTGCCAAATAAAGTGTCATGGTCTGGGTGAGCAGCTGGGATTTTCCATCAGTGCCAGAGCACCCTTGGCTCCGCCCGTGGGCAGGACTTCCTCAGCTTCACGCATCTGGAGCTGATTGGGGCAATCAGGCCAAAGAGGGATTTAAGCTCTGCGCTGTCATCTCCTCCTTGTTCTCCAGTGTCGACTGCTGCGCACCGCTTGGATCGCAGCTCCGTTCCATCTCACTGGGAAATATCTCCAAACCTCATCTGCCTGCCCTCCTGCTCACTCACCACTTTGGATCCAACGAACCCCAGGTCAGCCGTTTCACCTCCCCCTCGATACCACACCTCCACCTCCTGCAAGTAAGCTGAAGAGACTCTCATAATTACCCTCTCTGGTAAACCACTTCAACCCAGCTCTAACTCCGCTCTCCTCTCTCCCCAGTGTGACCAATACTTACCTGCCTAGATCCAGTTGTCCTCACGTTCATGCCACGCTAATAGTTCCACGGCTACTTTTCCACACCGCAGTTTGCCACATTATTGTGGTTTCACCCATATTATATATTCACCAATAAATTGTGTTAAAACGCCCTCTTGCCTCCGCTCTGTGTGTCTGCGCTTGGGTTCTGTTCAAGTTGCTGGCCTCCGTCCAGCGTGACATAAAGTAAAATATCCTGTAATTACAGTCTAAATTGTGGACGTACCCTTTTTAAACCTTTGTGAAATAGTAAAGGTAAAGGTAAGAATATTAATCATTTTATTATAAACAGCTCTTAGAGGTTACTCTGGGCCTTTAAATATAACACTCCCTTGGGCCTGACTGTTCAGGCCTCTAACATCAACCCTGTTACTAACAAGTTCCACGATCTAGGGGGGAGCTGTCATACTGAGGGGACTGGTAGGATTTGACCTGCAAGGCTACTCAGCTCTTTGTTTCTTGTCAGTGGAAAGAGGGACAACACCTGGACTTTGGTCATTCGAGCTGGGCGAGTCCCCTCACCCACACCGGCTCTATGTGAACTCTACAGACCAGCTTAACTATAAATCAGCTGCAGATATGAAACTGGTGATCGTTGGATCTCCAATTTTTATGGTATCTATGAAGCGCCTTGAGGCAACTTTTGTTGTGATTTGGCGCTATATGAATAAAATTGAATTGAATTGAATTACTGTGTGTGTTTGCTTGTATGTGGAACTGTGTGTGGCTGGGGTGTGTTTGTTACCTTTGTGATGGGGAGCCTTTGTCAGCAGCCTCCCAAGTTTCTGTTGCCCCGATCCACACTGGAAAAGCTCCTGCGGTGACTAGTTGCTGGCGCCATGTCTCGAAGGTCGCACACTCGGCGCTTGTCGAGTGTCCTGCATCCAGCGTTCCCCTGGAATATTGCTCGTGGCCTCGCAGATTCACGTATCCAGTGGATCCGCTGTGGATCACCTGCCCAGTGTGTGGGAGTAACAACAGTCAGTCGTCTTTGTCAAGTATGGAGGAAGGAAGGTAGCAGAAGTCTTGGCAGAAGAGAATATCCAAGCTAATGGACATCATCCCAGTGGGCCCTGGTGTTGTTAACAGAAAATACAAAGGTACTGTTACATAAAATATAAGTTTAGAGAAAGTTCAGAGAATAAGATCCACACCTCTTCTAGTGTCACAGTTACACATCCTCATCTTTCAGAACAAGAAAGCAGCCTTCAAGGTGGATTTGAAACAGTTGCATTTAATAACACAGATCATATTTAAAATACACATACAGGTAAATTTATAACAGAAAGTTTAACCTCCACAAAAAACTTCAAAATAAATGACCAAGACTGTGACAAATAAATCAGCACAACATAGAAAGTTAGCTGTTAATACGAGAGCATCAATTTTAATCTGTTAACCACATGTTAACATGTTGCAGCTCCAGCATTTTCTTTGATTTATCAATTAAAGTATTAAAATGAATCTTACAGTAATGAGTCTGTGTCCTTTATGAACTATTAGTTTATTAGATTTATATTGATTGACTGATTGATATTGACTGATATACCTTTATTAGTCCCACAAGGGGAAATTTCATAAGGCTGCCGACCTATTGCACGCAATGGCGGCGCCATCTTACCCCCCCGACCATACATACATTACACAAAACATCACATGGGGAAGACAGGTCAGAGAGGTCTAACAATGGAAAATGCACCACATGAGGAAAGATAAGGAGAAAAAAATAACTCCCCCCAGACTGAGCTCCAACAGGGAGATCAGGGCCCTGTTTCAGAAAGCCGGTTTAGTGCAAACTCTGAGTAAGTATACCCTGAGTTAACGAAAACTCTGGGTTTTCGGTTTCACAAAGCGAGTTTAGATTAATTCTGAGTGAGTTACTATGACAACACACTCCGTGAAGCTAACCTGCCCCCTAGCAGGTTTACTTCATCTAACCCTGACTTTCTCCGCCTCTTTGTCGGAAACCTGACTGTAGGAAGTGTCAGACATGGCGTGCCCCTTCCTTGAAGAGCCAGTAGATGTTGAAGCCCAAATTCTCCGCAGAGCTCTCCGCCGGGAGAGTGATTAGAGCGCGTTTGGACATTTTATCATTTCCTGATGATTTTCTGTGTGAACGTTACCGTTTTTCAGCACAATCTATAATTTATTTGAATAACATCCTCAGGCCTAATATTGCTCATGTGACACATCGCGGACATTCTCTCAGTTCTGTACATATTATTTGTATTGCACTTCGGTTTTTTTGCAAACGGGAGCTTTCTATATAATATTGGTGACGCTGAGCACGTTTCCAAGGCTACCGTCTGTCGGGCAGTCAGGAATGTTACAGTTGCACTGAAACGTCTCCTGTACTCGTTTGTGGTGTTCCCCGGTCATAGACCCACAAGATTTATCAAAGAGGGATTCCACAAAATTGCAGGTATCAGGATGAACAAAACTTAATTCATGATGTGGTGATACTTGAACTACTACTTAAATTTTACATGTATTTTCAGGGTTCCCAGGCGTGATTGGCTGTATAGATGGCACTCACATTCCAATCATTGCTCCTTCAGTAAATGAAGGAGACTATGTGAACAGGAAGTCTTTCCACAGCATTAATGTACAGGTACATAGTTCCCTGTAGCATTTCAGACTAACAAATTATTTCATTATAGTAATGGATGCTAATTTGTGTTCTCTGCACTGTGAAGATCATATGTGATGCTGCCAACATTATCACAAATGTGGAAGCCAAGTGGCCAGGCTCTGTTCGTGACTCACGAATTTTTCGTGAATGTACACTGAGCACAAAATTTGGACATGGTGAGTTGAAAATACTTTAAAATATATAAAGACCAATTGCTACAGGGACATTTGAACTGAAGTGTATCCTTCTGTCTTAGAAGAGTTCACTGGCTACTTGCTTGGTGATAGGGGGTATCCATGTTTACCCTATTTGCTTACCCCTTACCCTGACCCTGAACCGGGCCCACAGCAGCGATATAATCTGGCTTATTGCAGGACAAGAGCCAGAGTTGAAATGACTATCAGAATGCTTAAGGCCCGGTTCCAGTGCCTTCAAAGACTCAGGGTCACCCCAGAAAGGGCATGTGACATTATTGTGGCATGTGTGATTCTTCACAACATTGCCACAATTAGAGGAGAACACTGTCCTTCTGAAGCAAACATCAGCAGTGATCCAAACCATGAACATCCTGACCCTCCCGCGGACATACAAGATGGAAGAGCAGTCAGAGACACCATATGTCACAATCATTTCCTTTGACCCATCACCTCAACATGTTGAAAGAAGAATAAACAGATTTTTTGTTCAACTGGCTTTATTGGTCGCCTGTATTTCCTGTACACAAAGTATTAATAAGTATATTATTATGTTGTTCAAACACTGAAATAATTCGTCCATCTCTGACCACTTCACCCACCCTTAACTGATGTTCCAGCAGTAAAATCTCAATCTTGGTCTTTTGGATCTGCTGCTTGAAGTGTTCCGTTTCCAAGTCGCATTTTTTTATTTTCTTGATCAAATAGGTCTTGTACAGCTGCTTTACAGGGAGCTATTGAAACACAGAAAATAGCATTGACATTCATAGTACATGCCTACTTAGGTTGGTTGTAAATCAGTGCTGAACATCTTACTGAGGGAAGGTTTGTTGGAGAAGTGGCTGGACCCTCTTCCTCTTCATTTCCATCATCACTCTGTTAGAGACATAGAAAGTCCATGGTTTTATTATAGTACCACATTTTATTCAATTGTTATATTTTCCATTGTAAGATGTAAACCTCATGAAGTGTCTCTGTTGCTTCCTCCTCTGTAACAGCTGTCAATGTTTCTTCATTATTTTCCTGTAGTAAAGAAATGAACAACATTGCTGTTCTACTGTAAACTCATATAATCTGTGGAGTATTAAGAGTACTCACAACTGCATGTTGGTCTGGCTCAACAGTAGGCTGCACCAGATGCAGTACACCATCACCATCAACTGATAGAATATGAGGTTTATACAGGTCACTTATAACTTACAAGGGACCAAATGGCAATTAACAAACATATACCAATCACCTTACACTTCATTGTCATTATGCTCTCAAAGACAACCAAGACTGAGGGAAGGCAAAATCAGTAGGAAAATAACTTCACTACAACATAATTCATTATGGTAAAGAGTTTATCAAATGAATGAGTAGCACTGCAAAGGTGACTGTGAAGAAAGGATGTATGCACATCATGTATTAGTTTGAATTTACCTCTTATGTAGGCACTTGTGTCTTGCGGGGTTATTGACTCAGAGGATGTCCCCGCAGAGATGCCTTCAGCCACAGGGCGCCCACTGTTTTGGCTGAGGGCCAACTGCTCAGCCTCTGTGAGCGGTGGTGGTGGAGGACCCCCACCTGTTTTTCGGGCCTCTGCTTTTTTTCTGTTGGCTATAACGGGTCACATTTGAGCATACAGAGTAAGCAAATATGTACCTATGCTCAGATAATTTCAATAAGTGCTTACAGAAAGAAAATTAATGTAGCCTCTAACTGCAATTGATTTACATAGGACAAACAGACCAAGCACTATGGCTCATAATACAATTACACCTTACCTGTTTGGACAATATTTTTATATTTCATTTTTACTTGCTACCAGGAACGTTTGGGGCCTGTTGGGTTGCACCTGCTCTCACATCACATCACAAAATGAAATGTATAAAATAAAAAATAAAATACAATATAATAAAATAACGTGTTAAATGGGTGGAAATCCCTAGATCAATGTTGTTTTTTTTTTTTTTTTTTTTTTTTTTTTTTTGCCCATTTTTGTCCCATTTGGTTCTTTAGCCGTCAGAATTGTTGTCTGAAGACCAACAAGGATACCCAATGGATTTATTTTGCCAAATGGATCATCATGGCATTGCCGTATTGGTCCATTTGATCGACCTTTGTTTTTATTATTTATTTTATTTTCAGTTGTTACAGACGGGACAGACATGAGTGAGGGATAGGAAAGGGAGAAAGAAAGAGGAAGGAAAAGAAAAACAGAAGGGGAGAGGGACATTGAGAAAGGGGGGAAAAAAAATATCTCCGGGATCACCTGTTGAGAGAAAAAGAATAGAAAACAAGCAAAAAAAACAAAAAACAAAACAAAGCAACATACTATACACAACACCATCGCATTAATCTACCTAAGTGTAAACAGCAGTAAATACTAAATATTGAATGTTGTTGTGCAGCACGCAGGACAGACAGCGCACAATGTGCTTTGAAGTAGCAGCCAAGAAAGGTGTGATTTAAGTCTACAAACAGTGAACACCTGTGTGCACACCTGTGTGGATCGGCGCGCTTGTATTCAAATGGTTTCCCCATGTAATGGTCTGCAAGAGGATGTAGAGAGCCATAGCCCTGTCCCTCAGGGCATGAAGTAGGCATGGAGGAGATCCAGGCCCCAGACATCCAGAGGTCCCAGAGTGCAAGAGCCCAAGGAGGACCACCGGAGGGGCATCCGTGCCACCTTCATGGGAAGGGCTGAGGATACCCAGGCGAGGGGTCACCCAGTAGCCACCGGGCAGAAACTAGAGGGGGCTGCACCGGCGTGCCCGCCGGCTCCGCCGGCAGCCAGCTGTGCCAGAGTGAACCGAGCCGCAGGCACAGAGGCCGGAGGCCCGAGGGCCCTCCGCGCCCCGGAAGAGGCCTGACTGAGCAGCAGGCGCCAGGCCCCGCCAAGTAGCCACCGGGAGTGAGCTGGCACATGACCTGAGCGCCCAGCCCCGGACACCAAGAACCAACAATGCACCGACCCCTGAGGGCATCAGTCACCGGCAGGGAGTGTGGTGAGGGGAGATAGGCCTCCACACTTGGAGGGCCTGGGAGTTCCCAGAGAGGTGGAGTCTAAGACCCGACCTGACATATAGACACAGACAAACAGGCACACACAGACACAGACATGCATTCCCACCCTCATGCACACATATACAAACACTCAGCACTCACCCAACGTAGGAATAAACGTAAATGGACATGTACATACAATCACACTCCCCAAACATACTCTATACCCCGGGTCCAGGTATCCTCGCCCCCAGAGGGGGAAACGGCACCCAGACCCAAGAGATGTTACCCTTCCCTCCGGGGTGGAGGCTAGCAGACCGCCCCAGGCTCCGCAGCAGCAGGGAGGCCAATCGGACAGCCAGCATCTCTTCCCAGCCCCCCCGCCCCGATGGCTAGCAGAGAACGGGGGTGTGTTAAGACCCCATACCCTCCTCCTCCCGCTCAAGTGTAGTGTTACTGCGTGTTGCTCTAAAGTGTGTTTAAAACAAGGGAGAGCATGGTGCTGCTGCCAGAGAGCAGCAGGTGTTAGCACGGCCCCTCCCGAGAACCCTCAATGTCTACATGGATTTAAAATTGAGAGGTGGGCACCGGCGCCAGAGGTAGGTTTGAATACACAGACCGTCTACTGGACGCCGTTAACGTGCCCACCCTCAAGGCCCTATATATATATATATATATGTGTGTGTGTGTGTTATTAGAGTGTAAGTAATGTGGATGTCTAAGTTGTGAGATAAAATTGAGGCACAGGTGGCCAGAAGAGGACAGAGGGGGGGGGAATGTCTCCCCTGCACCCTGGTGACACACCCGCACCCCAAAGCCCTACCTGTGTGGGTGGGTGTGGTGGAGCGGGAAGAGGGAGGCAGCCGGGGACGGGGAGGAAAAGAAGGGAGGGGAGGGTGTCCCTCCCTAGGGCCAGCTCCCCCGCTGACCCCAATAGGCACCCCCGTCCTCTGGTATCCACCAAGGCAAGGGAGCCCAGGCCCATCCAGACCGGGGCCTACGGCAGCAGCACCGCCAAGCCCCACAGGACCCGGGGCAGCCCACCCTACCCCACCGCAGAGGAAACTGTACCCACCCCAACATTCAATCATCTCCCAGACTACACAAGACACAGACACCCAGGTTAAGTTTATTCTCCACCTCTCCTATGTCTCTCCCCCACCTGCAGAGTGGACTCCTGCAAAGATGGAACAACCTCCCTGCCAGTTGAAGAGCCCCCCGGTTAGGCCGATGCACAAGAGGCCCCCTGCGCCAGGGCTGAGCCCCCGTGCACCCACCCGCCCACAACCTCGGCGACACACCGACGAGGACCGAAGCCCCCAAGGCCCAGCCAGAGCCCCAGCACGGAGGCGAAGCACCCCCGAACCCCAAACCCCCACGCCCGCCCCGGATCCACTCAGGGGCAGCCAGGCCACCAGGCCAGTAACCTACGTCCGCCAGCACAGACCATCCTCCAGCCCCGCTGCACGCGGCCACGAGGAGAACAACCTCTGAGAGCGACCAGAGCCACTAACCAGGTTATGAACACAACCCCCGGGTTAAGCCCTCCAGGGATAACGTCTCTAGGGGTCCTCCAGGTGCCCTAAGCCCATCCCAACCTCCACATCAACCACAATAGCCAAGGCGGGACCAAACCACGACCCCCCAACCCCGCTAGGTGATGGACCCGATCAAAGGAGCCCAGAGGGATTGATCTAATGTGGTGGCAGAGGCTATATCGAGACTAATGTGATCTATTAGATAGTTTCTATATTGGCTAGAATTAAGATTATTTTTATTTTTCCAGTTCATGAGGACCGTTTTCTTGGCGATGCATAGGGCAGTAAAAACCATGTGGACTGTATTAGTTTCTGTAGTGACATCATCCAAATTTCCCAACAAGCATACTAAAGGGGAGGTTGGAATTTTACATTTCAGACACTTTGATAAGTCTTCACATATCTCGTGCCAAAACTTCTGCACTGGTGGACAGAACCAAAGAGCGTGGATGTAATTGTCTGGTGTATTGCCTTGACAGTGCGAGCAGTTGTTGGCGGATGTAAAGCCCATCTTGAACATTCGATGACCTGTATAGTGCACTCTATGCAGTATTTTGTATTGTATTAATTGCAGATTGGGATTTTTAATCAATTTAAAGGTTTTTAAGCACATCTGAGACCAGACGTTTTGGTCTAAGCTGACTGATAAATCTGCTTCCCACTTTGCAATAGGAAGGGATATTGATTCATCTATTTTAGAAAGTGTTCTGTATATTTTAGATAATAGTTTGGGGGATTTAAGAGTAAGAAATTGAACCACACTTGGTGGTGTTTGTAATTCAACTTGACTGAGGTTAAATTTCTTTTTTACTATGGATTTAATTTGTTGATATTCTAAAAATCTTTTCTTGTTGATCCCATATTGTGTAACTAGTCTGTCAAATGGAATAAATTCTGTTCCCTCTAATATATGTTCTAAGTATTTGATTCCTTTACAACTCCATTCTGGGAAATTAATCTTATTATTGTTTTGTAATATGTCAGGGTTATTCCAGATAGGTGTACGTTTGCATGGGATTAATGAAGACTCCGTTATTTTTAGAAACTCCCACCATGCTGTCAGAGAAAAGCTGATGTTGATGCTTTTAAAGCATTCATGTCTTTTGATGTTTGAGCTAATAAATGGTAGGTCTGAAATCTCTAGATCATTGCATAGTGCCTGTTCAACATCTAGCCAGGGCTCATCTAAGAGGGTACATTTTAACCATTCTGAGATGAACTGAAGCCTGTTGGCTAAGAAGTATTGGTGAAAATTAGGCAGATCTAATCCTCCTCTATCCTTGGTTCTTTGTAGTGTTTTTAAGCTGATACGCGGGGGTTTATCTTTCCAAAGGAATTTAGAAATATGTGAATCCAGAGATCTGAACCAATCTTGTGATGGTTTGTTGGGGATCATTAAAAATAAGTAATTTATTTTTGGCAAGATCATCATTTTTATAGTGGCGACCCTTCCCATGAGTGATATGGGTAGAGATTTCCATCTAGTCAGATCGCCTTCTACTTTCTTTAGAAGTGGGATGTGGTTTAATTTAATTAAGTCTGAAAGCTTAGGAGAAACATTAATACCTAAATATTTAATATTTCCAGATTGTAGTGGGGCAGAAGATGAATTATGGAAGGAGCAGTTAATGGGAAGAACTGTAGATTTTGGCCAATTAATTGAATAATCTGAAACTCTTGAAAACCAGTTTATTAGAGTAATTACCTCAGAGAGGTTGATTTGTGAGTTTTGCAGAAAAAGCAACACATCATCCGCATAGAGACTGATTTTATGTTCTACGTTCTTACATTTTATGCCCTTAATTGTTGTAGCCTGTCTAAATGCTGCTGCTAGAGGTTCGATAAAAATTGCAAAAAGTGAAGGGGAGAGTGGGCATCCCTGTCTGGTGCCCCTCAGAAGACAAAAGCTGGAGGATGTCTGGTCATTTGTTCTGATACGAGCTGTTGGGGAATTGTATAATATTCTTATCCAATTTATGAAAGAGTTTCCAAAACCAAATTTGTGTAAAGTTGCAAATAAAAATTTCCAGTTAACTCTGTCAAATGCTTTTTCTGCATCTAGAGATAATATTATGGTTTCAATGTTTTTATTGTATGAGTAGTCTATTAAATTAAGTAATCTACGAGTGTTTGTTGAGGAGTGCCGACCTTTTATGAAACCAGTTTGGTCAGGATGAATTAAGAGGGGGGTTATTTTCTCTAATCTCTTTGAGAGAGCTTTGCAGATTATTTTAAGGTCTACATTTATAAGGGATATTGGACGATAACTTGAGGGAAATAAAGGGTCTTTTCCTGGTTTTAGCAGGAGATTAATGTTGGCAGAATTCATATTTGGTGGTAGTCTGCCATTTTTCTTGATTTCCTGCAACAATCTATGGAATACTGGTGCCAAAATTGTCCAGAATTCTTTGTAGAATTCTGCAGGAAAGCCGTCTGGACCTGGAGCCTTGTTATTGGGCATACTTACCAGGGCTTCCTGGAGTTCACCTGGCGTCAGTGGCGAATCCAGTGCCATTGCTTGACTGTCTAGTAATTTTGGAAGAGTTACGTTGTCAAGAAACAAATCAATTTCATTTTTAGATGGGTTTATTTGTGGTGAATATAAAGTTTCATAGAAATCCCTAAAAATGTTGTTTATTCTTCCAGGGTCACATATTGTGTTCCCCGATAAATCTTTAGTAGCACATATAGTTGTTTTTTCTTTATTTATTTTTAACTGGTTTGCTAGAAATCCTGATTTGTTACTGTGTTCAAAATTCTGCAAGCGAAGTCTTTGTACAAGGAATTGTGTTTTTCTATTAATAATTTCATTTAATTCTAGTTTTGTTTTGCATATTTTGTTCATTATTTCTTGATCTTGGTGGAACGCGTAGGCTTCTTCTAAGGATTTGATGGTTTTTTCTAATTCCTGAATATTTTTGTTTTCTTCTTTCTTTTTGTGTGATGAGAAAGAAATTATTTTACCTCTCATCACAGCTTTTCCTGCTTCCCATAGAACAGAAGCAGATGTTCCGGGAGTGTCATTAAAGTCTAAATATGAAATCCATTCCTTTTTAAAATATTTAATAAAGTCTTCATCTTTAAGTAGTGATGTGTTAAATCTCCAGTTTTTACTTGGCGTAGTATTATTCTTGTGCATTAGTGTTAAAGATACAGGAGCATGATCGCTGACAGCTATAGGGTGAATCTCAGTGTCTGAAATGTCACTCAGCAGTGAGCTGCTGACCAAAAAATAATCCAGACGAGAGTAGGAGTGATGAACATGTGAGAAGAAAGTATATTCCTTACTGTTGGGGTGAAGGGAGCGCCATGCATCGCAAAGGCCATAATCGCTCATATACTGTTTGATTATATTTGTGGATTGCCAATTGCGCTGAGTTCCTGTTGTGTTGAGCCTATCCATTTCTTCATTTAGTCCAAGGTTGAGGTCGCCTCCAAGAATGAGTGTGCAATCAAGGTGTTCAGAGAGTGCACTAAAAAATCCGTGGAAGAATGAGGGTTCATCAACATTTGGACCATATATACTTACAATACATAGTTTTTTGTTCAATATTGATAGTTTAATAATTAGAAATCTACCCTCTGGATCTATAACTGTATCGAGTACTGTAAAATTAACATTTTTATGTATTAAAATTGCTACTCCTCTTTGTCTAGAATTATAACAAGCTGCAAACACATTAGGATCAATGTTTAAATTAACACTCACGCATTGACTCTGTCGGCTATGTTTTGCCATGCATGCTCCCTTTCTTTTGCAGCTGAGGCTGTGTTACTTTTTTTCCGCAAAATTTGCATGTTATCGGCTTGTGCTGCCATCAGAATTTCGGCCTCAAGCGCCGTAAAATACATTGACCGCGCCTTCTTTCCCTCCATCTCCATGGTGACTCGCTTAATCTGTGCTCCACTAATCAGGGCTTTATGTATCCTCGTGCGCGCGCTTAACTTGGGGTTAAAGCAACTCCGCGTTGATTGAACTAATTGTTATCAGCCTTTCTGAAACCGAATATTCCGAGTTGGACAGTTCGGGGTTACTCAACCATGAGTATCATTTTTAACTCTGAGTTTTCTAAACCCGCTTTCTGAAACAGACCCCAGTTTGAGAACAGAAAAAACACCTCTGCACATGAAAAAACTCTTAATACACCAAAGAAACACATGACAAGCCACAGGGGTGGGTAAAGGGTGAGAGACACTGAAGGTCACCGCAGGGATCAAGCAGAACTCGCAACCTTCACCAGCAGCTTCCTCAGAGGGAAATCTTCAGACCTCCACTAGACGCCCAAAATAGGAGATGGACAAATCTGCATTTCATGAGCAGTGTGATAGAGACCTTTACTTTGTGTGATGTTAGAAGTTTTCACATCATCCTCAGATGAAGCACAGAGACTCTGGACTTTTACATAATGATGTTATATTCAGTCCTGTAGAAAGTTACATATTTAAAATATATATTATCCTTTCTGGTTACTCTGGTATGAAGGACTCTCAATGACTTCATGGTAAAAAAAAAAACACAATATTGGCAAAACACAGTGTGAGTGAATTCCAGAATAAAGTTTTTAGTTCAACATACAAGCTTTTTAAATGGAGACCTCAAAGATGAGATGATGAGCAAGTTTCCAGTCCTGGTTCAGTCTGCTGAGTATTGGACAACATATATTATTTATCTCTAAGGATGGAAGATGTACAGAGTACTGCATATGTAACTTTGTGAACAAGACTCATTAAGAATAAATCAGACTGATTTTTAACCTGAATATTTGAAACAAATTCAGTAGAGAAAAATCTATAAATAAATAAACAGTCTGGAACAAAATCCCAGAAATTTCCTGTGATTAAATGACTAAGATTCAATTTGAGGAAATGTGAAGTTATGTGAGTTAAAACTTGTGAACGAGAGTGTTTTACATGGAATCACTTTTTCTGCTGTTAAATCTGTGTGTTTGATCCAGTCAGACTCTGATTCTTCTTCAGCAGCGATGCTGCAAATGAAATTAAGCAGCCAAAGCTGCTCAAATGTGATTGGTCAGGAAACACAAACAGAAAACAGAAATCTTGTCCTTTGATTCCAGATTTGACATATTCAGATACAAAATCTGTTTTTTTTCTATCAGAGAGAAAAGACGGTGACGGAAAGATGAGGCACCGTGACTGATTCATCCTCTATAAACATCCACAGGAAACTGATGGAAATCTGTCCAACAACATCAGCGTCCTAATGAGCCGCTGCTAGAAGGACAAAATCCTGACCTGACATCAGTCCAAGTGTCTGGTTAAATGTACTGAAAGGTGTTAAACAACAAGTGCTGCTGGAAGAGTTTTCATGAAGAGAACATTAACACTGTGAATGAGGGATGGACTTTGATTCAGTTTGACACAATCTGTTTTTCTTTCACTTTGAATAAATGTTTTTGTGGGACTGAGGATACATTTGTTTCCATTTGGAAGTTTGATGTCATCTGTTCCTCTTGTTTCTGTCTTAAAACAAGATGAAAAATCTGTTCAAACAGAAATAAATAGAATTGAATTTCTGACAGCAGTAAATAAAAATCGTCCCTGAGCTCAGTATGTTTGTGACTCTGAGATGGAGGTGAAACATGTGAAGCTGGGCTGTGGTTTACTGCTCTCTTCCTGTCACAGACACTGTTTGACATCTGTTCATCTGTTGGTTTTTGTTCAGGCTGCAGGGATCATTTCTCACTGTGGGGATGTTCCTTATAACAGTTGCAGTAGTAGGTGGCTGAATGATCGAGTTTAACTTTCTTAATCTCTAACTCCCAGCCTTTGTTTGTATTTACAGAAGAGAAGTCACTGAGCTGAGGATGAGAAGAGTAACTTCTATCTATGTCACCGTTACTCCGATCAATATCAAAAATCACTTTGAATGTTTCTTTTTCTTTCTTCTGGTACCAGAATATATAATTATAATCACACTTATTAATCCCTCCACAGCTGAAGGAGACACTTTCTCCAACTCTCCTGGTCAATGTTAAATCGTCCTGAATCAGCTGTTCTGCTGCCATGGTAACCAGTGCTGTAGAGACACAGACAGATAGATGAAGGTTAGTGTGACAGTGTTTGTTACAGGTTGACTTTGTTGGCTCCTGATTGGCTGGAAACACTCACCTGAACACAGACAGCACAGAGCAGCAGCTGGGAGGAAAAGCATTTTGTGCAGTGGTGTTTCCTCTGGTGAACCTGGGGAGAAGTGGCGCTCTGATGCAGCTGAGGCCAAACAAGGACGAGCTGCGAGATCAGACGAGGGCCACGTGGTTTCTAACAGGTCCTCAAAGCTCCCATCAGCCCCTGCGGCCCACAGATAAGACTGCTGCTGCTGATTGACAGCTCAGCTGAAGCTGCTGTGGTTTCATCGTCTTCATTTCAATCTGACAGCAGATCCAAAAATCTGGGTCACATGATGCACAAACACTCAGAAACATTCATGTTGCTGTGAATTTAGTAACACACACTGTTATCTGTTGTTTAACAGCTGTGATGAAAACACTAAATATACAAACTAAATATAACTAAACTATAAATAAATAGAAAAATAAAAATAATAATATGGTTCAATATTTTAAAAGTTCATAAATTGCACACAAAGTAGTTAAAAAAACAAAATCATATATAAGAACATTTAGAGTAAAAATCTTCTTTGAAACAAACACATGTGGTTCTGTTGTGTGTTTAAAATATGTGCACACTGTGCTTCTTTCCCACATCTTCTAATGTGTTTTGTTCCAAGTTGGTTTCAGACTGAAGGATTCATTAAAGCCTTTTTAAGAATCATTCAAATGATGATCATCAATTCTAATATCTATAAACAGTAATAAAAACAGGGCTGTGTTTCACGTCAGCTTCATTTATTTGTAGCCATGGTTAGATTTCATTTGCAGTAGGCAGTCATCCACCTTTACACACACATTTACACAACAGTACAAAAGTACTTTTTGATTCATGAAAGAGAAATAAGACAAATGTTGCCTTTGTATCATCTCTGATATGGAAGGTCTCATTTGAAGATGTGAGTGAAGGACACAAATCTTTTGATCTGGTGTTGTTCTACATTTTAGGACTAAAAGACAGAAGGAAGAAAGTGAAAGTGACTGTGCGAGGGGTTGAAGTCATGAAGTCAAGTGGAGGCCGCTGACTGCTGTTACTTTCTGCTGTACAGCTTAAACAGGGACTCACAGTCAGCCTGCTAGAACATTTGGATGAAGAGAAAAAGGAGGAAAAAGACTTTGAGGGAAAAATCCAATAAGATCAGCATGTTTTTAATGTGGGAATACAACAGTTTCCTCCACCATGACACACACTGGAGCCTCTTTTTGCTCACAGCTTCACTGTTTGTCTCAAAGTTCAGTTTGGAGGCCAAAATTGTTGCAACACATTTGTAAGTTTGCACTAATTTCACTGTGTGACCCTTAATGGATGTAATCAAAGAATCAGTCAGTGAAATATGAAGCTGTGCTGTAAGTTTGGAGGAGAAAAGTGTCTCAGTGACTTTAATGAGGTGAACACATGAATACAGAGCACTGACTGACACGTACAGACTCCTTTAATGAGTCGCACACATTTTTGTGACTTCATTAAATGTCAAAAATGACACAACAACCTGCGAGCACATTATTGTCTGTTTGCTGTTTGTGTGCTTTGTTTCCTGTTATGATAGCAGGCATACAGCCATGTTCTCAATGTCTCAGCTATCATTGATTATTTCTGCTTTTCCTCTTCTATTAGGCACTTCAACTCAATGAATGACACACAGAAAGATTTCATGACTGTGTTCTTCAAAATAAGGACAATATGTTATCTGCATCTGAATGACTCATGTTGCCTTGTTTCTACTTTGTTTGCATATTTCTGCTTGTTGGAAACGATTTTCTGAATCATTCAGTAGTTTTTGTAATAATAAGGACATTTAGCAACACTTCAAAATGATTCTCCAACATTTGCTGTTCAGACTTGATCTGTTCTTACGTGTGTGATATCCAGAATGAAAAACTCAGCTCAGCTAATAAAATGGGAGCTGAGCAGACTGCAGGGGCTTCATGGTCTCTCCTTTGAGTCCATGAAAGTTCATTTGTCAGCTCTGAGTTGAGGATTTGAGCTGTTTCTCTCACAGGTGAAGAACACAGATGCTTCCTGGAATCATTCTTGAAGCAGAGTTCATGCTTGTAACTGTCATTGTGTTATTAAAGTGAAAAGCCACAGCTAACGGTGTGGAGGCTGCAGAGCAGAAAGCCACACAGCCCGTCTGCTGCAGGAAGTTTGGATACAGTCAGTTTGTGCTTCACTCACACGGCTTGTTGTTCATCACACAATGAAAGTCGAATCAAACTCTTCATCTTGAAATCTTTATTATTCACACAAACACAACTACACTGTTTGACATTTGAAAATCAAACAAAAACAAATCAAACTGAAAACTTGTGATAAAAATATTCCTGATGATTTTTGTTACTACAATAAAAGTCACAATAAGTACAAAAAGAATTCTAACTCAGAGCAACAATACATGTAAAGATGGATTTATTTCAGATGATCTTCTAACTGTTGAAGAAAAAGGCAAAATAAGCACAACACATCATAACTAACATTTGTGAACACTGATCAAAGTGATGAATGAGATGAATTGATGAGATCTGATGGTGAGAAAAGGCGAGCAGGAAACAGTCAGTCAGCATGTGTGCAGTTGGTGGACGCTCCCTTGTTTGTGAGCATCATCAGCAGAGAGAGTCCACAGCAGTACACCAGACTCTTCACTATCAGCACTGTGTACAGCAGGCAGAGCAGCTTCACCCTGCACTGAGACTGGAAGGACACTGAAGGACAGACAGACACAAAGAGACAGACAGACAGTCGGGTTATTCCTCTCAGATCAAGGAGAAAAAGTCCAAATAGAAACAGTCACAGCTTCTTCTTCAAGTGGATGAATTGATGTAGTGTTTGTGTCCACTTGGGGGCAGAAGAACTCCACAAGCAGCTAACAAACTGATCTCTGACATATTATGGTCTGTCTGCTGTTTGGTGCTGAGCAGCTAGTGTACAGTGGCTTTATCAGAGCTTGTTGGATGAAGATTTGATCAATTAGTGCAACTTTAAGACCCTAAACTTGTTCCAGCTCCCTCATTGGACATTGGAGCTGTCCATGCAGAGAGGCAGCAGGTGATCTTACAGTCAGCTGGCTGCAGAGCTGGCAGGTCTGCTGGCTCTCTCTCTGGAGGACAGGAGGCTGCTGGAGCTGGAAGCTCTGAAACAGAAAAGGAGTCAAATGTTTGGAGCTGCAGTGAGAAATGTCAGTCCTCTGCTGCTCTGCTCTCTTTGACAGCATCTCCACATGAAGCTGAATCACTGCTCAACACAGTCACCAAGCCTTCATTACCTTGTTGTGTTTGGGCCTCCACTGTGCCCCCCTCGTGCTTCACCCAGCAGCTGTATTTATATGTGTTGGTGTCCTGCTCCTGGATCAGTAAGATGGAGGCGCTGTGTCCCGACTCTCTGAGCTCCAGCTGCTCTCCCTCAGCAGGGGGCAGCTCCTCCGCTTCTCCGCCGTTCTTCTTCTGTCTTTTCCAGGAGAACTGGACCAGAGGAGGAAACATGGCTGAGGCCACACACAGCAGGGAGCTGTTCCCCTCCAGGTGGGCTCTGGATGCTGCTGGGTACACGCTCACCACGGGCTTCACTACCTGCTCATCTGAAGTTTGACAGCAGCAACAAGCAGCACAGACACACATTCACACAGTCAGCAGCAGCTTCCAGCACTGCACTGCATTCAGTCTGATCCTGGAAACTACATGGACTCTGATCACTAAACTACTCATCAATACAGCACAAAGTTCACTACATACACTGGATTCAGCTTCATATCAAACACAGTCATCACCTCATGTCATCATGGCTCACATGAGGAACACTCAGCATGATTTTAAAAGTCAAATTAAATTCATTTCAGTTCAATTTGTTATGTGTTTGCTAATGGTCGGATCATATGGTGGTATCTGGCCCTCCAGGCTTTTAAGTTCATGGTGGTCCATAGGATGGGGGTTCAGATGGCTGTGGCTGATTTCCTGCTGGAGGTGTGTGGCGGGGTGTGGTTGGTTGCTCGGTTGCAAGGGAGGAGTCAAACAGAGTGTTCAGGGTGTGGCGCCTGGGAAGGCTTGTTTTCAGAGCATGGCAAGCATCATATAATCATCCCTTCCCTTTCAGTAGCGGCCGGGCTGGAGAGGAAGAGAGCTGCTGGAGCAGAGAGTCGGTGCGGATCTGGAGCAGTGAGCACCGAAAAGTGCTAAAGCAAACAATGACATTAGAACAAATAAACAAAAGCCCAACACGAGTTTCTGCGTCCTGTCTGGTCCTTTGGGTTACACACACTTTAGCCTTTCCCACTCATTTTCCTGTTCAGAAGCAAATTCACCCTCTGCAATGTAGGCAACAGAAAATAGAGATATATTTTTTATTTTCCTTCTTTTTGTCAGATTTTAGTATAATTCAATTAAAAAAAATAGACTAAAGTTTGTGTTTCCATATTTTAATATTATTTTATCATTATGTCAATATAGCGCAAGGTTCACCTAGCTTTGCACAAAAATAAAAAAAAAAGTTTTTTTTTCATTTCAACTGTTTGATATGCATCAACCAGTTTTAGCCAATCATACTTTTTGTTTGCTTTTAACTTTGACGGCTCCTCCACATCTCCATAAACATTGCGCGGGACATTTTTTCCTCGTGAAATAAAAAAGGGAAAAAAATACGATATGCTGTTTCTTAAGTCTTATGTATAAATATATGTTTGTTCCCCATAAGCACCGTAACTGTAGTTTAAATGTTTCAGATGTACAGTATATACATTGAACAGCCACAGCATGAAAATCACCTGCCGATCACTGTGTAGCATTAGGCACTGGGGTCCTTTGGTCCTGTGGGTTGCTGAGTGGGACTTCCATGGATCAGGCATGTTCAGGGTCATCCCACTGATACTCAGATTGGAATAGGAAGGAGGTTGAGTCAGGGCCTTTGGTTCTTTGCTGTAATCTTTTAATTGTTCGGACACATTTAATTTAAAATCTGTCAGTGGTTTTACTGTTGTGGCTGATCAATATAACGTAACTGAAGTTAACATTACATTTGACCCATGGGAAGAACCAGTGCCACAAAACATTTTATGACTGAGCACAAAATATATTTTTCCAATTAATCATTGTTAATATGAGTGAGTTGCTGTGTGGGGTTTTTTCCCACGCTGATATCCACTTGCAATCATGCCCATTCAGATAACCAATTAACTGCATGTCTTTGGACTGGACATGGAAACATTCTGATAGCATGCAAACTCCACAAAGAAAGAGCCCAGGCAGATGGTGGATGTGAACTTCTTGCTTTCGACATCTACGTTTCTCTGTATTTTTAAAATGTGAAAATAAATCCAATGCCCACACTTTTGGTTTGCAATGGGATCGTTCTGATGATTATTTATTACAGCTTGATTTCACAAGCTTCTAGTATATTTTCTCAATACTGTCACCTATTGATCCATATCCCATCCCTCATCACAAAAGCATAAAAAACATAATACAAACACTTTAACATAAAAAAAAACTCATTACAGAAAATAGATATTAAGATTTAAAATATGTAATTTATTACCAATTTCCTTGAAATTGTTAGTTATAGGAAAAAATACATCCTTCCGTCCTCTTCTGCTGATTCAATTCAGGGTTAAAGACAGACAGCTTTTCACAGCTTTGATATCCACTTGCTACAAAACTAGAAATTGATTTAAAAAAAACGACAAAAAAAACTTTTGTTGAAATCACTTACATACAAGGTCTTCTGAAATCCCTTCATTTGTTTTACAGCGCTCACATAATTGTCAATACTGTAAAACTGTACTCTAAAAACTGTTGTCTGCAGGGGCTATCACCATTTAAAGATATTCTGGTTGGCGTAAAATTAATGTAGCACTTGGCTCTCCCAGTCTGAAGCCTGGATACAATGGCTCAGTGAATTCAGTGTGGAAAGTGTGCAGGTGAATCATGGTCTGTGAAGACACTGCGTAGAAGGACAGCGTGCCAACTGTCCAGTCTAAGAACACTCCAACCCTCTTGGAGTTGAAATAGGGAACAGATATGGGTGCATCATCATTCTTATTGTGCCAGACGGTGTATTTGCCTTTGCAGTAGCGTAGACTCCAGGACTGATCATTGTAGCCAAGGACTGGTTCGTTCCCTTTACCTTTCCTGCTGATTCCTTTATATGCAACTCCTATACCCATCCATTCCTCAGACCACTCTATTTCCCAGTAGCACCGATCACGGAGACCCTCATTACAAAGCACTTGTCCCCAGTCTTCAAATCTCTCTGGGTTGTCAGGGTATTTCTGACTTTCTTCCAATCGTTTCATTTGTTTCTTGTCTTCAGAAAAAGATAGTTCTGAATGTGCTGTATTCATGTTCACAGTCAGCTCTTGTGCATCTGAAAAAAAAGATTTCAGTTTTGTTTTTTGTGCCCCCATCCAGTATAAAAACTTGAAATGTCACTGGTATGTTTGTTTAAAAATAATAACAAAAAGTCTCACATTTCTTCAGAGCTGATTTTAAGTAACACTCCCCACTGTCACTTATCCTAGGTAAAATCAAAGATGTTATTTTCTGCTAATCTAGAGAACATGAAAAAAATAACTTTTATTTAACTGTAAGTGTAATTTAACTCAACTATACCTGATAGTGAGGTGATCAGGGTCGTTCTCTATGGAGGAGAGGTGCTTTATTCCCAACTCCCCAGGATGATTGTAACTCAAGTCCAGCTCCTTCAAGTGTTTGAGGCTGGAGGTCAGAGCTTTAGCCAAAGAGTCACAGCCCGAGTCAGTGATTCCACAGAATGCCGAACTGAAATTTAAATTTAAAGCATATAGAGTTAGTTTCTTTTAGCTATTTGTGTGGCATAAATATCCTGCACCAGGATATTTTCACAAACCTAAGTTTTTCCAGCTGGCATGCAGTATTGCCCAGTCCATCAAGGAGAAGTTTCACTCCTTTGTCTTGCAGGTCATTATCACTCAAGTCCAGCTCTTTTAGACATGAACTAAATAGAACTTTGGAAAGCATCTCACAGCATTTCTCAGTAAGGTTGCATTCTTTAAGCCTTAAAAAGCAGAAAAAATAACCATATGCTAGTATATTTTGCAGGGTTAATAGGCTGCTGTACAATATAAAATAGTAGATGATGCCAAGTTAAAGCACTGTATTAAAAAATAGTTAAATAAATATTAAGCCAGGGCCAATGTCTGTGATTCCACATATTGTCAATCTGAGTAAAGCCTATTAAGTTTAATTTACAGTAAGTAACATACAGTGTTATTTTTTTAATTATTTAGCTATGAAGAAGAGAGTGAATTTGATCTGGTGTGTTTGTTTCAGCTGTGTTTTTAGCATCATAATAATTGTCACATTTAAAAATAATATTGTATGTCATATGAACATTACAGAGTATTGTTGTAATTTACTCACAAAGCTATTTTGGATTCCTTAATCACCGGTAACAGCCGCTGGAGACCCTCCTCAGATCTGGAATATTTTCTCAGATCAAACTCATTCAACTCATCCTTGGATGTCAGCAACACAAAAACCAGAGCAGACCAAAGTGAAGGTGAAAGTGTGATCTCTGACAAACTACCAGAACTCAGACACTTCTGGATCTCCTCTACAAGAGACTGGTCATTAAGCTCACTGAGGCAGTGGAAGAGATTGATGCATCTTTCTGGGGAAAGAGTTTGACTGATTTTATCCTTGATGTACTCAATAACTTCCTCATTACTTGGTAAAGTACTCCTCATGGTGGCAAGAATACTCTTCAACTGATCTGATTCCTGTGAGAGGCCAAGAAGGAAGCGGAGAAAAAGATCAAGCTGACCATTCTCACTTTGCAAGGCCTTATCCACTGCACTTTGGAGAAGGCCAGTTACTTCAGTAGAAGCCTCTCGGACAGTGAGGGATCCTTCTGGTTCCAACAAGTTTAGGTTAGAGCAAATGAAGGTGTGGAAAACATACACTGCAGCAAAATACTCCTGAATGCTGAGGTGCACAAAGCAATATGATCTCTTTAGATGAATTCCAAAATCATTCTTTGAGATCTCTGTGAATACTCCTGAATATACTGCAGTGTCGCTGACATTTATTTCGTACTCGCTGATTTCATTCTCATAGAAGATTATGTTTCCCTTCAGTAGCTGCTCAAAGGCTAGTTTTCCAAGCTTCAAGATAATCTCTTCATTCATTTTGACCTGTGATTGGGTCTCGCAAACCTCTTCCCTGAGTGTGTACTTCTGACATTTGATCAATGAGTTGTGCACAAGAAAATGTGTGTACATTTTTGTCAGTGTGTTGGGCATTTCTCCTCTCCTCTCGTGGCTTTTTTCTTCTAAAATCTTCTGCAGGACAGTGGCAGATATCCAGCTGAAGACTGGAATATGGCACATGATATGAAGGCTCCTGGTTGACTGAACATGTGAAATGAGTCTGCTGATCATGTTTTGATCAGAGATTTTTTTCCTGAAGTATTCTTCCTTTTGTGGATCATTAAACCCTCGTATCTCTGTCACGCGATCAACACAGTTAACTGGAATGCGACGTGCAGCTGCGGGTCTGGTGGTAATCCAGATGTGCGCAGAGGGCAGCAGGTTCCCCTTGAACAGATTTGTGAGAAGCACATCTACTGGAACTTGCTCTGAGACACAAGAACAAGGCTCATTGTTGTTGAAGTCAAGAGGAAGCCGGCACTCATCCAGCCCATCAAATATCAGCACAAGCTTATATTTGCTAAAATCTGAAATCCCTGAATCTTTTGCCTCTGTGAGAAAATTATGAAGAAGTTCTGTTAGAGTGTATCTTCTCTCCTTCATCAGATTCAGCTCCCGAAATGGTAAATTAATAAGGAGCTGAATATCCTGGTTAACTCTTCCTTCTGCCCATTCAAGATTTAACTTCTGCACAGAGATAGTTTTTCCAATACCAGCAATGCCTGTAGTGAGCACAGTTCTGATGAATCTATGGGATCCACAAAGAGAATTAAATATGTCTTCGCATTTGATTTGCTTATCTTTTGTCATTGATCTCCTTGATGCAGCCTCAATCTGCCTGACCTCATGTTCATTGTTAACAGTTTCACTGAGTCCTTCTGTGATGTAGAGCTCAGTGTACACCTTGTTGAGAAGAGTCTGGTCCATATGCCGTACTGTTCCCTCATAAATGTATTCAAACCTTTTCAGTTTTTGTCTGAGTTTGCGCTGGCAGACATCAAGCTCACCATAAATATCTGGTTGTAAAGAGAGAACAAAAAAGAACGCAAACAGCTTATTAAAAAACATAAAAGATATATTTTTTCAATAAGAGATCACAAAAACAAACTATAAAACTAATTCTGTAATATTTGCACGTTTTGTCCTTACGTTTCTCCAGTTTGTTAGCAAGCTCCTTTTGGCCAATTTCATTTAAGACATGTAATGTAATCCTCAAAACCCCTTCACTGGCACTCGTGTCTTGCTTTGTATTTTCAGTAGACAGATTGTCTTCATCCCTTTCAGTAGAATAGTGTGACAGGTGTGGAAAGAGCATCTTTTTATACCTTCCAATTTCACTCATAAAAATCTCCATGCCATGGGTTTCCACCAGCTGCAATAGAAAAACTTTTTTTAATCCACTTTTTTTGTTATATATATTATTATTATGATCATTATTATTATTGTTTTTTTACACAAAAGCATATCCCAGCATATCTATGAGAGGCGTGATCTTAAAAATACTTTTCTTTTTCAAAAGCTGTTATTAAGGGAATATAGATTTTTTTTCAGCAGACCTTAAATATGACGTCTCCATCCAGCTCCTTTGTCTCTGGAAAATCATGCCCGTCTCTTAAAATAAATATTGATAAAGTTATAAAAAAAAATTCAGCTCAATAAAACCAAGTAATTGTTATTGTGATGCTGAATTTTCAATTATTAGCACAGAAAATAGACACCAACTATAAACTGCTCTGTCATCTTAAGAGTTTTTCAGTTATGAGATATCATTAAGTGGAAAGTTTGACTTCCTTGTGGCAAAACTTAAAGAATCTCCTGTACCACTAGTGTATTTCACATGGAACCAACATTCTGCACAAATACATTGGTTATTATCTATAACTAAATAATTACCATGACATGAATGGGGGGAAAAATCTCCATTAAGGTTCTATTGAATATCTTTTACAGTTACAAGACTGACACAGGTTCAAATCATAGATTCCAGACTTCCCTCACCCCAGCCTCCTCCTCCAGCTCATCTTGGGAGACATTGAATTGTTCCCAAACCAGCTGAGAGCACCTGGGAGGTGTCCAGGAGGCATACTAGTCAAATGCCTGAATGACCTCAACTGGCTCCTTTCGATGTGGAGAAGCAGCAGCTACACTCTGAGTCCCTTTCAAAAGGTCAGGCTACAAACAGCATCTCTATGGAAGAGCCCAGCCACCCTTGGAAGGAAACTAATTTCTGCTGCTTGTATTCACAATCTCATTGTTTCAGTCACTACAAGGAGCTTGTGACTAGGGCTGCAACGATTTGTCAACATAATCAATGATGTCGTCTATAAAAATGGTGGTGTTGGTGTTGTGCCAAGGTAGTTAAATGCTAAAGAATTTGTTTCTCCTGTATTAGGAGCACGCGCTGGGCAGAGAGGGTGGATCCAGTTGACGCTGCCTCCATTCCAATCAACTGTATTTGGAAGGAGTGATGTTTTACGATCAAAAAACATACGGTTAAGATCAGTGTAGTGACATTAACAGAAAATACACTTGTTGTCCTCATGTGTTATTGGACGAGATTACTTCAAAGCATTTTGCCTGATAATCATTTGTATCGTCCTGTAACTTTATTGTATAAAAAGGATAAAACTTCCAAAATTTCAGGAGTAAGAAGTGATTGTAAGAAGTGTTTGTGAACTAAAAATGTGGGATACTGTTTGTCTGTCATTTGGACAGCAGTGCACGCTTCTGATGCAGGGGAAACAAATTCTGTCATGGTCTGGGTGAATGCCAGTGTTTTTCCACAGAGCCGGCAGTTCCACCTCTGGGAGGAGCCACCGTGTTCCTGCTCATTGCTCTCACCTGTGGGTAATTAAGCTGTTGACTTATAAGGCCAGCGCTCTCAACTTCTCTTTGCCAGCTAACCACACTATCAGTTTACCAGACGCCTCCGCGCCAGTGTTATCCGGTCACTGGACTTCTCGACAGTCTTCATAGTTACAGTTTTACTCACTCCACTCACCTGGAGTACCCTCAGAAGGTCTGCTAGACAATACGGACAATACCTACAACCACAATTACCGACACTAACAAGCTGATCTACAATATGGCAGCAGTGATCAGTGAGATGCTTGGCTACAAGTTGAACAGCCACAAGGGGCAGTACCCTCTATGGAGAAGGAGGCTAGAGGGCAAGATCAAAGTAGCACGGAGGGAGGTCAGCCAAATAACGGAGTTGCAGAAAGGTGCGACAAAGAAGGTGCATAAGAAATACAGCAAGCTGTCCATACCTGAGGCCTTGGAAACTGCCAAGCAAAGACTCACAGCCTTGGCAAAGCCGCCTGAGGAGGTACACCAGAGAGATAGAAGGCAGGAGAATAAACCAGCTGTTCTCCACAGAACCAGCAAAGGTGTACTCTCAGTGGCAAGGGAACAATAATAAGAGAACAGCACCACCAAGGCTGGAGACGGAGCAATACTGGAAGAGCATATGGGAGAAGGACGCAACCCATAACGGCAATGCTCAGTGGCTAGTGGATCTGAGGGCAGACCTTAGCGACCTCCCTGAACAGGGTCCAGTAACCATCACAGTGGCAGATATCCAAGAAAGGGTCTCCAGTATGAAGAGTTGGACAGCACCAGGGCCCGACATGGTTCACGCCTACTGGCTAAAGAAGCTGACTGCACTCCACGAGCGTCTGGCAGCACAAATGAACCAGCTGCTAGTTAACGAGGGACACCCGGAATGGCTAACCAAAGGTCGGACTGTCCTGATCCCCAAGGACCCCAAGAAGGGACCAGTCCCCTCCAACTACAGACCAATAACCTGCCTCAGTACTACATGGAAGCTCCTGTCAGGCATCATATCGGCTAAGATGAACAGGCACATGGGTCAATACATGAGCGGGACACAGAAAGGAATTGGCAAGAATACCAGAGGTGCAAAACACCAGCTACTGGTAGACAGAACAGTCAGCCGAGACTGCAAGACAAGACTGACCAAGCTGTGCACTGCCTGGATTGATTACAAGAAGGCCTATGACTCAATGCCCCACAGCTGGATACTGGAATGCCTAGAATTGTACAAGATCAATGGGACCCTAAGAGCCTTCATCAGGAACTCAATGGGGATGTGGCGTACAACACTAGAGGCCAACTCCAAGCCCATAGCACAAGTCACCATCAAGTGCGGGATCTACCAAGGAGATGCTCTGTCCCCACTGCTGTTCTGCATAGGCCTGAACCCCCTCAGTGAGATCATTAACAAGACTGGCTACGGATACCGATTACAGAATGGAGCAGTTGTCAGCCACCTCCTGTACATGGATGACATCAAGCTGTATGCCAAGAGTGAACGAGACATCGATTCACTGATCCACACCACCAGGATATACAGCAATGACATCGGAATGTCATTCGGACTGGAGAAGTGTAGTCGGATGATAACAAAGAGAGGGAAGGTAGTCAGAACTGAGGGGATTGGACTACCAGAAGGCAACATTGCAGACATAGAGGACAGTTATAAGTACCTGGGGATCCCGCAGGCAAATGGGAACCATGAAGAGGCCGCTAGGAAAGCTGCAACCACCAAGTACCTGCAGAGGGTCAGGCAAGTCCTGAGGAGTCAGTTGAACGGTAAGAACAAGATCCGGGCCATCAACACGTACGCCCTGCCCGTGAAGCCACTGACATAAAGACAAGAAAGCTCCTAACCATGCATGGAGGGTTTCACCCCAAGTCCAGCACCCTGAGGCTGTACGCTAAGCGGAAGGAAGGGGGCCGGGGACTGGTGAGTGTCAGCACCACAGTCCAGGATGAGACAACGAACATCCAAGAATACATCACGAAGATGGCCCCAACTGACAGCGTGCTCAGTGAATACCTCAGGCAGCAGAAACCCAAGAAAGAGGAGGGAGACGAGGAACCATCATGGAAGGACAGGCCCCTGCATGGTATGTACCACCAGCAGATAGAGGAGGTGGCTGATATCCAGAAATCCTACCAGTGGCTGGACAAAGCTGGACTGAAAGACAGCACAGAGGCACTAATCATGGCAGCACAAGAACAAGCTCTGAGTACAAGATCCATAGAGGCTGGGGTCTATCACACCAGGCAAGACCCCAGGTGCAGGCTGTGTAAAGATGCCCCAGAGACAATCCAGCACATAACAGCAGGGTGCAAGATGCTAGCAGGCAAGGCATACATGGAACGCCATAACCAAGTGGCCGGAATAGTATACAGGAACATCTGTGCCGAGTATAACCTGGAAGTCCCGAGGTCAAAATGGGAAATGCCCCCAAGGGTGGTGGAGAATGACCGAGCTAAGATCCTGTGGGACTTCCAGATACAGACGGACAAAATGGTGGTGGCTAACCAACCGGACATAGTGGTGGTAGACAAACAGAAGAAGACGGCCGTAGTGATCGATGTAGCGGTTCCGAATGACAGCAATATCAGGAAGAAGGAACACGAGAAGCTGGAGAAATACCAAGGGCTCAGAGAAGAGCTCGAGAGGATGTGGAGGGTGAAGGTGACGGTGGTCCCCGTGGTAATCGGAGCACTAGGTGCGGTGACTCCCAAGCTAGGCGAGTGGCTCCAGCAGATACCGGGACTAACATCGGAGATCTCTGTCCAGAAGAGCGCAGTCCTGGGAACAGCTAAGATACTGCGCAGGACCCTCAAGCTCCCAGGCCTCTGGTAGAGGACCCGAGCTTGAAGGATAAACCGCCCGCAGGGGCGTGCTGGGTGTTTTATATATATATATATATATATATGGAGATGCTGAATTTGACATTACTTTATTCCTCTGAGCTCTTCTTCAAGGTCAAATAATGTCAAATTTTCATAAAATGTCTTTCAGCTCTAGGATTAAAGCTGAAAATGCTGCTGCCTTTGTGCGTATTGGCAACACTTAGGAAGTAATACGAGGATTCTGCACCTCACATGTGGCCTGCATCCAAATGTCATGTCACATTTGACCTCTGACCTCACATTTACACATCACATCTGCCAGTTATGTCAACCATTTTAATATATACCAACAGCACTAAAAACCTCTTAAAAGTACTTTTAAAAAGAGCAAATAAAACCAAATGAATATCTGCTGAATACCATACTTTTACCTCAAAAGTAAATGTTGAGTGTGAGGTGTTGTGATCATAATTATTTTATCATTGTTTTAAAATATTTTCAAAATTGTATTTTGAAAAAAGTATCACTAAGTATTATCAGCACAGGTCTGATGTTCTCTGACATACAAAACAACTCCAGGTGTCGCTGTTGACGAACTTTTCATCCACAGAAAAACCTATTCAGTCACAGTTCAGATGATTTCGGTTAAAAGTTGTGTTTAAATATTTTACTTGTTTTAGTACATTTGGATCATTCATTTGACTTTTGTCTTCTTCAGATGCAGGAGTTCTGTTTGGAAATGGATATAATTTAAAACTAAAGATGTAAATGTGACAAACAAGTGTTAACATGGTTTCATAAATTACTGATTTTTTGAATGCATGAAAAAACTCACTCTGGACAATAATGTACGTATAACAATGATAAAATATGAAGCTTTATTTTTTTGTTTTAGAATACATGACCAAATTAAAAATCAAAATAAACTAAACAATACAAATCACATTTATTTTGATCAGTGATCAGTTTATTATAGGAATTTCCATTTGATCCATAACTGTCCATATATATAGTACTTTAGAATAGAGTGTGCATAAAAATGCAATATAAAAACAGAATAGAAGAAGAATGAACTACATCATGAACACAATACTGATCAAAGTGATGAATGAGATGAATTGATGAGATCTGATGGTGAGAAAAGGCGAGCAGGAAACAGTCAGTCAGCATGTGTGCAGTTGGTGGACGCTCCCTTGTTTGTGAGCATCATCAGCAGAGAGAGTCCACAGCAGTACACCAGACTCTTCACTATCAGCACTGTGTACAGCAGGCAGAGCAGCTTCACCCTGCATTTAGACTGGAAGGACACTGAAGGACAGACAGACACAAAGAAACAGACAGACAGTCGGGTTATTCCTCTCAGATCAAGGAGAAAAAGTCCAAATAGAAACAGTCACAGCTTCTTCTTCAAGTGGATGAATTGATGTAGTGTTTGTGTCCACTTGGGGGCAGAAGAACTCCACAAGCAGCTAAAAAACTGATCTCTGACATATTATGGTCTGTCTGCTGTTTGGTGCTGAGCAGCTAGTGTACAGTGGCTTTATCAGAGCTTGTTGGATGAAGATTTGATCAATTAGTGCAACTTTAAGACTGAGTCCCTAAACTTGTTCCAGCTCCCTCATTGGACATTGGAGCTGTCCATGCAGAGAGGCAGCAGGTGATCTTACAGTCAGCTGGCTGCAGAGCTGGCAGGTCTGCTGGCTCTCTCTCTGGAGGACAGGAGGCTGCTGGAGCTGGAAGCTCTGAAACAGAAAAGGAGTCAAATGTTTGGAGCTGCAGTGAGAAATGTCAGTCCTCTGCTGCTCTGCTCTCTTTGACAGCATCTCCACATGAAGCTGAATCACTACTCAACACAGTCACCAAGCCTTCATTACCTTGTTGTGTTTGGGCCTCCACTGTGCCCCCCTCGTGCTTCACCCAGCAGCTGTATTTATATGTGTCAGAATCGCTCCCATCAACCATCCTGATGGCAATGGTGCGTCCCGACTCTCTGAGCTCCAGCTGCTCTCCCTCAGCAGGGGGCAGCTCCTCCGCTTCTCCGCCGTTCTTCTTCTGTCTTTTCCAGGAGAACTGGACCAGAGGAGGAAACATGGCTGAGGCCACACACAGCAGGGAGCTGTTCCCCTCCAGGTGGGCTCTGGATGCTGCTGGGTACACGCTCACCACGGGCTTCACTACCTGCTCATCTGAAGTTTGACAGCAACAAGCAGCACAGACACACATTCACACAGTCAGCAGCAGCTTCCAGCACTGCACTGCATTCAGTCTGATCCTGGAAACTACATGGACTCTGATCACTAAACTACTCATCAATACAGCACAAAGTTCACTACATACACTGGATTCAGCTTCATATCAAACACAGTCATCACCTCATGTCATCATGGCTCACATGAGGAACACTCAGCATGATTTTAAAAGTCAAATTAAATTCAGTTTAATTCGTCATGCGGTTGCTTGTTGTTGTTTTATAGAAATTTAGTTAAGTCCAATTTCAAAATATTTGTCTTTATACAAGTGAAAATGTATTTTTCTTATTAGTCCTTAGACACGAGTTCTAACAGAGATCCTCTTCTGTCCAAAAATAAATTCATCTTTTTTCATATTGTTTTGTACTATTAATAAAATTAAATCTCATTTCACAAAATTCAATTCAGCAGATAAAATTTCCATTCTTCTTGTCTTTGATATATTTTACCATAAAGACCATATTTGTCTTTCAGACTAATTTAGTCTTAAATATTTTTGTGTAAAAATTGGAAAAGGTAATGCAGTGATTATTTTAATTTATGTTTTTATTCAAATAAAAAACTGTAGCAACTATTTTAAAACACTAAAACTGAAATGTTGAATAAAACGTTTTCAATAATATGAGATATACTTCATGATATTTTTAGTCATAAAATACAAATTATTTAACAAAGTATATTTAATAAAAATTTGTATGTTAAAATATTTTGGAAAAAGTATTATTAACTTTTTATTGTCACGTACAAATCCACACACACGACTTCATCTCAGAAATAAATATCAGAGTTTAACGATGTCATATTCATCCTAAATTTATCTGTCATATCATTTCTGAGATTTCTAATCAGTATCTGTTTTTATACTTTTATTTACCTTTTTGAAGCAGCTACATGAATGTTTGACTATTAAAAATATTTGTTCCTCAACATAAAGCAAATATTTCCTGAAACCATATTTGTTGTTATCTATATTAATTTAATTTTAATATCAAATATGATCTTGTGTTAAAAACCAGCAGAATCACTGAGAGGATCAAATCCTAAATATTTGTAACATCACTAATATTTGCAGAAATAAAGAATAACTTTAGTTGTTCAGTGAGATTTCAACATGTTTTCAGAGATTATTGAGCTTTTCTTCTGTAACAATGGCTGCAGATGAATTCTCTACTAATGATGAAAAACTAACATGTAAAGCCTGAAACAGCAGAAACTGACTTTAAACACATTTTCAGCTTCTACAATAAAACAACTGAAGGAAAATAAATGTTTGTTCTTACCTGTTACAGACAGTTTAGTTCCAGAGCCAAAGATGTCATAGCCATACCGCCGCCCTGCCACTCTCACAGTGAGAAAGACTGCTACAAAAACCTGTCTGCTGTTGAACGTGTCAGCTGAGGTGAATGAGTCCAAATGAGGAAGCAGGATCATATTTCAGCTCCATGATGTGTTTCTCTAATGTTCATATCAACATGACTGTCTCTTCTTCTCTTTTCTTTTAGCCACACTAGCAGCACGGCTCTGATGTTAATGTCAGTCTGTTGGTCAGTCCACTACTTTAGTCCACATGAAAATAGAAAATCACTATATAAGCACCAGTCCATTTATCCCATCAATGATGCCACCACTACAATGAAACATCTGCTGATAGGATCATGGTTTGGCCCATCTGGCTCACCATCATTAATCACACAATCAATTTTAAATTATAGCAGCAAATTCTGAAGAAAACTATCAGAACATGTGTCTGTGAACTGAATCTCAGGAGAAAGTGGGCCATGCAGCACCACAATGACACAAACCAGTCAAGTTTGTTTTCTTTTTCCAAATAATGTTGAGAGAAAAATAATCCAGTGAATCCAGCGAGTGATGTGATGAGTCTCTGATGTCTTTCTGATGTGGTTTTGTTGCGTCCTTCAAACCACACCTGGTGTATTTTAGAAGAGAAACATGTTGGTCTGCACAGGCTCTTCTATTTTCAACACTGACAGGATTTCCTTTGCTGTTTCTTCTGTTTTGCACATTTTCCTCTGTTTTGTGCAGCTTGATGGAGCTTCTGTAAAAAATAGATCCAGAGTTATTTTTAGTGGTGCGGAGCAAAGAGATGCTTCAAGGATCTTTCTGAAATGTGCTGTGGCACGTCTGCTGGAATCATCAGTGTTGTACTGAGTGGCCTCAATCAGCTCCAGCAGCCTCGTAGGAACACAAAGTGTCCATGCCTGCTGTTAAAAATAGAGCTTTGCAACAACCAAGTCCAACAGAGTCCAACAAAGATGGTGTGAAAGAGCTGGAAGCGAGCAGTTCATGTGAGAAAATCCAACATGTCAGAATTAAAGCTGCTCTGTGTCAAAAATGGAGTCAATTTCTTCCAAACTGATGTGCTGGACTGATTATCAGTTACTGCAGGTGCTCCAGCCGAGGAGGAGCAGGAACCAGCAGAACTGCCAAACATCACACACACCACAAATGCCACACTCACAGAGAGACAAAGATAGAAAGCAGAGGGAGGAAAGATAGATGGTGGGTAGGCAGCAGAGGATCAGGGGACCATAACACCATCTTACACAGTTATTAACTAATGAGCTCATTGACTAATCTGAAACATTACTTTGATTTTTCTTCATTGGAATTTCAGCTGAAAGTGGATCTGCAACATGAGCAGCTGAAGACCTCCAAGAGCTGAACTTGACATTTTAAACACACTTTGGTTACACACACAGTTGTACTTAAGATTTATTTTCCCAAGTGGATCACTACAGCTTTGCCATACTGCTACACTTGATTGTTCTTTAATATTTATTAATTTATTAATTTATTAATTTATTAATTTATTAATTTATTAATTTATTAATTTATTAATTTATTAATTTATTAATTTATTAATTATTTTTAAGGTGGGGGTTTGTAACAAAGAGCTGGTGGCAGTAATCATACAGACTGCAGAAGAAATATTTCCAATGGTTTTAGGGCCAGGGAAGATTGTATCTCGGTGGATTGAGAATAGTATTGAAGCTAATTCATTAGAAGTGAGCGCAAACAGTACTTCCAAAAACTTTATTGCAAAAGTTGAGGCAGAGACACAGTTAGCTAACATTCGTGGAATGATGAGTAGAATGAATGGACTAGTAAGGAATTGGGAAATTTTAATGTTGCGCCAAAAGGATAAAACTGCTGTTAATAACAGTGACAGGTGTGAGTACAAGAAAACAATTATTAGAATACAATGTGTTAAATTTGCTTAGATAAGAGGGTCCAGCAGTAGATGAGAGGAACAGGGAAGGATTTGTCTGTGTTTTAGTTTGGCTTAGCTGTAGCCTGAGAGTGTGTAATTGTTTAGAGGGAAAGGAATTTATGGACACTGGGGTTCTGCTGTCATAAAAGGAGACAGGAAGCTACAGTTGGGGGTTGCTGATGCTGATGCTTGTACCTTTAATAAAAACTCATAATTGTTAAAACTTAGAAGTAAGTTTGCAGGAGACTCTCCGCCTTATCTGTAAATGTAAGACAACAAGAGGGCAATGGCCCAGTGGATGCAGAGTGGGGGTCTCAGTGTTTGTAATATGTTAACTCTGTTTTCTATGTTGTGTAGAAGAATTTGTTGTAGCTGGGGAGATAGGAGATTACTTTTATGACCGGCAGGAAGTCACGGACACAGAGAACCACACAGTGCTTTGACTGTTACGACGCACCCACACCTACATGCACACTTACTGTCACGGCTATCACACACAGGAGGGAAGAACAGCTGATTCTAATATACAAAGACAACTGGAGGATACAAGCTGAACACAGTGACAACAGACTCAGACCTTCAAAATAAAACAGGAAATCCAGAACACGAGCCTTCTAAGTAAAGCAGGGAACACACAGACTGATTTACAACACAACACGGGGACATGAACAGAGCACCAAGGACAGACACAGGTAGGGCTGAATAAAGGAAACACAAAACACTGGGTCAAAATGACCCAGGACCATGACAGTACCCCCCCTCCAAGGGCTGGCTCCAGACAGCCCAGAACAAAAACAGACGACCAACCCACGGGGTGGCTGTAGCTCAGGTGGTAGAGCAGGTCATCTACTGATCGGAAGGTTGGTGGTTCGATTCCTGGCTTCCCCTAGTCTGCATGCCAAATATCCTTGGGCAAGATACTAACCCCAAATTGCTCTCCGATGCATCCATCGGAGTATGAATGTGTGTGAATGTTATCTAGAAAGCACTTAGAGAGATGTGCTTGTGCGAATGGGTGTGAATGGGTGAATGCACAAGTTGTGTAAAGCGCTTTGAGTGCTCAGAAGAGTAGAAAAGCGCTATATAAGAACCAGTCCATTTACCCAGGGCGGGCGGCGGGGGGACCAGGACGGAGGGACCAACACCGAACAAAAACAAGCTCCAGCGAACCAAGCGAATTGTCCAAAACACAAACACACATGCCGGAGTCCAAGAACAAAACACAGTTCAGGAAGCCGGCCTGGAGGCTGACAACTCCGAAGTCCAGGACAAGTCATCTTCTGAGGCCGGCCACATTGGCGACACAGATCCAAAAGCCGACCGCGCGGAAGGCAGCGGTGGCGAAGTGGAAACAGTTCAGGGGGCCGACCGTGCACACGGCAACGGCGGCGACGGGGAAACAGTTCAGGCGGCCGACCGTGCGGACAGCAACGGCGGCGACGGGGAAACAGGTCAGGCGGCCGACCGTGCGGACAGCAACGGCGGCGGCGACACAAGTCCGGAGGCCGGCCGCGCGGAAGGTAGGGGCGGCGTTTGGGAGGTCGTCCATATCGACGATGACGCCCAACAAGCGGCCTGGCAGATGACCGCCGATGTCGAGGCGGCAGTTTGGGACCTGAAGGTGGCGTGGCCCCCACAGCACCAGGCGAGGAGGATGCTGAGGCTGGACCAGACGAGGCGGAAGCTGAGGCTGGACCAGGCGAAGCTGATGCAGAGGCTGGACCAGGCGAGGCGGAAGCAGAGGCTGGACCAGGCGACGATGAAGCCGGAGCTGGACCAGGCGACGATGAAGCCGGAACTGGACCAGGCGACGATGAAGCCGGAGCTGGACCAGGCGGCGGCGTGGGTGAAGCCGGAGCTGGACCAGGCGACGGCGTGGGTGAAGCCGGAGCTGGACCAGGCGACGGCGTGGGTGAAGCTGAGGCTGCAGCTGGCGAGGGTGAAGACACGGAGGCTGCAGCTGGCGAGGATGAAGCCGCTGCTGCTGCCGGCGGTGTGCATGAAGCGGCAGCCGGCAAGGATGATGAGGCTGCAGCTGGCGGCTGGACGGGCTCCTCGGGCCCTCCAGCTGACGAGGCAGAAGACTGGACGGGCTCCTCGGGCCCTCCAGCTGACGAGGCAGGAAGCTGGCTGGGTTCTCCTGAACCTCCAGCTGACGAGTCTTGGGGCTGGACGGGCTCCTCGGGCCCTCCAGCTGACGAGACAGGCGGCTGGACGGGCTCCTCGGGCCCTCCAGCGGACGGGACAGGAGGCCGGACGGGCTCTTCGGGCCCTCCAGTGAGAACAGTCTCAGGACCAGCGGGCACAGGGGCCCCTGGCAGGCACAGAACAGAACCAGCAGGCGCGGGGACCTCTGGCGGGCGCAGAACAGAACCAGCTCAATTTCTCTGTCTAACCAATCAGGCGCGGGGACCTCTGGCGGGCGCAGAACAGAACCAGCAGGCGCGGGGACCTCTGGCGGGCGCAGAACAGAACCAGCAGGCGCGGGGACCTCTGGCGGGCGCAGAACAGAACCAGCAGGCGCGGGGACCTCTGGCGGGCGCAGATCAGAACCAGCAGGCGCACAGGCCTCTGGCAGGAACAAATCAGAACCAGCAGGCACGGTGGCCTCTGGCAAACACAAAGCTGACTGCAGCTGCACCGAGCGTTGACTCAGCTCAGGCAGCGACAGCCGGGTGCAGTCCTCGGCTGGCTTCTTTACCTCCAGGGGTCCAGAGTCTACTGGGGGCTGAAACCCAGCCTCTGGGGAGGCCCTGGAGTGCGTCTCAGTCTCAGAATTGGCCAGCTCTTGAGGAACGTTTTTATAGTCATTAGGTTTGTCTCTCTGCTTGGAATAAGAAGTTGTTGAACTGTCCTTTATGGGTTGAACTGTTATGGCTTGCTGTACCAGAGGAGTTGGTGAAGATGATGGCTGAATAGGTGGCTGAGCTGATGAGTCTTCTACCAACTGAGCTATTGACCGGGCTATGGACTGCAACGTAGTTTGTAGTCGGTCTGGCTGTGGTAATGACTGGGCTATGGGTCGTGAGGCTGAATGTGACGGAGGTGACGACCGAGCAGCCAACTGAGCTAGTGGCTGCTGGGCAGCTAACTGAGCTACCGGCTGGGCAGCTGGCTCAAAAAACACAGCCCCGGTATAAACAGTCACAAGTTCTGGCGAAACAGAAAGAATGTCTTTTCCACTCACCACAGCCGGCAACTCAGAACTCTCGGGGCCCGGCTGTGGCGATGGGCGTCGGCGGCGTGAACATCGCTTCCTTCTTGGAGATAGCTCCGACCGGCCGGGTAATTCCACATCCGGCGGGCCGGGCCGCAGATTCCCCGGCGGGCAGTGCAACACATTCACCGCCGGGCTGGGTCGGGAAGCGGTAGCAGCTGGAGGGTGAAGGTGAAGTTCGTGAAGTATGAAAGTCTGTGCGAGCGGGTGAAGAGAGTCCAATAGCCAGGAGTGAGCAGAGATTAATTGCTGTAGCCTGGCTTCTACAGCGTGGTGACATTCCTCCCCCTCATGTTCCAGCCACAGGTTAACCAACCTTGAAACGGAGTCAATCACTCCCTCCCGAAACTCCTGGGAAGGTGGGGATGCTGCTGGGTCCATGTTTGGTCGGCTCGTACTGTCACGGCTGGCGGGGTGAGCCGTGTGGTGTGGAGGAAAAGGAGGACCCAAAATGCAGGCAGTGGCGGAGGTGCAAGTATGTTTTATTTACAGTGCACAAATAACAGAACTGAGGGCAGGACAGAACATAAACCTAAACTGGGTGAGCTAAATAACAAACCTGAGATCATACGAATGGGGTGGGAGGCAGAGAGACGCAGACGAGGAACAGGACACCATGAAACACAGACGAGCCGACAACGAGCACAGACCGACACCCACTATATACACACACACACACACACAAGGTAATCAGGTAATCACACACAGGAGGGAAGAACAGCTGATTCTAATATACAAAGACAACTGGAGGATACAAGCTGAACACAGTGACAACAGACTCAGACCTTCAAAATAAAACAGGAAATCCAGAACACGAGCCTTCAAAGTAAAGCAGGGAACACACAGACTGATTTACAACACAACACGGGGACATGAACAGAGCACCAAGGACAGACACAGGTAGGGCTGAATAAAGGAAACACAAAACACTGGGTCAAAATGACCCAGGACCATGACACTTACTCACGTTGTTGCGGTTTCAGATATTGAGGGTGAGCACAAAAACAATAATGGTCCAGAAGAGCTTCGGTCAAACAATGATTTTAATGAACACACGCGTGGGGAGATGAACACTGCCCACCGACAACATCGATCTCCGCCCAATAATACACAAACGGTTGTTTTATACCATCAGGGCTTGGTTTATGACACCCCCTCATGCGTCAGAACACATACAAAGCACATACAATAATATTGACGACTTTCGACATATATGGAAAGAGCCTTCTCTCCGTCTTGAGGCCAGGTGCCGTCTCTCACTTATCTCCTGGAGCAGACTGTCCCTTTCACAGACATAATTTTGCAGCTACAGGCATTTGCAAACTGTTATTCGAACTCCTAGCCTAAACATGAGCCTAACTGTTGTTTGTGTGTGTGTGTGTGTGTGTGGACCTCCAACGCACTCAGCCTGACGCCGCCCGTTGGTGCTTCTGGCCTTTTACCAGACAGAAGCTCTCTGTGATAGGTGTAATAATCTTAACTAAGAACATGTGTAATGACATGGTCCTGAGTCTGAGGACTCGGTGTTTTGTGTTTCTTTATCTTCTTCTATATTCTTGTTTATTCTGCCTTGTCTTTTGTTTAGGTTTGCTATGTGTTAGTGTGTTTGTTTCATGCCTGCCTGTGTTCCCTCTGTCTGTCCATGCTTCTCTGTGTCTGTTTCCTGTTTTATTCTGAAAGTTCATGTCTCATGTCAATGTGTTCAGTTTTACCTTTCTCCTGTCTCGTTAGCCTAATTTCTCCCAGCTGTGTCTCCCTCCTGTTGTCCATTTCCTAATTACTCCCCTGTGTATTTAAGCCCTGTGTTTTCCTGTGCTCCCTGTCACGTCGTACCCTCAACTTGCTGTGTGTTCATGATTTCCAGTCCTCCTGCACCTCAGTTTAGAGTTTTGTTTGCTTTTGTGAGTTTTATTTTATGTTGAAGTTTTGTTCCATTAATAAAGCTGCATTTTCAGTTGAAACCTTGTTTCCTGAGAGTCCTGCATTTTGGGTCCACCACTCCTGCCTGCCTGCCACACAGCCAACCATGACAGAATGACGCGACCATAACCTGGACCCAGCAGGCTCATCTCGGGAGAGCGATCTCGCCCGCGTCATGGGCCTCATAAAGCGAATTTCCCACACGAAGGATACTAAGGCAATGGCGATCGGATTAAATGCTATCGGAACAATCCTCGAGGGAAATCCACATTTGCCAACTTAAGGGAATTAAGAGCTTAATGGACGAGCTGCACGAAGCCCAGGAGGTTCTTCAGGCTCGGGAGCTAGCAGTCTTTGCTCGTTCGCAGTACTCCACTCCGAGGCCTCCGCACCAACAGCAGCAGCAGACGAAGCTCACTGCGAAGCAGTGTGAGCTCCCTGCAACACAGCAGCAGCCGAACACGGAGCTTTCTGCGACACCACAGCGATTGCTGCGGCAGGATATCAACCCCTTGCCGTGGCCACAGAGTGAACTACCGACTCCGGTCTGCTCCGGCTATCGCTTGCCAGACTTGCGGCCATATGGTCGCAGGATGAGGAGTCTGCCTCTCCGCCATTGCCTTTCTCCTCTGCAGTCTGTATTCCCACTTCCAGGAGGAAGCGGCACCGGCGCCATCACCATTCCTCACTACAGCTGCACTCCAGCCCCTCCCCAGAGCAATCAGCAGCTGTGAGTAACCACGACAGTTCTTCCCGCACTCTTTCTGGGCATAACAATAAAAAGGACTATATTTCTTCTGTTCCATCTGAACCTGTTAACCCCGTATCAGCTATCCCTGAATCAGCTAAAGCTGCGGCTTCCACCCCAAAGACAATTAACCTAAGCTCTGAGAACATTAAGACTGTTTTATTCTCTGAACTGCCACCTCAAGAGACTGTTCAGTGTGCACCCAAATGTTTTGTTTCTTGGACTACTGACACTCATTTAAAGACCTCAAGTGGTAATGTTGCAGATATTGAAACATTCTTCAGGGCCTCTCCAGAGTCTGAGTCCCCTCCCTCAGCAGACTCCGGACCGCTAGAGGCTAAAGAGCCAGCATTTCCCGAGTCATTTAAAAGCTCCACTGTGGTAGTGCGCTTGGCTGCCCAGCCAGAAGCCCGCTTGGCTGCCCAGCCAGAAGCCCGCTTGGCTGCCCAGCCAGAAGCCCGCTTGGCTGCCCAGCCAGAAGCCCGCTTGGCTGCCCAGCCAGAAGCCCGCTTGGCTGCCCAGCCAGAAGCCCGCTTGGCTGCCCAGCCAGAAGCTCGCTTGGCTGCCCAGCCAGAAGCCCGCTTGGCTGCCTGGCTGTGCCCAGTTCAGACTCCTGCTCCTCAGGCATTCACTCAATCACCAGCTTCACCACAACTGCCACTACAAACTGCAGCTCAGACATCAGCTCTCCCACCAGTTCATATTTCAGGACAGCATCAAGTAGCTCAGCTCCCGGTGTCTGCTGTAGTGATTCAATCCCCTAGTCAGCTACACACTCACTCACCTGGTCCTATACACACTCACTCACCTGGTCATCTACACATTCAGCCAGGGGTCCCTATGCCCTCTGGCTCTACATCAGCTCCTGCTGGACGCTCTGATGAGTCTATACAGCACTCCGCGGCTCCCACGCCGCCACCTGCCTCATTCGCTGGGGGTTCTGGAGAGCCCGTCCAGCCTCCTGTCTCATCAGCTGGAGGGCCCGAGGAGCCCGTCCAGCCTCCTGTCTCATCAGCTGGAGGGCCCGACGAGCAGCTTCAGCCTCCTGTCTCTGCTGGAGGGCCCGAGGAGCCCGTCCAGCCTCCTGTCTCATCAGCTGGAGGGCCCGAGGAGCCGCTTCAGCCTCCTGTCTCGTCCGCTGGAGGGCCCGAGGAGCCGCTTCAGCCTCCTGTCTCGTCAGCTGGAGGGCCCGAGGAGCCGCTTCAGCCTCCTGTCTCGTCAGCTGGAGGGCCCGAGGAGCCGCTTCAGCCTCCTGTCTCGTCAGCTGGAGGGCCCGAGGAGCCGCTTCAGCCTCCTGTCTCGTCCGCTTGAGGGCCCAAGGAGCCCGTCCAGCCGCTTGCCTTGTCAGCTGGGGGTCCGGGAGGACCCAGCAAGCACGTCCTCATGTCTGCTGACGGTTCTGGCGAGACTCTTCAGCCACCACCATCTCCACCACCTGCAACCTCCACACTGTTGCCTGCAGCAGCAGCTTCATCCACACCGCTGCCTGCAGCAGCAGCTTCACCCCCACCTGCAGTGCCACCATCTCCGGCTTCCACGCCGCCGCCTGCAGCGCCACCGTCTCCGGCTTCCACGCCGCCGCCTGCAGCTCCATTCTCGTCTGGTCCAGCCTCCGAGCCTTCAGCTTCGCCTGGTACATCTTCAGCTTCGCCCTCGCTCTCGCCTGGTCCAGCTTCAGCTTCATCCACGCCGTCGCCTGGTCCAGCTTCAGCTTCATCCACGCCGTCTCCTGGTCCAGCTTCAGCTTTGCCTGGTCCAGCATCTGCATCAGCTTCGCCGTCGCCTGGTCCAGCTTCAGCTTCGGCTGGTCCAGCCTCTGCATCAGCTTCGCCGTCGTCTGGTCCAGATTCAGCTTCGCCTGGTCCCGATTCAGCTTCAGCTTCGCCGTCGCCTGGTCCAGCCTCTGCTTCAGCTTTGCTTGTTTCAGCTTCTGCCTCGTCTGGCCCTGTGGTTGCCACGCCACCATCTCATCCACGCCTAGCACGGCCAGCTTTTCCGTGGTCCTCTCCTCAACATTGCCGGCCACTTTCCAGGCCTTTGGTTGGACGTCATCGCCATCAAGGGCGGCCCCCTGAACGAGGCCGTCGCCGCCACAGCCTTTGGCGTGGCTGGCCTCCGGACTTGCTCTGTCACCGCCGCCACTGCCTTCCGCGTGGCCGGCCTCCGGACTTGCTCCGTCACCGCCGCCACTGCCTTCCGCGTGGCCGGCCTCCGGATTTGCTCCGTCACCGCCGCCACTGCCTTCCGTGTGGCCAGCCTCCGGACCTGTTCCTTTTTTTTTTTTTTTTTTTTTTTTTTTTGCCTGTCCCATTTGGTTCTTTAGCCGTCAGAATTGTTGTCTGAAGACCAACAAGGATACCCAATGGATTTATTTTGCCAAATGGATCATCATGGCATTGCTGTATTGGTCCATTTGATCGACCTTTGTTTTTATTATTTATTTTATTTTATTTTCAGTTGTTACAGACGGGACAGACATGAGTGAGGGATAGGAAAGGGAGAAAGAAAGAGGAAGGAAAAGAAAAACAGAAGGGGAGAGGGACAGTGAGAAAGAGGGGGAAAAAAAATATCTCCGGGATCACCTGTTGAGAGAAAAAGAATAGAAAACAAGCAAAAAAAAAACAAAACAAAGCAACATACTATACACAACACCATCGCATTAATCTAGCTAAGTGTAAACAGCAGTAAATACTAAATATTGAATGTTGTTGTGCAGCACGCAGGACAGACAGCGCACAATGTGCTTTGAAGTAGCAGCTGTCACGTAAAGGAATGTTATTTTTCTGTCACTGTGTTATTATTCACATGCACAATCACTATTTCATCATTACTTCATTAGTCTGCATCACTTATCATTATCATTATCAGGTTATCACCCATATTATCATGTATCATTTACCACTTAGTATATTTTCCAGAGCACGCAGAATCAAACACATTCACAGTAAGTCAGATGAGGACGCTGAACTTTCGGTGGCCTGGACCAACAATCTTGCACAACAGCACACTTGTTTTTCACAGTTGATATGACTATATATGGGAAAACATCTGGTTGTTGTTGAGATGTTGTTGTTCTGATAAGATGATGTCCAGGAATTGTTCTGACGTCATAAAGGCTATAAAGCTTTCTGTATTAGGGATGAACGGAGAGAGACCGGCCCTCCCACACTGTATAATACATGTGTGTTTAATAAATCACCTTTTGGACACCCCCTAGGACTCTGTCTGCGCTTACTTTTCTTTCCAAATCAAAAAGAACCTTTACATTTTGGTGCCGAAAACCCGGTTTGGGGGGAAAGAAGACGCGCTGCGAGGGAGCGGAGCTCCTCGGGGGTGCCAAAAGACGGGGGAAACCGGGGGGGGACCGACTGAGTGACAAAAACCGCGGTATAAAAGGTTAGTACCACCTGTTGAATAATTTTTATCCAAAGGTACTAAATGGGAAGTTAAAACTAAATTGAATGTTCACTCAGGGGGGCCTTCTGCTGGGTTCTGTCCGTAGTGATTTTATTTAATTAGGACAATTAGTGGTAAAACTTTGATGAAATTCTCCCAAAAGTTATTGCTGTTTATTTTAGGGGTTCTCTGTGTTTTTGTGAGGTTTTTTGTGGTGTTAAAGCTAAGAGGCTTGGTTTGAGTGCCTTAAGTGAGAGTGTGGAGTTAGATGCCAAGCACTCTTTAAGATTAGGGGAATTCGGAATCAATTGGATGGTAGAAACGCGGTTTCGGGCGTCAGGTAATAAAACTTGAGGGGCTGAGAGTCCCCAGGGACGCTTTTAAATAGTGTATAAATTAACCTAGACCGGGGTGAGACTCCGTAGAGCACAGTGTTCAGCGTGTAGCGGCGACAGGTGATCGCAGACGTGTGGTCATCACTGGTGGCGTCCAGGTAGCTCGGGTGGCCTCCCGCGGGACTTCGGACACCCGTTAAAGGCCAGGTAATCAAGGATTACCTTTTACTGTGCTGTTTGGCTGAAGGGTGAGACCCGGCTGTGACTATTAACGTGGGTGACAGTGAGCTTTAAGTAAAGCTGAACGCGTGAGGTTGATTCCTTGACGCAGGACGTGGAGCGACCTGTTAACTTGCGGGGAGCGGTTTTAAATTAATTAGGGCTTAGGAATCTGACCGTGGCCGGTGAGGGCGTTCCCGACGCGGGGTTATTGATCATCAAGGCTGGTTCAGTGGACCAAGGTGAAGCCTGGGCTTAGAGCTTTCAAATTAGTCAAAAACTTAGGAATACTGGCATCTATACGGGCCCGTGTATGTAAATAGTGTGTAAATACCGGTGTAGAAGCGCTTATATTGTTTAAAAGCTTGCATGTATAGGCTTGCTGTCGTATGTGGTGGAGAAAAAAAGAAAAGCGTCTCTGCCTCTCTGTCTCAAGCAGCTGCAAAGGAGGGGGCTCGGTGAACCCCGCAGTGTGTGTGTGAGGAGAAAGAGACAAAGGGGGGCAGCGCATGTGCCCATCGAGTATTAAAGGAAAAACTGTTTTTCTCTATTTGTTTAATTGTTCAACTCAGTTAAGTGTACCGGTACAGAAGTGATAAGAAGTGATAAGGAACTGGTGAATAATTTGTCTTGGCATCTGGCGTCATTTCTCATGTTGATACAGGCCTGTGTATATAAAATGTATATAAAATAAAGTGTAAATCGGCTGTGTAAATTGTTTATTTTGATTATAACTGCGTGTGCTGTGAAAGTGATTTAATACAGAAGCTGAGTGTATGAGGATTAAACAAAATAGTGTATGTTTGTGGTGTGTAGAAATCAAACTGTGCAGTCAATAGGGGGGTTGAGTTTGGTTTTATATTTTTTAGAGGAAGAGAAACTGCGGTATCGAGTCTGTGGCGCAGTTTGAAAATTTGTGAGGTGCACAAGAGCGGATGGCACCCGCTCTGTGTGCCGTCTAGGGCGTTGTCCAGAATAAGCAGAGAAAGAAGTGTCTCACAGAGAGTTTGAACGGTACTGCGACAAGCATGAAGTGAGTGTGAGCCAGCCTCGAGGGGCGGGTTCACAGGCGGACCGAACGAGGAGTAAAATGTGTGTGTCTCTGTGAAAGAAAAAGGTGGGGGCCGAGTGACCAGCCTGTGCATGTGTGTGAATTCCTGGATGACAAAAGAAGGAGAAGTAGATCAGTTGATTTTCTGTGAAATAATAAGAGTCAAGAAATCCTAGTGACCAAAGAGGAGCAAGTGAACTGAAAATAAATAAAGAAAACTAAAATAGTGAATTAGTGTTAAGGTAAAGATAAATAAATTGACAAGATTAACAGTGACTTTAGAGGTGATCAAGTACTCAAGGATGAATGGAGATTTGATGGCTGACTGTATGAGTGAGTAAACAGGTTAATGTGTGCCTGTGAAAAATAAAAGAAAGAAAAGGAACTGAAATAAACAAAGAAAATAAAAGTGTGGAAGTGTGAGTGAGAAATTGTCTCCAACTGGGGAAGCAGTGATGCTAGAGGTCACCTTATTCCCCTGCTGGACACAAAATGAAAACATAATTTGGAGTGTCGTGGACGAAAATAATTAATAAAAACATCAAGAAGATTTTTTGTGTTTGCGGTTATGAACAACTAAAATTCACATTTGGGGTTTAAAGTCAGTAGAGTTCAAAACAAAATAAGTAGAGATTTGTTGTTTTAGGAGTGATGAAAACATCTGCAGTCACAATGAGTAATGAAAGTCTCTCAGTCTGTCGTTTACAGGTGGGAAACGGACCTGGATCAATTCTCCATGGGCAGCGGTCGGAAGAAAATTATAGGTTAAAATCATTAGAAATAAAATAGAAACACCCAGCCAGAGTTTTTGGCTGAATTGTTTTGCAGCTTCCCATCCTCATCCTGAACAAGCAAACTCCAAGGAAGCTAATCTCTCCCTGAAGACACAGAGTGCAGTTCCAGAAGCATGAGCATGAACATCAACAATGGACAGAAGTCCAAGAGACAATACCGGAGTTCTGAGCAGAGAGGTCCAGCAGCGCTATGGGCAAACGGCATCAGAAAGAGAAGATCCACCATCTAGATTGGATGGATGGAGATGCGTTTCCAGCAAGCTGCGACCTCACTGTGTGTGAAGGACCTTTGAGGAGACTGTCTGAGTTTGACATTTGCCATGTTTGGAGCGAGATGGCAATGAGAGAGACAGTGGGACAAAGAGATACACGGGACAAGGCTGAAGAGAACTGACTGCTATTGGACTGAAAAGTGGGAGAAAAGAGCGGAGAGAAAAGGAGCACGGGATGACTGAGGCTGCTGTTTTAGTTTGGGGAATTAAATTGGGTTAAGGAATCCGGGGAGACAAACGACTGCCTGGAAGTGGAGGGTTGACACAGTGTCCAGACCACTACAAAAGGGGGAGGAAGACAAGCACTGAGGTATGCAAGAGTACTGTTAGAAAAATGAAAAGATAACACCACACCTTCACATGATATGCACTAGAGATAACACAAAATCATACATGAAGTGATACACATTAAAAGAGGGCATTTGTAGAAGGGGTTAACAACACACAGTGTGGTTGCCGATGGTAACCTGCAAACATTGGGGTTTAGCTGTGCCTGACTATGACAGAGTTTTTCATTTAGGTGTTTCTGAAACAAACTTAGGAGTGAACGGAGTGTTTTTGTTTCAGAAAAAAGGGGGAAGGTACATAAAAGGATACATAGAAATGGAAAATGTATTAACCCGACTAACATATACACACACACACACACACGCAATCAGCTCACTAGGATCAAACACAATTTTAAGAAGGTAATACTGTTACCAGCATCCTGTCTGGTTTATTGAGTGGGTTGAGAACTGATACATAGATTGAATTAGTCTTATTTTGGGGAAGATGATAGCAGGGGTGAACAGAATCCTGCACCCAGAGTTTAAATGAGTGAAACTAGCAGATTGTTTTGTTTTTGTTTCTGAAGTACGGGGAAAGTTTTACCATGGCACCAAGTTTAGATTTGGTATTTTTTCACTTATAAGAGTGACAAGTCCTAAGACCGGGCTTCTGTATTTTTATTTACTTTTGTTTTTCAGTTTTATCTTTTATTTTTTCATTTTATTTGTATTTTACAGTGCACTGATTTTGTTTGTGAATTTCTTTTCTTTAAGCAGATCTGCACGTTGGGAATTAAAAGCGCTACACGTCGTCAAGAAAGTTGTTGCAAGTGAGTTTCTCCACATTAAAATGGGCTCTGGAGAAAGCCACTTATTTGGGACAATTAGAAAATGAGAGTCCCGGCCTAAGAAGGATTCAGCGAGGTAATCCGATCTAAAGTTCTTCTTTTTCTTTTTGAAATGACGTCATTTTGCTGAGGGTGGAGATCAAATACGACGATGGTTTCCACTCTCAGCAAAGAAAGAATGAATGGATGAATGAGTGGAAATAAAACAAACTGACTGACTGGTGAAGGCTGACAAAAGCTGATAAGACTTGACCACGACTCAAAGTTAAACCTCCACCTAGACAGGACGAAAGGGTGGATGAATTTATGTGTGTTTCTTTTACAGGAGCAGAGAGATGACAGCAACATCCGAGGTTGCGTGAGCTGTGGCCTACCGATTTAACTTTTAAATGCCACTTTCTGTGTTTGTAAATTTACCAGGGGTGTGTTATTCATGGGTTTGTGTTGTGTGTTGCTCACAGAGGTAACTGTGAGAAAGTGTATACATCTGCGCAGCGCTAACATTTGCATTTTCTTCTCTACAGCATTACAGTTCTTCATGTGGTTTGATCATGCGATTTACCACAGGACAATTGATTGACGTTTGGTTTTCTACTATAGGATTTCTGGGCTTATGTGTGAAGAAACTGTGTTTATAGGTTATGACGCCTGATCACCGGGATGGTCAATGTGTGTTGCTAATGTTTGTTTTGCTTTTGTTAAGGGTGCATGTGGAGGAGTTGGTAGAAAACAGACAAGTGACATGAGGAAACAAATAAGAGATGCAGTGTTTATGGAATAGTTCAACATGGAGCTCACTAGCTGGCCACTTTTTGAGCTCCTAGTGATAAATGGGGGAGTGACATTGCTTAAGGAAAGTCACTGAGTAAATTGTGGAGTAAATTGGGATGATTCATGATTGGAGACAAATTATGGTAATAAGAGTGAGTTAATGATTGGAGAAAACCTGCACATGATACTTGTCTGTTGTGCTGAATGCTTTATTGCTCTCATGATCTATAGTTGGTTGTAAATAAGAAGTTTGATTTTACAGATTTGTTTTGCAGGATACAGGCTCCAGATTGAGCTGGGAGTTAAACAGGCTTAACAGGTAACTGCTGACTCAGGTTTTACACAAGGTTACAGGTTGGCAGGAGATTGTTTCAGAGAGAAGGTGCAACATTCTTGTACATGTCTCATTGGGGAGTTGAAACATGGAGGAAGCCATGTGCAAGAGGAGGTGAGTATTATAAAGTGTAAAGGTCACTCCTTGGGGACTGGCATGGTGGCCAGAGGAAATCAGGAAGCCGATCGGGCTGCGAAAGAGGCAGCCGGCTATAAAGCACTACGGCAGATCGTGCAAATAAGTGTGGAGGAAGAAGTAGGAGTCAACATGTTGGAGGAGGCCAGGAAGGCCCAAGAGGAGGCGGCCCCGGAAGAGAAGGGGGTCTGGAAGAGTCGAGGAGCATGGGAAGAAGGAGGTCTCTGGCGAGGACCTGACGGACGACCGGTGTTGACCGCCAACCTAGCGGAACAGAAGATTGCAGAAGCACATGGGCTTGGCCATGTGGGTGTGGCCCAGATGGAGAGACATCTGTGCCATTGGTGGCATTCCTTTTTGAGGGATATGATTAAGGAAAAAGCTAGGACGTGCCTGATCTGTGGGAGGCACAATCCGAAGCCAGGGATTAAACCAGAGGCAGGTAAGTTCCCCATTCCAGAAAGACCAGGGGAAGAAATTGTCATTGATTTCACTGACATGATTGATGTGGGACCGGGAGGAGTCCGGTATTTGCTGGTAAGTGTGGATGCTCTGACGGGGTGGCCCGAAGCGTGGCCAACAAAGAGGGAGGATGCAAAAAGTGTGATTAAGTGTTTAATCAATCATTACATCCAAAATAATTCGGTCAGACAATGGAACTCATTTTAAAAATAAAGATTTGGCAGAAGTAGAACAGAAGCTGGGGTTGCAGCACCGATTTGGGACGGTGTATCATCCTCAGTCCCAGGGGAAGGTGGAAAGAATGAATCTAAACCTGAAAAATAAAATAGCTAAAATTTCTGCTCAGACGGGGCTAAATTGGGTTGCAGCCCTGCCAATTGCATTGATGATAATAAGATGTTGTGTTAATAAATCCACAGGTTTCACACCATATGAGCTGTTGACAGGACGACAGTTTCCAGGTCCATGGACAACAGTCCCGGCGGAAGAAAGTATAAAAAGTAATAGAAAACATGCTGAATGTTGGAAAGAATTAAAAGCTCTTGTGTCTAGTTTCACACAACAGGTTGGAGTGGGCGTGAATGCGGTGGACAGGTCCATCCCCGACGCCAAGGCGGTGTGGCTGAAGGTCATTAAGCGCAAGTGGAGAGATCCAAGGTGGACGGGGCCATTCGAGGTGACGGCTCGTACCACCAGTGCGGTTCGGTTGAAGGGAAAGGGTGAGACCTGGTTCCATTGGTCTCAATGCGCAGTGGCGGACGAGAGCTTACTCGAGATAAGCTCCACCTAAAGTAACACGGGGGGAACATAGAGGCAGAATAATCCTCTCCCCCTGTGCAGCGGTTCTCCCCAGCAGTCTACCTGGGGAGACGAAGAAAGAAGAGGAGCGTCACGCGCCAGGCATCAATTCATTCCAGGCTCATGATAGGCTAGGGCTCTAGTCTAAAGTAATTGGTAGTTTAAAGGAGTCGTAATAGTCTTGCACGTTAATTGCCTACTTTTATACTCGTAATCTTATACTCTTATCACGAAGTTTGAGGTAAAAGTAAAAGAGCCTGGGGACAGTGATCATGAAATTGTGGGAAAATTGGAAATTAACGGGGATATTGGGGTTGATAAGTGTTGTAACGTGTTTGTTTGTTCATTGGCAGACAGGTGAATTGCCCAGACGCAGAGGTCTATCCGCTCCAGAGTCCAAACCGATCGAGTCGTCGAGAAAATTCAAGCGCGAGGTTGGCTCAGGTGGGAACGATGGGTGTCTCAAAGCCAGTGGGGGAGTCGAGTTTGGGTATGTTAATGGGTCCACGACAGCATTCACATTCGATTTGTGTGAGGTAATTAGATGCCCAGGAGACGGTAGCAGCTGGAGAACATATAATGTGTGGATTTGTTATCACCCTATGGTATGCTACCCTATGTCAGTGATAGGAATCTTTGGTTAAGATTGGGTGGCTTAAAATGCTAAAGAGCAGGGAGTGGTTGATTGTGTTGCTTGTGCTACAGCTAGGCCTCGTCTGTTCACTGAACCCGCTCCTCTGTATCCAGAGGATGAGTGGGGTTATGATTGTATGCTGAGATTAACTAGAGAGGCAGTGAACACAGGTAACTGCACCACTTTGTCAGGATTATATCCGCCAATTGATAAACGTACACAACCAGGTTCATTCACACCTAAAAAGGATAATTATACATGTTTTGAGTTCTCTACAGACAGTGTGAGATATACATTAGGAAGAATTGATCCAAGCTGGTGTCAGAGGACAATCCCAGGCAGGACTACCAATAATGTAAGTGACCCAAATACTATTATAGGCACCTGGGCAAGGGGTGGGCTATATTATTATTGTGGGCAGTACACCCTTTTGGTGCAGGTTCCACTGGGGAGTGTGTGAACCTGTGCTCTGGTAAGACTAGGAGCACCTTTGATGCTGATAGGAAATAGAGTAGAGACAGTTCCACAGCAGGACACTGGTGTGTTGACAGCCAGACGTAGGAGAAGTGTAAGGGGTGTGCACGAATATGACCCGAGATGGGACTCACCAACCTGGATTGACTCAATAGGAGTTCCCAGGGGAGTTCCAGATGAGTATAAGTTAGTTAATCAGATAGCGGCCGGTTTTGAAAGTGTGTTTTTGTGGATAACTCCAAATAAAAATGTTGATCGCATTAACTATGTTCATTATAATGTGTTGAGACTCTCTAATCTCACTAGGGACGCGGTAGAAGGCCTTGCGGAACAATTGGGACCGACGTCGTCAATGGGAATCCAAAATCGAATGGCCCTTGACATGTTGTTGGCTGAGAAGGGTGGTGTGTGTGCCATGTTTGGGGACATGTGCTGTACTTTTATTCCCAACAATACGGCCCCAGACGGTACGGTTACTGGGGCGCTTGAGAGTCTGGAAATGTTATCTAGAACCATGCATGAGCAATCAGGAGTGAACACTGGACTGGGAGACTGGTTCACGTCTGTCTTTGGGCAATGGAAGAGTGTTGTTATGTCTGCTATGTTTTCTTTTGTTGTTTTTCTTGTTATATTAATGATCGGATGTTGTCTCATCCCTCTGGTCCGGCGAGTTTTGGTAAAGATGCTGGAGAGAGCCCTGAGCTCTGGCTCGAAGGGTTCAGCGGCGCCTGAGTCGATGATGCCCTTGAAGGAGATTGTAAGCTGGGAGGAGGAGTGAGACAAATCCTGGTGTAAGTGGGTCTCGCAAGCGAGCCCAAGAGGAGGAGTTGTCACGTAAAGGAATGTTATTTTTCTGTCACTGTGTTATTATTCACATGCACAATCACTATTTCATCATTACTTCATTAGTCTGCATCACTTATCATTATCATTATCAGGTTATCACCCATATTATCATGTATCATTTACCACTTAGTATATTTTCCAGAGCACGCAGAATCAAACACATTCACAGTAAGTCAGATGAGGACGCTGAACTTTCGGTGGCCTGGACCAACAATCTTGCACAACAGCACACTTGTTTTTCACAGTTGATATGACTATATATGGGAAAACATCTGGTTGTTGTTGAGATGTTGTTGTTCTGATAAGATGATGTCCAGGAATTGTTCTGACGTCATAAAGGCTATAAAGCTTTCTGTATTAGGGATGAACGGAGAGAGACCGGCCCTCCCACACTGTATAATACATGTGTGTTTAATAAATCACCTTTTGGACACCCCCTAGGACTCTGTCTGCGCTTACTTTTCTTTCCAAATCAAAAAGAACCTTTACACAGCCAAGAAAGGTGTGATTTAAGTCTACGAACAGTGAACACCCGTGTGCACACCTGTGTGGATCGGCGCGCTTGTATTCAAATGGTTTCCCCATGTAATGGTCTGCAAGAGGATGTAGAGAGCCATAGCCCTGTCCCCCAGGGCATGAAGCAGGCATGGAGGAGATCCAGGCCCCAGACATCCAGAGGCCCCAGAGTGCAAGAGCCCAAGGAGGACCACCGGAGGGGCATCCGTGCCACCTTCATGGGAAGGGCTGAGGATCCCCAGACTAGGGGTCACCCAGTAGCCACCGGGCAGAAACTAGAGGGGGCTGCACCGGCGTGCCCGCCGGCTCCGCTGGCAGCCAGCTGTGCCAGAGTGAACCGAGCCGCAGGCACAGAGGCCGGAGGCCCGAGGGCCCTCCGCGCCCCGGAACAGGCCTGACCGAGCAGCAGGCGTAAGGCCCCGCCAAGTAGCCACCGGGAGTGAGCTGGCACATGACCTGAGCACCCAGCCCCGGACACCAAGAACCAACAATGCACCGACCCCTGAGGGCATCAGTCACCGGCAGGGAGTGTGGTGAGGGGAGATAGGCCTCCACACTTGGAGGGCCTGGGAGTTCCCAGAGAGGTGGAGTCTAAGATCCGACCTGACATATAGACACAGACAAACAGGCACACACAGACACAGACATGCATTCCCACCCTCATGCACACATATACAAACACTCAGCACTCACCCAACGTAGGAATAAACGTAAATGGACATGTACACACAATCACACTCCCCAAACATACTCTATACCCCGGGTCCAGGTATCCTCGCCCCCAGAGGGGGAAACGGCACCCAGACCCAAGAGATGTTACCCTGCCCCAGGCTCCGCAGCAGCAGGGAGGCCAATCGGACAGCCAGCATCTCTTCCCAGCCCCCCCGCCCCGATGGCTAGTAGAGAACGGGGGTGTGTTAAGACCCCATACCTTCCTCCTCCCGCTCAAGTGTAGTGTTGCTGCGTGTTGCTCTAAAGTGTATTTAAAACAAGGGAGAGCATGGTGCTGCTGCCAGAGAGCAGCAGGTGTTAGCACGGCCCCTCCCGAGAACTCTCAGTGTCTACATGGATTTAAAATTGAGAGGTGGGCACCGGCGCCAGAGGTAGGTTTGAATACACAGACCGTCTACTGGACGCCGTTAACGTGCCCACCCTCAAGGCCCTATATATATATATATGTGTGTGTGTGTTATGAGAGTGTAAGTAATGTGGGGGGGGGGGGGGGGGGAGAGAATGTCTCCCCTGCACCCTGGTGACACACCCGCACCCCAAAGCCCTACCTGTGTGGGTGGGTGTGGTGGAGCGGGAAGAGGGAGGCAGCCGGGGATGGGGAGGAAAAGAAGGGAGGGGAGGGTGTCCCTCCCTAGGGCCAGCTCCCCCGCTGACCCCAATAGGCACCCCCGTCCTCTGGTATCCACCAAGGCAAGGGAGCCCAGGCCCATCCAGACCGGGGCCTACGGCAGCAGCACCGCCAAGCCCCACAGGACCCGGGGCAGCCCACCCTACCCCACCGCAGAGGAAACTGTACCCACCCCAACATTCAATCATCTCCCAGACTACACAAGACACAGACACCCAGGTTAAGTTTATTCTCCACCTCTCCTATGTCTCTCCCCCACCTGCAGAGTGGACTCCTGCAAAGATGGAACAACCTCCCTGCCAGTTGAAGAGCCCCCCGGTTAGGCCGATGCACAAGAGGCCCCCTGCGCCAGGGCTGAGCCCCCGTGCACCCACCCGCCCACAACCTCGGCGACACACCGACGAGGACCGAAGCCCCCAAGGCCCAGCCAGAGCCCCAGCACGGAGGCGAAGCACCCCCGAACCCCAAACCCCCACGCCCGCCCCGGATCCACTCAGGGGCAGCCAGGCCACCAGGCCAGTAACCTACGTCCGCCAGCACAGACCATCCTCCAGCCCCGCTGCACGCGGCCACGAGGAGAACAACCTCTGAGAGCGACCAGAGCCACTAACCAGGTTATGTACACAACCCCCGGGTTAAGCCTGTTCCAGACCTGTTCCAACACCAATGCCTTCCGCATGGCCGGCCCCCGGACCAGAGCTGTCGCCATTGCCGTCCGAACGGCTGGCCCCCTGAACTGTTTCTACGTCGTCGCCGCCGATGCCGTCCGCACGGCCGGTCCCCTGAACTCTTTCTACATCGTCGCTGCCGTTGCTTTCCGCACCAGCTCTGTCACCTGGGTCACCCACCTGGTCGGCCCCCCGACCGTTTGACTTATGAACTTTTGTGCCGGCAACCTCCGGGTCGGCCTCTCGAACTGTTTGATCTGCTTCCCATGCTCCAGTGTTTTGGTTATGGTTTTGTCTTCAGTTTCGGTTTTGCACGTCTTCCCTTCAAGAAGATGCATGCTTAAATGAAGATGAATAAAGGTTTTTGCGAAAATGACTACTGAGTCCGGTGCCGTCTCTGGATGCCCGAGGAATAAAAAGAACCGGGGTGAAACTGATTTCGTAACACAGGCCAGTGTTTCTGGCTCACACATTAGTAAATATACATAGCTCAGAAAATTTGACAAATGTTGCTTAGAGTAATCCTAGACTAACTTTGAAGAGAAGTGATTAATGATGACAGTTTTAATTTACCTTCCAGTATATTTAAGTTAAAAAGAGATACAAATGTACATCAAACCTCCCCAGGGTAACATGGTATATGGCACAGTATCTCAGAACATATGGATAACAGCTCACAGCTGTTCTGAGATTGTTTAATAACAGAAACAACAAATTTTGACCAAGGTGCTGAATAATTAAGGTAATCAAAAGAAATAAAAACATAGGGAGACATGATAAAAGTTAAGAAAAAGAATAATAAAATGAGAAGATTTGAGTAAGAAATAAGATAAATAACAGTAATACAAACTCATTCTGATTTATAAGTCATGGAGTAAAAGTATGTTTTCAGACGGGTTTTAAAAGTGTCCAGTGTTGGGGAGGTCCTGATGTGAAGGGGCAGTTTGTTCCACAGTTTAGGAGCAGTTACAGCAAAGGCCCGATCTCCTCTCTGCTTTAATCTGGACCTCGGGACAGCCTGGAGCATTTGATCCACAGACCTCAGTGATCTTGTAGGAGTGTACAATTTAAAAGATCAGAAAGGTGTGAGGGTGCTAACCCGTGCAACGCCTTAAAAACAGATAATTAAATCTTAATCTAAACTAAACTGGCAGCCAGTGTAATGTTGCCAGTATGGGAGATGTGTGTTCTTGCTTGCATGTGCCAGTTAGTAACGATGCTGCAGCATTTTGGACCAGCTGCAGATGACTATAACAATATTTGAGGCGAGATGACATGAAGACGTGGATAGCTCTCTCAAAGTCTCTAAAACAGGGACATGGCTTCACTTTAGCAAGTAGCTGAAGATGGAAGAAACTCAACTTGATCACTGCATTAATCTGTTTATCAAATGTTAGATTAGAGTCAAACATTAGAGTCAGATTAGATACATAAGCTAAATAAGTTAGGTATAGGGGGTGAACTGTGCAACTATTAGAGTTCCTGTTCAGAAGAACATTAGAAGTCAGAGCTGGAAATATCTATTCTAATAAACATAAAGTAGAAAATGGAACAACTCAGAGCAGTGTATGTAGTTCATCATTATCCAACATAGTGATTATTGAAGGTGAGCTGTAGTCATAAAAAGGGAGATGAACATGTAGATACTGAAGAGCCAGTTCCACTGACTGTTTTCAGTTTTATCATCATGAATAAACTACAGATCTTTGTCCAGCTGATGAAAAATGAAAAGTCCACTCTGATCGGGATGCAAAGGTGCTGCATCCTAAAAGTTGATTCTATCGATCTGGAAGTAGTATTGACTGATAGTAGCAGCACTGACTTACTCTGGGATTTGAGTTCAGTTTCTTGACACAGTCTGTTGACTGAGGATACATTTGTTTACATTTGGAAGTTTGATGTCATCTGTTCCTTTTGTTTCTGTCTTAAAACAGGATGAAAAATCTGTTCAAAACAGAAATAAATAGAATTGCATTTCTGACAGCAGTAAATCCAAATACAACTTTATTTATAAAGCACTTTAAAATAGCACATGACCAAAGTGCTGCACAGTTAATAAGTTAAGAACAATAGATAAAATGAAACCGCAAAGAATAAATAAATAAATAAATAAATAAAACATACAATCAACTAAAACAACAACAGAAATAAACATAAAATAAAACCAACATCTCACAAGGTGTCAAAGGCCAGGGTGAAGAGGGGGGCTTTCAGGAGTGATTTAAAAACAGGCAGAGAAGAGGCCTGCCTAATCTTTAAAGGCAGATCACTCCACAGTTTTGGAGCTGCTACAGCAAAAGCATAATCTCCTCTAAGTTATCGCTCGGTCCTGGGTATCTTCAGGAGCAGCTGATCAGCTGACCTGAGAGAGCGGGTGGGTGTATGAGGCTGTAGCAGCTCAGAGAGACAAGATGGGGCTAGACCATGGAGAGCTTTAAAAGCAAATAAAAGAATTTTAAAATGAGTCCTAGAAGAAATGGGCAGCCAGTGAAGTGAAGCTAAAACGGGGAAATGTGCTCAAACTTTCGAGTGCCAGTTAAAAGATGAGCTGTGGCATTTTTCACCCTCTGTAGATGAGTAACGTATGATGCACTGACCCCAATGTAAAGTGCATTACAGTAATCCAGCCGAGTGCTAACAAAGGTGTGGACCACTGTCTCAAAGTGCTGCCGTGAAAGAATTGGCTTTAATTTTGCAGCTGCCTGAGCTGAGAGAAGCTTGATTTTACTTAATCTGACTGTCAAGCTTCAGTTCAGAGTCCACTTTGACCCCCAGGTTTGTGACAGTTGGCTTAACATACTGGGCCAAGGTATCTAAATACAGATTGGGGGTCTCAGTCGGGCTACCAAAAACCATCACCTCAGTCTTTTTGTTACTGAATTTTAAAAAGTTAAGAGACATCCAAGCTTTAATGTCATCAACACACTGGATTAATGGCTGTACAGGATTGATCTGACAGTCTGCAGCATTGACCTGTTTTCTCAGTATAAAAGCAAGAGGGAGCAGATACTAACAAAAGAGGAGGCTGCTTAGAACTGAGCCCAGTGGGACACCACACAAGAGGGGAGCACAGAATGATACATGGTCACAGAGACTGACACAAAATCTCGCTCCGCCAAGTAGGACGTGAACCACTCCAGTGCAGTGCCTTCAATGCCCACCACTGCTCCAAAGGAGAGATTAAAATAGCATAACTGACTGTTTCAAATGTAGCTGTCAAATTTAAAAGGACAGGAACAACACAGTCAACAGCATCAGTAGCTAAAAATATGTGATTACAAACTTTTAAACGGGCGGATTTAGTGCAATGAATGGAAACATTTTGCTTTTTCAAAAAGGCCACAAACTGTCTCTTTTGTTTATTTACAAGTATCTCAGTAAATAAAAACCTGAGCTCAGTATGTTTGTGACTCTGAGATGGAGGTGAAACATGTGAAGCTGGGCTGTGGTTTACTGCTCTCTTCCTGTCACAGACACTGTTTGACATCTGTTCATCTGTTGGTTTTTGTTCAGGCTGCAGGGATCATTTCTCACTGTGGGGAGCATACTTAGAACAGCCGCAGTAGTAGGTGGCTGAATGATTTAAATTAATATCCTTAATCTCTAACTC